>NC_066620.1:189018819-189382192 GCF_025201925.1 Gopherus flavomarginatus
CTGAACTGTGTATCTGACAGATATTTTGGCTGGGCATGGCTGCAGATGTTAAGGACTGGGTACTTTCCTGTCTTACCTGTCAGGAAAAGAAAGTACCGGCAAGAAGAGACAGAATTAGGAGCACACCAACCCAGCAAGCTCTAGGTGTTCATACAGACTGACTTGGAAAGGCCCTCTGTCAGAAACACCAGCTGGAAATTGATATTTGCTGATAGTGTCTGACACCTTATGCTGTGGTGTGACCACTGAAAGATAGACTCATAGACTCATAGGTCAGAAGGGACCAATATGATCATCTAGTCTGACCTCCTGCACAAGGCAGGCCACAGAACCCTACCCATCCACTTTTATAACAACCCCTAACCCAGGACTGAGTTATTGAAATCCTCAAAATTGGTTTGAAGACCTCAAGCTGCAGAGAATCCACCGGCAAGCGACCCATGCCCCACGCTGCAGGGGAAGGTGAAAAACCTCCAGGGCCCCTGCCAATCCGCCCTGGAGGAAAATTCCTTCCCGACCCCAAATATGGCGATCAGCTAAACCCTGAGCATGTGGGCAAGATTCACCAGCCAGCACCCAAGAAGGAATTCTCTGCAGTAACTCAGTTCCCATCCCATCAAACATCTCCCCACAGACCATTGAGCAGACTTATCTGGTGATAATCCAAGATCAATTGCCCAAATTAAACTATCCTATCATAACATCCCCTCCATATACTTATCAAGCTTAGTCTTAAAGCCAGAAAAGTCTTTTGCCCCCACTACTTCCCTTGGAAGGCTGTTCCAGAACTTCACTCCCCTAATGGTTAGAAACCTTCGTCTAATTTCAAGTCTAAACTTCCTTATATCCAGTTTGTACCCATTCGTCCTCGTGCCTACGTTAGTACTAAACTTAAATAATTCCTCTCCCTCCCTAACGTTAACCCCCCTGATATATTTATATAGAGCAAGCATATCCCCCCACAGCCTTCTTTTGGCCAGGCTAAACAAGCCAAGCTCTTTGAGTCTCCTTTCATAAGGCAGGTTTTCCATTCCTCGGATCATCCTAGTAGCTCGTCTCTGGACCTGGATAAAAGGACTGAGACAGTTACAGATGAATTGATGAAACAAACTGCATCTGCAGTGATCAGGAGAAAGAATCTGAATCATGGTTGCTATAGGAGGTTTTCTGACAACTCCAGATAACCAAGGTGAGGACTGGAGTTGCCCACCCTGCAAGTAATGGGAGTGTGGAGAGAGTGCACCACTGGCAATTTGTTAGCGAAGACCAGTGAGACTGGGATACTAAGTCATCATTTGTCATCTTGGCATAGAACACAAGCATGCACTCACCTATCCATTACTCGCCTTTGAGGTTATTTTTGGCCTCTGCACACTCATGCTTCCCTGTGACTTGATGTTCAGGCAGCAAGAACTGGCAAGACCCCGTGCTTCTATGCAGGTGGGTGATGTGGTGGAGTCTTATATCAGTGACCTGAGGACAGCATTCCAGAAGGTAGAGGAACAGATTAGTTGGAAGCGAGCATGTCAGATACAAGATGCCAGAAAAAAGGAAAATTGTGCCCATCCAGGAAAGAGAAAAAGTGCAGCTATGCAACTGGAAAAAACAGTCTGGAAAAAATCCCCAAAGTACTCCTTTTTGGAGGGAATGTTACACAGTGATTAAGAAATTAAACAGCTTATCCTTACTGATACAAAAAGCAAGACCTTGCCACTTTGTAGTGCATCAAAAACTAGTGCACACATTCATTGAAAGAAAGAGGAAGGCAAACATTGAGGATACCAAATAATTATCCCAGAAGGATGCAGAAATGATTTGGAGGTACCCCTAGCAGGTTCCTGTGGCTCATAATGGGAGGCCAGTTGTGAAGGAGGAATTGCTGGGATGTTCTTGGGACCTTAGCACACGCTGTCTTCAGCAGACAGTCTGTGTACAACAGATAGAGGACATGAACCCTGCAGTCACTGATAAACTAGATCCAATTATGAATGAGATGTCAGTGACTGAATATAGGCCTTTAGTGGGCAGACCAACACAGAAACCCCCATGGATGGCAGACTACCTGGGTTCCTAGGAGTTACTGTTATTTAACTAGAGGGGGGGAAAGTTGTAATGGTTATTATAGACAGCAACTCAACCAGTATATGGTGCTATATCTTTATCATAGTGTTAAGGTGTTGTGTTGTATATGTTATGTTGTTGATCTGACATATGGGTTAGCAGGAAGTTCAGGCAGGAAGTTCAGTCCTGCCTGCTTGTGCTAGAGTTGGTACTTGCAGTGTTCCAATAAATCCCTGTGAGAAATCCACACCCCTGAGAGACCAATCTAGCCCGTGGTGTAGACAGCACTAGGTCGACGAAGGAATTCTTCCATTAACCTAGCTACTGCCTCTTGGGAAGGTGGGTTACTTATGCTGACGGGAGACTTGCTCCTGCAGGCATAGGTAGTCTCTACACTGAAGCACTGCAGCGGTGCAACAGCTGCAGCTGTGCTGCTGTAGCATGAAGTGTAGATGAGCCCTAAGTGAAGATTATGTTTCCTAATTGATCTCACGTGGCTAAATGAGATTGCTTATGGGACCTTTAAGGGGCTATGGAACCTTTCAGTGCGGTCTCTGCTAGTTTGAGTCTGGTCCAGGTTGTGGTCAGTGATCTATGTGAGTGACTTAGGAATTTTAGTAGGAAGCTGGTCATGGAGCACAAAATCTTTTCAAGTGTACCACAGAGCAGGCACTGTATCTTGGTAACTGATCCAAGTGGCTGCTCTGTGGCGCACATGAAAAGATTTTGTGCTCCATGACCTGCTTCTTACTGGACAGCTGTTTCTATCACCAGTTTTGGCAGCCTGGCAGTCAGTCTCAGCAAACAGAACAGGCACAGACGACACTGTCTTGCTGTAGGAAATGGTTCCCTCTATGGTCAGGCTTAAAAAAAAATCTGGGTAGGTGTCAGTGTAGGGAAAAGTTCACTGCTGCTGGCCATGCTTTCTGTGTTCTGTGGATGAACAAGGGATTTCATTCTCCAGGTTTCATGAACTCTGAATCTGATTAGAACACATGTAACACTGTACAGCTTTAATCACATTGGGTTTATTTGTGGTTCCTTTTACTGTTGCCTTTAATTACTGAAGTAACTGAAGGTTTTCTCCTGTTACTATTGATGTTTGTGTGATGTTAGACAGATGGTTTTGTGATACCTGGTTTAATATGAAGGCTTATGAAGAGTGCTAATTTGTCCTAGTGTTATAAGTCATAGTGACCTTTACTAACCTATATACCAGAACCTGAGATGTAACAGTCCTATTTCAATACCCTTTAGCTCCAACACATAACCAGCAAAAAGACCTAGTACCCTTAGATACCAGACCAACAAGGGATGAATTTTGGCCTTTAATACATTCTGCTGAGCCATTACGAGGCTAATGAGGAGGGTAATCAGATTTGTAAGCAAAGCGAACGATACTTTTCCTGGTATTCTTCTGAACAAGTGTTTATAGAGCATTATATTTCAGTGGCTGTGCTTTTAGTTTACCTTAGCTCAGTAAAACAAAAATATTGTCAGTTAATTTGAAAACGTAATTTGTGTGAAAGATGTCCTTCCCTGTTATCACCTATTGAATAGGAAGCCTCGCTTTGCATCCATTGAAGCCAAGGAGAGTTTTGCTATTGACTCCAGTGGGTTCAGGATCAGGCAAAATTGTAGCCTTGTAAGGAGAGTTGGTGCAGTGCTGTGCCACTCCGCAGGGGGCTGGGGGAGGGGTTGTATCTTAAACTCCTCCCTGAACCTCTTAACAGACAGGATGGGTGAATAAGAAAGATATGGGCTGACTTGTGGATAGCTCTGAAGGCAGCAGTGGCCAAAAAGCAAAAAAAAATGTGGAGATGTATGAAGACTGGGGTAGAAAATATTACTGAAAATATTATAATGATGCTATATAAATTGGTACATACTCACCTGGAATAATGGGTTCAGATATGGGCACCTACCTCAACATAAATAAATCAGAAATCAAAGGAGTTCAGAAGTGGGCTAAGAAAATGATTATAGGCATAAAAAAACTTCAGTATAGAGAGAATTTAGCAAGAGTGTGACTCTTCAATTTAGAGGAGAGGTGAATCAGGTGTAAATGATAGAAGGATTCAAAATAACAAATGGTGGAAAGTAAAACCATTCTTATTTACTCTTATAACCCAGAAAACAAGGCCATTCAGTGAAATTGAAGAGTAACTAATTTAAAACTAATAAAAGAAAATAGTTTTACTGTATGAGTAATTAATCTGTGGAACTTATTGCAGCAATATATTGGCCCATGAAAATTTCAGTACTACATCATACCTGGGCTCGGTGTAATTCAATATCCTGTCTCCAACTGTGGCCAGTACCAGATGCTTGAGAGGAAGGTGCACTCAACCTCATATTAGAAAGATGTGGAATAATCTGCTCCCTACATTAGGTGTCTTCCTAACCCTGATAGTTACTTCATGGCTTAAGCCAAAACCTATGAGGTTTAATATCCTTTCCAAAATATGTTAGCATTAACTATGATAATTCTGAATATTCTTGTTATCTATATAAATGTCCAGCCACTTTTTTGAATCTTGCTAAATTCTTAGCCTCAGTGGCATCCTGTATTAATGAGTTCCACAGTTCGTTCACCCATTTAATGAAAAAGAATTTCCTTATACTGGTTTTTAATTTGCCATCTTTCAATTTCACTGAATGTCCCCTTTTCCTTGTAATATTAAACAGGAAACAGAAGCTCATGATCTACCTTCTCTAGACCATTCCTTATTCTTTGTCCATTTATTGCATTCTTTCCTGTTTATCTCCTTTCTAAGGTAAACAATCTCAATCTTTTCAGTCTTCATATGAGAGTGTCTTCTCAATCTTCGTATGAGAGTTTTCCCATGATTTTCCTTGCAAAGATCCTAGGATTAAAAAATGGATTAGACCTTTATGCGGATGGTGACACATCCACATGCGCATTAGATAGGATTAAAAGAAAGGAAAGGAAAACTTTGATTCTTCAGGGCATAAGCCATATATTAACTGATGAGGGAGTAGAAAGAAATGTCCATAGGAACCAGTTATTCTATAACTGCCCATTTCTTGTACTAGCCTATGTGGAGTGCTGGTCTGATCCATTTTGACAATTCCTATGTAAATACATTACAAAGTAGCAAGAAAAATAAGGCTATCCCAGACCACAGTACAAATTAACCAATCAGTGTCAATCTGCCCATCCCCCCCCCCCCCGAAGGAGTGCTGTTATGTATTTAAATAACAAATAGAGCTCAACACCTGCTCCTTGGGGCTCAATCCTACGGGGTCTCAGTGTGAGGAATTCCCATTTAAGTGAATGGCACAAAGTCCCTGGGAGTTCTGTGTATGGAGCAGCTATCCCATCAGGCCCTGAGCTCTTTGGCACAAGCAGGGAGCATGTCTCCTTCAGGCTCCGTGCAGCCCCAAGCACTTTGGTATCATACAGATAAATAATAGTTTTTAAAACAAATTCTGTGATATTGCAGATGGGTCATGCAGACTAGCCCCCGAATTTGGGAAGGTTGTCTTAAATCACGAGGGATTTGCTATACTTTCTCCTGAAGGCCCTGACCCAGGAGAGCAACCCTAATAAGGAAAGCACTTTAAAAATGTGCTTAAGTGCACGTTTAAAGTTAAGCACTTGCTCAGTGCTGTCTTGCATAGGGATAGATTTAAACACATGCTTAAGTACTTTCTAGTCAGGGCCTTAATAGTCTAAGCCTTTCTCTACGCTACTTGAATGACAAAACTTTTGTCATCACAGGTGCTTAAAAAAGCCCCCCTGAAAGACAAACGTTTTGTGGCAGGAAGTGGCAGCATAAACGGCTCGTTGTCGGCAGGAGTGCTCTCCTGTCGACAACACGAACCCCGCTTGTAGGGGATGGAAGTATTTTGTTGGCAAAAGTGCTGACAAACAGCGTTTACACTGCCTGATTTTTACGCTAAAAGCTGTGTTGTGTAGACCAAGCCTAAAATGCCTGTTTCCATTTCTATGACCTGGGTATGAAGGTATCTGGAATGTTTTGAAAGTGGTCTGAAATGAAAAATATAACCATAGACAATGAAAACAAGGTATGTATTTACTAACCGTGAAGCTTAATTTAGGAAACCTGATGGCCAAGTGCAATTTGGAGGGTTTGACTTAATTTTTTTAGTAAGAGAATGTTTGTATCAGATGAATTATTTAGAACAAATGCTCACCATCCCAGGGAAGTGTTGTGTCTACATATTACTGTCACCTATCTTACCAGATCTTTTGTACTGTTTATTTTATCAGGTTTCTCTGGCAATTGTGTTGGCTGTGGAAAGAAGGGCTTCTGCTACTTTACTGAATTTTCCAATCACATCAATCTTAAACTGACCACTCAGCCCAAGAAACAGAAACACTTAAAGTATTATCTGGTCAGGAATGCACAAGGAACTCTTACCAAAGGATCTGTAATCTGCTGGAAAGGGGCAGGTGAGATAATGAAGCTGTCTTGTTGGAGCTCTGGTTCTCATCTGCAGAGCTTAGATAGCACAGAGATTAGTGTCTGAGAAAAGCCTGAGATAGACAGATAAACAAAGGAGTCTTTAAAGCTAGGTGATTACTAAAGAGCAGCTGTAGAAAGCAATTGTCTAATAAAAAGATGGCATGTTTGACAAACCGTTAGTGCCCGCTTTCCAAATATCATAGCAACTGAATCAAATTAGTTCATGTTCTAAATTCTCAGTTTAAATTTACAAAGATAAAGCTTTTGTATTGGTTCTCAGTGGAAGGGTCTTGTTTTCTTAGAGTTCAGAGGCCGACAGGCTTCGTCTGGTCCTTGTTCAAGCACTTTGTTCCAACCTCCAGAGAGTTCTGGTCCCCCGCTAACCACCACAAGTGAGCTTGTTCCAGCACGAAACCCAAATGCTCCGGCTGGGACTCAACAAACAGGTAACTTGGAGAAGAGGAACCCTTTGGGTTACTAAATGTGTGTGTGTGTGTGTGTGTTTGTGTAAATAGAAACACATAACACAAAATGAATAAAATGCGGATGTCTCGGTTAACTAAATCAAGTAATTGATATAATAATGTCATAGCTCTGAAAAAAGAAAGTTTAATAGTTCTTTGAAGGCTTTTTCATTACAAGCAGTTTTTCAAAGTTATTGATGAGGAGTTGACAAATAGCTTAATGGTCAGAAAATATTTCTCTTTTGGAGTCAGTGAGCTTCTTCATAGCTAGGGCAAGCCAAATCTTTGAGATCCAGCTGTTGTAAGGTGATAAAAGTGGACTTCACCATTTTGCAGCTGTTGCTTATCTAGGCACAAATGCTTTGGAAATCAGTTTGTTTATTTCAGTTTGTTCTTCTGATCCATTTTACGATATGAGTGGGAATCCTCTTTATTACAGAGGTTATATGGAAGTTAGGTTAAAAGCTTTTGTTTTTTTCTTTTGCTGTTAAAGGCATTGGTTTATTTTTTATATTTCAGACATATTAAGGTCAAGGTTTTCATATTTAACCCCCCCCCCACCATATCTTCTATGGTTAAAAATATTTATTTTCTGAAGGTTTGCTTTTCTGTTTCCTGGAGTGAATAGGTAGGTGTTTACTGATGAAAGGTGAAATGATCTCTCTGCATTTCCTCCTAATGAAATCATCTGTCCACTGTCTTGTGAGTGTGATGGGTATTTGTATTTTGAGAACTGCAATAACTCTATTGACATTTTTTTTCTCTCTGTCAGAGAGGAGCCTGAACTCCAAATATATTAAACAGTTAAGATTTGGAAACCTGGTGTTTATTGAGAACAAAGCATTAATCCCCCTAGGACGTCACTGATGTGTGTATATTTTCAAAAGATGAAAGTAGAAAAAGTAAATAATTATAAGCAGAGTTATGGTTAGTCAAATCTACCTATTTATTAACATGACACTGTCAACTCCTGATAAATAAAAATATGTTTGGAAAAAAATGTAAACTCAAAATTTTGGTTGAGTTTATTTGTATTGATACAATGCTTGATTCTTTTAAGGCCATTCTTGCAATGAGCTTCCCATGGAAGCAGGTGGCTTCATGCTGATAGGCTGAATGTGAATCTGATTGCAGGACTGGGGCATTATCCACATATAAACCCCAAGTAACTCCAGTGAAGTCAGTGGAGTTACACTATTGTAAAACTGATATAAGATCCAAACTGGGCCCACTGTGTTCAGTGCGGTAAACACTATGAGGTGATCCTCAGGTGATGTAAATTGTCATCGATCCATTGAAATCAGCGACTAATTGATCAGTTCATTACACCACCTGAGGATCTTCCTCTCTAATCATTTATTTAAAATAACTTTTTTTTTATGGCAGGCACAATATCTGATCATCTCCCATCAACAGCAGCATTAGGTTCAACTGTTTACAATGGCAAAGATTCTCCCAAACAACAGCTGGTGAAAAATAACCTGCCAGCTCTGACAAGACCATCAATCTTAGGTACCTTTGAACTTTGTGTTTAAACAATCTAAATAGTATATTCTGATTTGGTTACTTGAGGGGAAATTGGAGTATTCTGTTTGGCATAAATTCCTGTTTCTGGATTAGAATATTACCCTAAGAGTCATTGTGTTAATAAAACTTTCAAGGTGTGTTTTATGTATTTTCTGACACGGCTTCTGTAGAAGTCAGAACAGTAATTTATTATTTTTATTTCATTTTACTCTTATTTTAGTTTGAAAAGAAAGCAGCCTTTACTCGGTGTCCAGACTCTTGGAAGGATTTGTCTGTGTCAGTTTTTTATAGTCACTCCAGAACAGGTTTTATATATCAATTCCAGGAAAGCTTTATTCTGACCAGTCAGAAGCTGCTTATCAAAGGATGCAGTCCACATTGGGAAAGATCATTGCACTTAGACATCTAGCTCCAGAGTTTAAGACACTGTTCACATTACTCTTTGGACTGCACCAGGAACAATATTGTTTTTAAATGGTTGTCCAGAATGGTTCTGTCTGATCTGTGATCGCCAAATTTTTCTGCATGAGCACCATGGAGCTGCTGTTTGGGCAGGAAAACTCTTAATAGCCGTATCATAGCCAAAGTCAGATTTGAGGTTAATTTTAGGTAATCTTCACTGAATTACACTGCCAGCATGCCTCATCCCAGTTCAGTTTCCAGGCCCACTCAGTCCTTCACCACTTCACCTCTCTAAGTGAATGGGCACTTGCTTATTAGAAAATGGACTGATCTCACCTTCTCATTTCACAAGGAAAACTATCAGATGTCAGTGAATTACATAACCCATGTGAGACCTGGCAGGATTTGGGGATTTGCAAAAAATAAATACATTATATTGATTTGCTCTTCTTGAAATTGTGCCTTCTGCTTTGGATTATGCTGGAAAGATAAGTAATTGAAAGTAGAACAAATGGCCATATATTGCCCTCACGTGAGGAAAATATAAAGGACAAAAGTCCAACTTTTTAGTAGATACTAACTCTATGATGAATCTTCAAGTGAATAACTTTATTCCAGATCTGGAGGCATGCTAGTTCCGCACATAGGTTGTAGTTTATTTTTATATGATATCTTTTACAAAGAAAATGTCATAACCTTTTTTTTTAATCTATAAGACTCAAACTCAGGTTTTGAAGTATACATGGGTATAACCATTCTGTTGTCAAGATAGCCTTGACAGTGTGAATAGATGTGCTGGTACCTTGGCATATTAAGGTAGGATGAGACTAAGAGCTCAGTCTTACAGGATTCTGAGCAAAACTTAGAAAACCCTTAACATCCACTGGTCAGAAATGCCCACTGGTAACAGTGCAAGTTCACCATTCTGGAAATTTGCAGAAATGCACAGGAAAACACAGGAAATCAAAGACCAGTAACTTCAGCAGAGAAGTGGCTCAACATGGTGATTGGTAGTACAAACAAAGGTGCCGGAGCCAGCTGCTGAGTCTCTACGGCTGCCAACCTTGAATATCAGAGAAATAGAGCTGATAACCAGTATGGGGTGGCAAAAATAATGATGGTGGGTAATGTTTTCAAAAGCTCCTAAGTACCATAATGTTTCAATGGGATTTAGATTCCTAAGTCTCTGAATGCACTTTGTCAAATTTTATCGAATGTCTCCTAATTGCTAAATCTTCTCATTTTAAGTGTTGTATCTGGACATACAAGGAATAAAACATATATGTTCTTGCTTCCAGGGTAAGAACATATTAATGCTATACTAGTATCGTTTTCCCAGAACTCACAGTGCTGTAAAATAGATGAACTGTGCTACCATGAATCACATGTCCCTGCCCTGGAGAGTTGAAATTATTAAGGTGTAACACAGTACAGTAAAATAAAGGTCATATACAGACTAGCGAGTCTGTGTGCATGTTTGAGGCAAACTAGTACAATAATTAACGTGTATATAGGGCTTGTCTATCAAATACCATGTTGGACTGTCATGCATGTGATTTAACAAGTTAAAAATATTCCTCCATTTTGCATATTAATAATTTTCTGATGTATTAATATTACCCAGGCACTTTAACAAATCCAGGGCCTCCTAAAAAGCGCCACAAGGGATGGTCTCCAGAGTCACCATCATCGACTGAAACTTGGAACTTGCAGCCTAACCTGCAGACTCCAAATAGAAATAAAAATGGTAAGTTGAATTGTTTTGTCTAAAAGATAATGAGTGATGGGTGAGATTTCACAAAGTATTTAGGAGCCGAAAGATCCATCTAGGTGCCTCAGATGATTTTGAAAAATGCCTCAGCATCTAACTGCTTTGAAATCAGCCTTGTAATCTACTAGCTTTCTTTGAAATAGTCTTTTTATCTCCTGTTTGGAGTATGACTGCTGTCAAAAATGGGACATTGAAAAAAATGATACATTTTGGTGATTTTTAATTTCCCTCATTAGGTATTTATAGCAAGAACATTCCCTTGGAATCCCTGAATATGTTACTATAGTGGAAAAATGCAAATCATACATGTTTGCTGTTGATAAAGCCACGCCTGTCCATATTATTGAACTCATGCCAGCATGTTGTTTTTTATGCTCATTTTGCAATCTTTAGACATGTGTGATACTCAAGGGCTTGGAAATGTAATTATTACTCCAAGGAAGCCAGCATAATAAATATAAGCTTTATTAGCATTTCATGAGTCATTTGTTTTGTAGTTGTAAAAAGAATGGAACATTGATCTTGAATGCAGATGCTGTTAGTGTTTAATACTCTTCATCAAGAAAAACAACGTTCTGAATTTATTTGCATCAATATGATAATTCATTAACATTATGAATTAATTCTTAGATGTGGGAGGCCTATCATGTTTGACACATTCTACTCTGGTGGGACCAGTCTCTTCTCCAATGGTGGCCTCTGGAGAACCAGTTTCTGTTCCTGATAACTTGCTGAAAATATGTAAAGCAAAACCAGTTATATTTAAAGGTAAAAAAACTATCCATGTGTGTAAGAGACATGCAAAGATATTGGCCTGCTTTTATAATTTAGGGAAGAAATTTTAAACACACTGGACGCAGGCTTAAAGGCAATTTAATGTATTTTGAGAACAAACTTGTATAGGATTTTACATGTACAAACATTAATTAACTTGATAATTATAAGAAAAAACCCAACCAATCAACCCACCCCTCAAAAAAACCTAAAACAAAAAGCAAAGCTCCAAAGAGCTCAAGGTTGTAATCCTGCTCCCATGCAAATCAAATGCTTAATTCCCATTTAATGCAATAGGAACAAGATTGGTCAACAATTAAGGAGTGTAAGGCCATAAATTAGTGCTTTGGACTTTGTAGATTTAAATTTGTGATGAGTACTCTGTGTTTACATTTCAGTCTAGACTAAAGTAGACATTATCTACATCACAGTTCTATCAGGTACTTTAGGAACACCTGTAGTCTTTGTTTGGGTTGGGATGGGGGAGTATATGAAATTATTGCAGCTTTGGTGCATTGTGAGGGACAGATGTAAAGCTCGCACAGTCTATTCATGTAAAATGCTGGCTAAGTAGTAGGGTGTTATCATCTTTGGGGAGCAGCCATGATACACCTGGGGTACATCTACACTGAATAAAAGACTCATGGTATGGCCACGGCTGGCCCAGGTCAGCTGACCTGGGCTCATGGGGCTTGTGCTACAGGACTAAAAACTGCTGTGTAGATGTTCAGGCTCAGGCTGGAATCTGTACTTTTGGACCTTACTCCCTCAGGGGGTCCCAGAGTTTGGGCTCCAGCCAGAGCCTGAATGTTTACATTGCAGTTAAACAGTCCCGTAGCTAGAGCCAGCTGACATGGGCCAGCTGTAGGTGTTTAATTGCTGTGTAGACATAGCTTTAGAGTTAGTACACACCAGCTGGGATGTAAAATGTAGTACACACCAGTGTGTCACACACAACTCCATATGGACCCTGCTGGCACACACTGAAAGTTCCCTAGTGTGCACTGATGCAGTACTGTTTGAAATGGGACTACATCAGCACACACTAAGGTACCCTGAGTGTGCGCATGGGTACACACAGTAAGTGCACACTAGTGTGTTGCACACCAGCGCACTGTGTAGACAAGCCCTAAGTCAACGTGCAATACTCTTCTTCTCTCAGGGGAAGTTCCTTCTGAGCATCTGAAATCAACAGTTCTGTTCTGCATGTGGGACTTCACTTTGTAACAACTTTGCTTCCCTGAGTAGGGATTGAACCTAGGACTTTCAGCCTCTAAAATACAAGCATCTACCACTTGAGCTACCTCCATTAGCTGGTAATACCCTTAACTTCTTATTCTCTACGTGGAATGTTCTCAGTCCTTATCTTTAAGGTGCTCAGTAGCTTGTTCCCAGCATATCAGGAAGATCACCTAAAGCTCTGGGATGAAGACCATGGGCGACTTCTCTGCTCATCTGGTATGAGGGAGCTAGGGTAAAGCTCATCTCTGCAGGTGATAGAGCTTTGTTGGAGGCTGGTCTGAGACTGTGGAATGAACTCCCACAGGAACTAAGGATCATCACAAACCTCATCACCGTCCACTCCAAATGCAAGGTGCACCTTGACTGGCCTTCTCTAACTAAACACAAAACAGCATGTACAAAAAACCCCAACAACCCCTCCCCCAGCAAAATCCAACCAAACAGAAAACCCTACCAAAACAAACCACTCCACACACAGTTGTTCCCCTTGGAAGAGATGAGAGGATGAGCCACAGCACATGTGGCTGATGTTATTTACATTGCTTAATGTGCTCCTGCAAGGCACTTGGCTTCTGTGGTGATGATCACGGTATAGCAGCTGTCTAGAATAGAGCTAGTCATTATGGGGACACAACACATGGAGCCAGGGTATTAGACATGGCATCACCTACTGCATTTAATCTCTTTCGCTGACTCCCCCGAGCACTGAAATATTATTTGAGCTGTTACCATTTAAAGTGTTAGTGACCTGTTTGATGGCTGCATAGTGAATTATTAAATTAAATTTATCTGACAAGTGCAAATATTGTTTATATTACAGGTCATGGGAACTTCCCTTATCTTTGTGGGAACCTTAATGACATTATAGTCAGCCCTCTTTTGTACACCTGCTACAGAAATTCACAGTCCATATCTAGGGCTTATGAACAGTACGGTGCCTCTACAATACAGCCTATTTCAGAGGAAATGCAGCTTTTACTAACCGTCTACTACCTTGTTCAACTAGGTGAGTTTTTTTACACGTGTAGAATCTTGGACTAGAATTATTACATTTTGCTATTGTTGAGTAAAGACTAAGATTTCTTAGACTAAGTGCTTTTTAGATTAACTAAAGGAGCTCCTGCCGTAGTGAAAGAGTTGATTGCTGGGTTTTAAAAAAATATAGGGCCAAATACTGAGATGTGCTGGGATTAAGTCCTTGGTAAGTTCTGTCTCCCGTTGAAATCAGGACTGCCAAAAATGTTCATGGACTCTTAAATCAGGATTGGATATCTTTGGGAAAGATGTACTCTAGTTCAATGATATCTGTTGGGCTGGATGGAATCACTGGGTGAAATTCTGTCACTTGTGTTATCATAGAATCATAGAAATCAGGATTGGAAGGAACCTGAGGAGGTCATCTAGTGCCACTCCCTGCTCAAAGCAGGACCAATCCCCAACTAAATCATCCCAAACAGGGCTTTGTCAAGCCTGACTTAAAAACCTCTAAGGAAGGAGATTTCACCACGTTCCTAGGTAACCCATTCCAGTGTTTCACAATCCTCCTAGTGAAAAAGTTTTTCCTAATATCCAACCTAAACCTCCCTCACTGCAACTAAAACCATTACTCCTTGTTCAGTCATCTGGTAACACTGAGAACAGTCTAGATCCATCGTCTTTGGAACCCCCTTTCAGATAGTTGAAAGCAGCTATCAAATCCCCCCTCATTCTTCTCTTCTGCAGACTAAACAATCCCAATTCCCTCAGCCTCTTCTCATAAGTCATGTTCTTCAGCCCCCTAATCATTTGTGTTGCCCTCAGCTGGACTCTTTCCAATTTTTCCACATCCTCTTGTAGTATGGGCCCAAAACTGGACACACTATTCCAGCTGAAGCCTCACCAATGCTGAATAGAGGGGAATGATCACATCCCTCGATCTGCTGGCAATGCCCCTACTTATACAGCCCAAAATGCCGTTAGACTTCTTGGCAACAAGGGCACACTGTTGACTCCTATCCAGCTTCTCGTCCACTGTAACTCCCAGGTCCCTTTCTGCAGAGCTGCTGCCTAGCCACTTGGTCCCTAATCTGTAGCAGTGTATGGGATTCTTCTGTCCTAAGTGCAGGAGTCTGTATTTTTCCTTGTTGAACCTCATCAGATTTCTTTTGGCCCAATCCTCCAATTTGTCTAGGTCCCTCTGTATCTTATCCCTACCCTCCAGCATATTTACCACTCCTCCCAGTTAGTGTTATCTGAAAACTTGATGAGGGTGCAATCCACACCATCCTCCAGATCATTAATAAAGATATTGAACAAAACTGGCCCCAGGACTGACCTTTTGGGGCACTCTGGTTGATACCAGCTGCCAACGAGACATGGAGCCATTGATCACTACCTGTTGAACCCGATGATCTAGCCAGCTTTCTATCTACCTTATACTCCATATATAGAATGTCATATTAGTTGATCATAATTATCCTTTCTGGCTTTAAAATAAATGAAATATCCATTTTGCATTCCAGCAGTGGTCCAAAAAGTCATTGTTGAAATGGTAAAGAACCCGGATGTTTGGGTCCAGGAGACGTATGCTCTGTGTAGGAACCAAGGATGGAACAAAAGTGGCTATATGGCAGATTTGCTCCCACTGACTGCTAGGGCTGCTGAGGCCTGACTTTAAACTGTGCTGAGATTTGCTTTAACTTACATTGAGCATAACATCTCTCAAACACTAGCCATGCCCTCCCTTCCCCACCAAGCCATGCCCTGATACACCCGGTACACCGGTGGGACGCTGGAAAAGTGTTGATGTAGAGTCTTAGCCAGTTAGGGATTTCCCAGTGCTGAGGGAATGTTATGCTCCCAGTTAGGGAAGCTTTACATGGTGACGCAAAGGGGCTGCAATGTGGACCGGAATCTGGCCCTAAATCTTTTATATGGGCAAAGAGCCTGATTCTGATGGAAACCATCTGTAACGCCAGTGAAGACAATGGAGTTGTGTGTGTAAAACCAGAGAAAAATCAGTCCTCAAAGAATTTTAATTTGCTGTATTTTTCAGAGGGGAGGTGCTTGATTTTTAGTTTGACGTCATTTGCAAGTCATTTATAATGGGCCTCTAATGCTGCTGTTTCTTTAGCTCCAGACCAGGTCCCTTTGATTGAGGATTTGGAACAAATATTCATGCGCTCATGGCGGGAGTCGCACCTCTCTGAAATCCGTCAGTATCAACAGGCCATTCCACAGGCTTTCCCTCCGGTTCCCAGCCAGATTGCACCAATGACATCGGCCCAGCTTCCCTGGCTAGCAGGGTTGGCAGCCAGCTCTTGCAATGACAGTGTCCATATCATCGAGTGCAGTTACTCTCTTGCAGAGGGACTTTCAGAAATGTTTAAGTTGCTCATTGAAGGGAAGCTAGTGAAGACGAACTATGTGGTGATCATATGTGCTTGCAGAAACAGAGCATTAGATTCCTGCATTGCGGTAACAGGTGAGATCCATAGGGAAAAATCTTGGGACAAGCCTGGAAAATTCCATCATTTTCTGTTCTGAAAAGTTAGTTGAGTTAACTTGCTTGCATGCCCTTGCACGCCCTTGCTTGTGTATTGGTGCCCTTACCCATGCTACTTGCTAACATTGCCTGTTGGTGAATGCAAAGGAGGGTTTTGCGCATGCACACTAGTGCACATGCAAATTTTGAGGTTGGGTCGAAGCCTCATTGAAAATGTAGTTCTTCTTTGAGTGCTTGCTCATATTGATTCCAATTAGGTGTGCACGCGCCGCGTGCACGTTCGCCGGAAGATTTTTACCCTAGCAACACTCGGTGGGTCGAATGGGTCGCCCCCTGGAGTGACACTGCTATGGCGGTGAATATATACCCCTGCCGACCCAACGGCCCTTCAGTTCCTTCTTACCATCCGTGTCGGTCGTTGGAACAGTGGAGCGCGGCTTAGCTGATCTCCGCTTCCCTAGTTACTCGTAGTTTCTTATTAATAGTTGTGTATATAGTTATAATCTCTATAGTTGTAGTTAGTTTTAGTCGTTTCTATAATATATGTAGTGTATATAGTTGCGAGGGGATCGTGAATTACAACTCCTGCCTTAAGTGCCTTGGGGAATCCCATCTCTCAGATAAGTGCTGGATCTGTAAGGCCTTTAAGCCGAGGACGAAGAAAGAGCGGGACTTTCGCCTCAAACAGCTCCTGATGGAGGCAGCTCTTAGTCCTACGCCCTCGGCACCGAGCGCAACAGGGTGATCATGCGCTCGCTGGGAATGCACACCCCAGTGACTCAGCGCAGGTCCTTCCGTCCTCAGCCTCAGCGCGCTTACCACCCATCTAGGCCGCGACAGGACTTCGGCAGAAGACGCGGCCAGGGGAATTGCAGAAGGCAGACTGAGCCCCAAGAGGGTCAAAATCAGGGCGCCCCCAAACCATCCGCGGGACCCAAACTGAACTTTTGAAGGGACGCCTGAGGACAACTTACCAGTTCTTTCCCAGGATCCTTTTCCGCCTTTTTACAACCGCCTCTCCCATTTCCTCCCTGCGTGGGCCCAACTCAAACATCGGATCGTTGGGTCCTACGCATGGTATAATTGCGATACCACCTCCAATTTATTTTGCCCTCCACACCCCCCATCCTCGTCCCTCTTCAAGGACCCTTCTCACGAGAAATTCCTCTTGCAAGAGGTAGGGATGCTCCTAACCATGGGAGCTATAGAGGAGGTACCGAAAGACTCGAGGGGCAAGGCATTTTATTCACACTATTTCCTAATCCCCAAAGCAAAGGGAGGTCTGAGAGCTATCCTAGACCTGCGAGGACTCAACAAATTCATGATAAAGTTGAAGTTCCGCATGGTATCCCTGGGGACCATCATCCCATCCTTGGATCCCGGAGACTGGTATGCTGCCCTCAATATGAAGGTTGCGTATTTTCACATCGCTATTTACCCACGACACAGACGGTACCTCTGTTTTGTGGTCAACCATCAACATTTTCCATTTATAGTCCTTCCGTTTGGCCTTTCTGTGGCCCCACGAGTATTCACAAAATGTATGGCTGTAGTCGCCGCCTCTCTCCATCGTCATCGAGTGCACGTCTTCCCATATCTCGACAATTGGCTCATTTGAGGGACCTCCGAGACACAAGTCACCCATCATGTGGGCATCATTAAGGATCTGTTCAGGCAACTAGGCCTGATGATCAATACAGAAAAATCCACTCTGGTTCCCACTCAGAGAATAGACTTCACTGGGGCCATCCTGGACTCCACTCTAGCCAGAGCCTGCTTACCACAGCCCCGGTTTCAGGCGATGGTATCAATTATCCAAGACCTGCAAAACTTCCCGACAACGTTGGCTCGCACTTGTCTCGGCTTCCTAGATCATGTGGCGGCCTGAACATTCATGACCAAACACACCAGACTACTCCTCCGTCCCCTTCAAACTTGGCTCAACTCGGTATACCACCCGGGCAGAGACAGCATAGACATGATCCTCATGATCCCACCCCCCCAGCATCATAAACTCCCTGAACTGGTGGCTGTCGCCCGCCCTGGTCTGCGCAGGGATGCCTTTCCACCCGCCTCAACCTTGAATGGCCCTGACCACGGATGTGTCATCTCTGGGTTGGGGAGCCCACCTCGAGGATCTCTGCACTCAAGGCCTTTGGTCAACTCAAGAACTGACCTTGCACATCAATGAACAGGACTTGAGGGCAGTCCGCCTCGCGTGCCGGGCGTTTCAAGAGCATATACAAGGCCGTTTGTGTCTCAGTGTTCACAGACAACACAACGGCCATGTTTTACATAAACAAGCAGGGCGACACACGTTACTCCCCCCTTTGTCAGGAAGCCATCCAGCTCTGGGACTTTTGCATAGCCCACTCGATCGACCTGGTAGCGTCTTTTCTCCAAGGGGTTCAGAACACTCTGGCGGATCACCTCAGCAGATCCTTCCTGTCTCACGAGTGGTCCATTCGTCCGGATGTTATCCATTCTGTTTTCCGGAAGTGGGGTTCTCCCAGCATAGACCTCTTTGCCTCCCGCGAGAACAGGAAATGCCATGTGTTCTGCTCCTTCCAGGGTCACTCCCCGGGCTCTCTATCAGATGCATTCCTGATACCGTGGACAAGCCATCTCCTTTACGCCTTTCCACCATTCCTGGTGGTCCACAGGGTCCTGCTCAAGCTCCGCAGAGACAGAGCCCACCTGATCTTGATTGTTCCAGCGTGGCCAAGGCAACACTGGTACACCACGTTGCTCGACCTCTCGCTGGCCAACCCAATCCCCCTACCTCTTTGACCGGATCTCATAACTCAGGACCACGGCAGACTTCACCACTCAGACCTGAAGTCTCTTCACCTTACAGCATGGTTGCTGCATGGTTAAGCCGGTCCGAGTTTACGCTGCTCTGCCTCAGTACAACAAGTACTCCTGGATAATAGGAAACCTTCCACTAGGTTAACATATATGGCCACGTGGAGGCGTTTCTCCTGCTGGTGCGAGCAGTGTAACGCTGTTCCTACCGAGGCACCAGTTCCTACCATCTTGGACTACCTCTGGTCCCTAAAACAACACGGCCTAGCGGTTTCATCAATAAAGGTGCACTTGGCAGCCATCTCTCCCTTCCACCCAGGGGAGAACGGCTCTCGGTTTTCTCTCACCCCATGGTTTTGAGGTTCCTCAAGGGCTTGGAACGTTTATACTCACAGGTCCGCCGCCCCGCCCCAACCTGGGACCTCAACCTAGTTCTAGCCAAACTTATGGCTCCTCTCTTTGAGCAGCTGGCAACTTGCTTGCTGCTGTACCTGTCCTGGAAGACAGCATTCCTCATAGCCATTACATCGGCAAGACGAGTCTCTGAACTTCAGGCTCTCACGGTCGACCCCCCCGTATACAGTGTTTCACAAGGACAAGGTACAGCTGCAACCACATCCGGCCTTCCTCCCTAAAGTGGTATCGGCCTTCCATATCAATCAAGATATCCTCCTTCCGGACTTCTTCCCGAAGCCACACTCATCACACCGAGAGCAGCAACTGCACTCCCTAGACGTCCGTAGGGCTCTCTCGTTTTATATTGAGTGAACAAAGCCCTTTCGTAAAACACCCCAACTCTTCATCATGGTAGCAGATAGAATGAAGGGCCTACCCATCTCCTACAAGAGGATTTCATCTTGGGTGATGTCGTGCATCTGCACCTGCTATGACTTAGCTCATGTTCCGATGAGCCACCTCACTGTACATTCTACTAGGGCTCACGCTTCATCTGCCGCCTTCCTGACTCATGTACCCATCCAGGAGATATGTCGTGCAGCTACCTGGTCCTCGGTCCACACCTTCGCATCACACTACACGTTGGTACAACAATCCAGAGATGACGCGGCATTTGGTTCAGCAGTGTTACATTCTGCAACATCTCACTCCGACCCCACCGCCTAGGTAAGCTTTGGGAGTCACCTAATTGGAATCGATATGAGCAAGCACTTGAAGAAGAAAAGACGGTTACTCACCTTTGTAACTGTTGTTCTTCAAGATGTGTTGTTCATATCCATTCCAAACCCGCCCTCCTTCCTCTCTGTCGGAGTAGCCGGCAAGAAGGAACTGAAGGGCCGTTGGGTCGGCAGGGGTATATATTCACCGCCGTAGTGGCGCCACTCCAGGGGGCGACCCAGCCTACCCACCAAGTGTTGCTAGGGTAAAAATCTTCTGGCGAACGTGCACGCGGCGCGTGTACACCTAATTGGAATGGATATGAGCAACACATCTCGAAGACAACAGTTACAAAGGTGAGCAACTGTCTTTTATACAGTCCTACTTCTGTGTTTGACTGGAATATCTCCACAAAGGAGAGGTTTGAGCATGTTCTTACTTTCACAAGGATGTTTTTTCTTTTTGTTCTCCCGAAGACAGCCGATGTCCTGTATAGGCTATGCTGATACTGTTGGCAAGAATTCTTGGCACTCTACAGCTTTACTCAGAATAATGGGTTTGAATGTCAATGAAATAACTAAGATCTAAGAGTTCATTTTGAAAGCAGTATGGCTCAGATGAATGACAAATCCAAGACTGTTTTTGTACTGTCGTTTCTATATATTGCTTTGCAAACATACTTCCTGAGACAAAAGATAAAATAGAGGGGGGAGCATAAAACTGTTTGTTTGGGGAGGTGAGAGAGAAAGATGCTGATTTCTGTTACTTTTGTTTTGGGGGAATATGCCTTTTGATAGGTATTGTTATAGTAATTTTATCAATTAAGTAGAGAATTTTGATTTTAATTTGAAGTGAATTCAAAATTGAAATTCAAATTAAAAAGAACGTATTTTTTGTCTTTTAGGGAAGTACCAGGCACGAGTACTGTCTGAGAGCATGCTTACCCCAGCAGAGTATCAGAAAGAAGTTAACTATCAACTAGTTACTGGGAAAGTGGAAACATTGGGCTCTTTTTTTAGCACCCTTTGTCCAGGTACATAACATACCATAAATAGACACAGTTCTAAGAGCCTGATCTTTGTAAGTCAGTGGCAACTGCAGGAGCTCATCACTTTTTAGGAACAGGGTATATAATAAGAATACATACAAACGAGACAAGAAAGATCTGGGAACATACATTTGGTCTCTCCTTAAGAAATTCTCCTGGAATGCCTCAATTTATAAATGCCTATATTGTAATAAAAATGCATGAATGTATAGTTGTGTTCTATTTCTGACTGCACAGCACAGACACATTGATGGGTAAATGCGTTTGATGCATGCACATAATTTCCGTTGATACTAATGAACACACTCAGATTAAGAGGAGAATTTGAGTACTCCTCTTCTACACCTCAGCATGCATTCAATCCTGAGCCCGCTAAAAGAGAGAGAGTAGTACTGAGTCACCAGTAGGGCTGCTGATCATGGCTCCTTTCCACTTGCAATTCAGTAAGGTGAAGTAGATGGAGGGGAGCTGGTGCTGCAGGCAGGGGAGCTGGCAAGAACAGTGTGTCCTGCGTACATCATGAGCAGAGCTGAGTGAATGAGGGATTTTTTGGTTTGAGGGCTTAGCCAAAGAAAATGGTTTGAAATTAATTATTTTGGGTTTTATCACTGAAACAAAAACCAAAAAATAGACAAACAAGTAAAACATAATCTTGGATTGAGAAACACTTGAAATGAAATAAGAAAAAAATAAATAAAATTGAATGGTTTTGATTTTTCCTTTGTTTCATTTTTGGTGATTTTTCTCCTTTTTCTTTTTAAAAAGTGAATATAGCTAAATTTCAAAATGTCATTTTGAAAAAAAAAGTCAAATATGTTTTGTTTTGAAATGGTCAGTATGAACTGTTTTGATTTTTTTCAAAAAAGTTTGTGAGGTTTTTTTTTGGCCAAAACTATTTGCCAAATTTGACCTGAATTTGTGAATAATTTAAGTGCCCCAAGAAATGCATTTTTTTTAGCAAATTTACTATTTGTCAAATTTTTTTTTGCCTAGCTCTAGTCACAAGCCATCAACTAGCCATTTGAGAGTGATTCTGTTTTCTTAGAACTGTCAGACACATTTCTATGTCGGTGGCTGCCTCTGTCCCCATTTTCTGTTAAAGATGACTCACAAGTACTAAGGTGCTTCTTTTCCTTGGGCAGTAAGAGTTACTGAAAATCCTCAGAATAGCTTCCATGCACATCATGTTCACTGACTAGATTGCAGTTAAGAATCTAGAGCCTGACCATGCTCAGCTCACTCTGGGTGTACTAATGTGTCTCTGCACAAGTGCTGAGCAAACTGAGTACTCAGTGCTAACGCTATGTCCTGTATATCTTTCAACAAGACCAAACAGGTTGTAAGGAGGATCCTTATGTGGATGGATATACCATGAAATACAGTGGCACTATTCAGTAAAATATGTCTGGTTTTTGCCTTATGTATAGCTAGAGAATCTCATATTGCAGGCTTACAGGGGCTGCAGAATTTACTTTGTAAACATCACTCACTGGGATTTAGAAATCAAACTAAGTCTGTAGTGACTGAACTAAAAGTAAGGTTTTATAAGCAATTCAGATTTGTTTTATATTTTATTTAACAAATAAATTACAATGATATAAAAAGAGCATATTTTAAGACATAAACCCAAGATGGCAGAGTTAAGATTGAGTGTACAACCTTCTGTTGTGCTCCCTTGTTTCTGAGTATTCCATTTTTCAGTCTACTATGGCTTTCTATCCATTTGGCCACACTGCCTAAATAGGGAGGAAGGGCTAAAGCTCTGGACTGGGACTTTTAAGACCTGGGTTCTATTCCCTACTGTACTGCTAGATAACCTTGGGCAAGTCACTTCACCACTCCCTGCCTCAGTTTCCCCATCTGTAAAGTGAGTTTAATGATACTGACGTCCTTTATTAAGCACATTCATATCTTCAGATGAGAAACACTGTATAAAAGAGCTAGGGATTGTCTGTTGATTTTTTAATTTAACATTGTATTAAGTCTTGTGCTTTGCAGGGAATCTTATCTAATGACATTCTTTTATTTTTAAATGTATCCCTTACACTGTGGCTGGGACCTACCTATCCTTTTCCTGTGGGATGACACAGAAATATAATTGACGTAGGTTCCATTAACATAGGGCCTGGTTCTCCTGTCTCTTACATCCATTTTCTATTAGTGTAATTCCATTGACTTCAATGAGGTTAGTCCTGATTTACACTGGTAGAAGTGAGAGGAAAAACTGGCCCATAGTTTCTTTGCCCTGGGTGTTCATTTGGTTCTGTTATGACTATGGGAGCCATTCAGAGAAGAGTTTAATTGTGTACAATGGATACTAATATCCACTGTCCTTTCAATGTGGTAGATGGTGACATTGAAGTTCTGCTGGACAAGTTTTATCAAGAAAACCAAGGCCAGAGGTCTTCATCTCTTTCTGCTTCAGTGAATAAGCCAACAGCATTGGATATAACTGGAGCAGCTGTGTGCACAAGTAAGTAATGAAGGTGTCTGAAGATGTAGCAGAGGAGGGTCTCTCTCCTTCAAGACAAACTTAGGCCCTAATCCTGCAGTTGGATCCATGTGGGCAGAGCCTTATCCCTTTGCAGAGTCCCAAACTCAGGTTAACAGAAACTCCTCTTGTTTCGGTCCTCCAAGTTTGCATGGTTGGAAGTTCCACTTCCTTCCTGTGTATCTCCTTGTCTCTCAACCTTAAGGTTGGACCTTAGCTCTGCAGCAGCTGAGCTTCAGCCCTGAGGAGTTTGAGACTCATAGGATTAAAAGATGGTGGTCCACAATTATGCAAATACACAATTTCACAAAGGTTTTTTGGATGCCCCTTTAGCTTTTATGAAAGCAGAGTCCTAACTCAGTAAGCAAACTATTTTAAAGATTGCCAGACTTTTAGGGAGAATTTGTATAAGATTAGGCTTCAGTCATTCAGCTGAACAGATTTTTGCCTCTTTCCAGGTTATAATGTTGAACGGCATCAGATTCGTCCATTCCAGCTAGCGGTGGCTCAGAAATTGCTGTCTCACATTTGCTCAATTGCTGACTCCAGCACTCAAAATCTTGATTTGGGTTCCTTTGAGAAAGTTGATTTTCTGATTTGTGTTCCTCCCTCTGAAGTGACATATCAGCAGACACTGTTTCACCTCTGGCATTCAGGTGCTCATTATTAGCTAGACTTATTTTATATATGTTCAGGAAATTGTTAGCCGCATCTGACCCCTGTTCCATTTCTTTAGGTGTTTTAGTAGAACTTGGCTTAGAAAAGGAGCACCTTACAAAGCAGAGGATGGAACAATATGTTGTGAAGCTGGATGCAGAGGCCCAGATTAAATTTAAAGTGTTTTTGCAAAACTCTATGCAGAGTCCACATACACTGTTTGTACTAATCCATGATCATGCACACTGGGATCTTGTGAGGTAAGAACAGCTTCATTCCTAGGCCATTTTTAGAGAGATTATTATTAATTATTGTTGTTATTGTTTGTATTCTTGGATCATTGCTTCAGCTATGTCACCCCTTTGTATGCATCCCTCCGCTGGCTTTGCCTTTCTATGCATCAAACATAAACACTTCCTTTTAAAGCCCTTGGTTATCTACCTGCCTATCATCTCTTATGCCTTATCGAACCATCAATGCCAGCCTTCATTGTCCATCAGTTACATTTTCCCACAAGTACCTTCATGCATTCTGTCAGGCTGTCCCTTATGTATTGGAGGAACTCTGTGTAAATATGTGTAAAGCCACCACAATATCCACCTTCACATCCCTCTTTCAAATGCCCCTCTGCTTCAGTGCCTGCAGAAACTCCACAGTGGCTGGGCAGTTGGTATGATGTGCTGGCTGCTTATTACTAGAGCAAGTTGGAAATTTTTCTGATGGTGTGTTTTTTTTTTCAGTTGAAAAATGCCAATCTTGTCAAAATCAGAATGTTCTGTGGTTTCTGCCAGGTCGCCCACTCACATCCTCAGCTCCTTGGGGAACCTGGGCTCCCAGCTCTTCAGCAACATGCCTGGCGGGGAATTTCAGAATCAGAGGGTATATTTCAGAAATACCAAAATGCTCTCACTGCAGGAATATGTCAGTGTTTCTAAAATAAAAAAGATGGCATTTTCACTTCTGTAAGGAATGCCAAGGTTTTGACAGTTTGTCCTGATTCAGGATGAACATTTTTCCAAAACATTGAAAATTTTCACAAAAATGAAATTCAGCTTCCCTGCCAACTTATTATACCAATCATAATTTAATGGCGGATGGGTGAGATCCCAGTGGACAAGAGGAAGGAAGACATAGCACTTAACTTTAGTATGGGGAACAAAGATGACCCTGGGAATTAGACCAGTCAGCCTAACTTTGACACCTGCAAAGATATTGGAGCAAATTATTAAACAATCAGTCAATTTGTATGTACCTAGAGGATAATAGGGTCATAAGTAAGAGCCAATATGGATTTATCAAGAACAAATGTATCACGAAAGGGTTTTCCTGGTGGCATTATATGGTTGTCACATTTGTTCTGTTTTACTGACGCCTCCCATGTATTTGTTGACAGGGTTACTGGCTTAGTGGATGGAGGAAGCTGTAGACTTGATATATCTTGATTTTAGTAAGGCTTTTGACACAATCTCACATGACTTTCTTTTAGTAAACTAGGAAAATGGATCTAGATGAAATTACTGTAAGTTTGATGTGCAGCTAGTTGAAAAACTGTACTCAAAGAATAGTTATCAATGGTTTGCTGTCAAATTGGGAGAACATATATAGTGGGGTTCCCCAGAGGTCTGTCCAGAGTCCAGTACTAGTCAATATTTTGATGAATGACGTGGATAATGGAGTGGAGAGTATGCTTACGAAATTTTCAGATGACACCAAGCTGGGAGGGGTTGCAAGCACTTTTCAGGACAGGTTTAGAATTCAAAATGATCTTGACAAATTGGAAAATTGGTCTGAAATCAACAGAATGAAATTTAATAACAGCAAGTTCAAAGTACTTCACTTAAGAAGGAAAAATCAAATTGAGAATAACTGGGTAGGCAGTAGTACTGCTGAAAAAGAACTGAGGTTATAGTGCAGGGCTTGGCAACCTTTCAGAAGTGGTGTGCCAAGTCTTCATTTATTCACTCTAATTTAAGCTTTCGCATGCCAGTAATACATTTTGACATTTTTAGAAGGTCTTTTTCTATAAGTCTATAATATATAAGTAAACTATTGTTGTATGTAAAGTAAATAAGGTTTTTAAAATGTTTAAGAAGCTTCATTTAAAATTAAATTAAAATTCAGAGCCCCCTGGAGCGGTGGCCAGGACCCAGGCATTGTGAGTGTCACTGAAAATCAGCTTGTGTGCCACCTTTGGAACGTGTGCCATAGGTTGCCTACCCTTGTTATAGTGGATCACAAATTGAATATGAGTCAACAGTGTGATGCAGTTGCAAAACAGGCTAATACCACTCTTGGGCATATAACAGGAGTGTCATATGTAAGACATAACTATCCTACTCTACTCAGTACTAGTGAGGTCTCAGATGGAGCATCGTGTCCAGTTTTGAGTGCCACACTTGAGAAAGATGTGGACAAATTGGTGAAAATCTGGAGGAGAGAAACAGAAATAATTAAAAATTTAGAAAACCTGGCCTCTGAGGAAAGATTAAAAAAACTGGACATGTTTAGTCTTGAGAAAAGGAGACTAGGTGGGACCCGATAGGTCTTCAAGGTCTTTAAACACATTAAGGGCTGGTATAAAGAGGACAGTACCTGACTACAGTCCCCAGAGGACCACGTGGCTGTTGGCAATTGCTGTGGTGCCAGCTCCTTCTCAATCTCCTCGTGAAGTATGCTGGGGGCTGAGGGAAGTCTGCCATCACAGCCCCTAGCCTGCAGTGTAATCCACAGTGCCAGGGAATTCCCAGCTGAGGAGATATGTGGCTTGCTTTCCCCTTCCTTTGTGCCACTGGAGTGGTGCAAAGAGAGCAGAGTAAGGCCAAAGAATCCAGTCCCAAATTCCTTGTGGCTGGTTCACTGTGCTTTTGTGTCCAGGTCTGAGATGGTGACACGCATGAATTTGTCACAAGCATACATTTATACAAATCACTTAGGAGAGTTTGGGGTTTCTTTTTGCAGCGCTGTTCACAGCCTTTATCCTCAAGCGGAACCACCTGTGGGACTCGTTGATAGATTGTTGAACTGCAGAGAGGTGAAAGAGGCTCCAAACATTTTGACACTCCATGTGACTTCCTTCCCCTATGCTCTGCAGACACAGCAAACTCACATCAGCCCATACAATGAAATCCACTGGCCTTCGTCATACAGCAATGTAAGATGGATGTTTTCAGGATTTTAGGTTCATTCAATAACTATTTTACATTTACATGTTCTGAAAAACACTTGAGACCACGTGTTCTTATAAGTGAAATGATGAATAATGATGTCTGCATCACTCCTATCTTTCCTCTTCCTCATTCAGTGTATAGACGCTTCTCTCTTATTCTTCCATCTCTTCCCCTTTTTGTTTGTTCCCCTTCTGCCACTCACCTTCCTTCCATTTCTCCCCTCCCTTTCCCCAGTATCTATTAGTCCCTTTTCAGTCTATCCCCCAGGTCTTTTATCTTCCAGACTGTTTGTTTGTCCCCTTCCATACTGTTTCTCACCCTCCCAGTCTCCTTATCCTCAACTACAGTTTTTGATGGCTCGTGGAAGGAGCAGCCTGAAGAGAAGCACTGGTTCAGGAGCTGCTTAAAGAAGAGTCCTTGATATCCTTCCCCTACTGTCTGGCCCTTTTTCTTTCCTCCTCTCAGGGGAAACATATTTCTATCTGCTCCCAATGAAGGGTGGCTGGCAGGAGGGAACAGGGTTAGCCACCTGAACTGGCATATGTGGCATTGCTATGCTGCATTGCAACATGGCACAGCTATGACAGACAGATGACCCTGAGGCGACCAGCTGTCCTAGGAATCCACTGAAATTTGTTGAAGCCTACAGTTTCAATAAAGCCATTCAGGACGTCTGGTAACTGTAAATGTAGGTGACATTGGATCATTAGCTACTGAGAATGGGAGGGGCCTGTGCTTTTTGTAGTGATCCAAATTTTATACCCCCCCAACCTTTTTTTTGGTGAGCTACTCACACTACTAAGGTATGTCACATTTTCATACCTCACTTGCCCATGCCTAAAATAAATGAAAGTGTTTATTTGTAGACCAGATCCTGAGGAGCATTTTGTTCCCTCTCCATGAGCACTAATGTCATAATCCAGGTCTCTGGGCCATGCCTTTCTCTCTGGAGGGCTTCACCACCTAATTGGGTGGAAAGAAGTCCTAGAATGTCACTCAGAACCCCAGTCTATTAAGGGCAGAGCTGATGTAACTGCCAGCTGTATTAAGCATCCATAAACTTTATGCAAATATTTGTTAAAAATAAAAAGTGAATTATAATATTGAGAGTGTGGTCCTGAGTGCTCAGAGGAAGCTGCAAAGACCATGACTGCTCTCTCCACTGAAGGTATCTGCCTGCTTCTTACAAAATGGTTGCAATCATAGGTTTTAATCTTCATTGTTTTTGAATTCTGAGAAAGAAGGAGGTTCTGAAAAGTTTTTTTTATTAAATCTTCACCTTACCAAGAGATCATTGCATTTCCTCTCACACATCTCACCATAGTTATCCATGCTTTTGATACCTCTATTTTAAGCTTAGTTCATATGCTCTATATGGAAATAACTACAATGTGGTTCATGTGTGCAAGGTGGACCAGTGAAAGCACATTATACTTACTATCAGAAAAGTTCCCTAGCTGTTTTTCCAACATTTTTTCAATATTTTTCTCCAGACTTTTATTTTTTTAGCTCATACATTTTCTGATGTGTGGAAAGATGATGTGTCAAGTAGTTCAGAACTGTGCAGTCTTTCTATTGTGCACAAGATAAAAATATATATAAATCTACCCAGATCCTCAGCTTGTGTTAATTGTAAGTAAGCTTCATTGAATGACACCAGTTTAAACCTTCTCAGAATGACCTATTGTGAGTATGAATGCGTGTGTATATATATGTGGATTATTTTATATATACGTGTGTGTGTGTGTGTATGTGTGTGTGTGTATGAGATATAAAGAATGTCTATATATAGGTGATGGTAGTTTCATCCTTAAATTGCTGTTGTCTTATTTACTTTAGGGAATAGATCTATACCATGAAAACAAGAAATATTTTGGGTTGTCAGAATTCATTGAATCCACCCTTTCTGGACACAGCCTTCCGTTACTTCGATATGACAGCTCTTTTGAAGCTATGGTCCTGGCTTTAGGAAAAAGGTACAGTACATTCTTTAGTTTAAAGCATTATGAAATTTGAGAGGTAGTGTGGTCTAGTGGGTGGGATACTGGGCTGCAAGTCAGGAGACCTGGATTCTTTCTATTCCTGGTTTTGCCACCAACCTAGGTCAAATCACTTTACCTCTCTTTGTCTCCTTTTCTACTCCTAACCTTTCTCAGTTGTCTTTATTTAGACTGGAAGCTATTCAGGGCAGGGGTACTCTCTTGCTACGTGCACACCTTCTAGCACAGTGAGACCTTGGTCTTTGTTGGTGCCTATAGGTACTACAGAAATAATATTACAAACAAATCTTGTGTTCAAAGTGAAATGTTAGAAATTAACTAACCCCCAGCCAATACTTTTTGACTGCTTCCATGCTCTTACAGGAACTAACTTCATTAGCTTAATTAGTTTTATGTATGAACTAACAGACCAAAATGTCTGGGAATATTGACATATAGTACAACAGTCTTAATGGTCAAAAATTGTGGGTTTAAATGGCTGCATTGTAACCATCAGGAGTTTGCATTCTGAGTTGCAGTATAATTTCTATGCTTAGTCTCAGGTGTTATTCAGTCAATATTGGGAGTGTGATTCCATTCTGAATTTGGCTGGCTATCAAAAAACTGATTTTAACATACAACATTTGTAAATATTTTAGTGGGACCACAAAGAGAGGTGAGATTTCACTTTGGCTCATGGAGTTAAATCAATGAAAGACTCAGTTAGGGAGAATGCTGTAGAACATCATCAGAGCTTGAAAAAATGTCAGTGAGCCGATTTGCTCCATGTGGGGAGATTCAAATTAAAAACGTAGTTACTCCAACTGCATAGTAATTGTTACTTAGGTATATTTTTTGCATGCACAAAACTCCAGTAGGATTCCTTGGAGGTGTTAAGGTGTGCACGTAATAAAAGATTGGGCAAAAGGAACTTGGCAAAATTGTCTAATGACTGGGGGAATCTGTTTGTATTAGGGATAAATCCAGTTCTTTCTATTGATTTTAGTAGTAGTTGAATCAGATCTTTCATGAGTAAATGTGAGTAAAAAACAAGGATAATGCACTATGAGGAGTACTTTGTTCATTTATATGACAAGTGCATTTTAGTTTTGATTAATAGTACTGCGTAGTTCTCTAGCAAATATCCAGTAGTATGTTTTGCAAATGTGATGAAGTTTAATAATAATAAGAGATAATATAACTTCACTACACCACTTAGCTATTACATCTATACTGAGAAGGGGAGAGATTGCATCATTGGTCTTGGAATTACAGGATTTGCAGATTACCTGTTGGTCAATGAGGTTCTACTGTGTATCGGGCATGATTTTTCACCTGGATTAAATTTTGAGTATTAATTATTTTTACAAGGGCAACTTTCTCACTTTAATTCTAGGATTTTAATGCTTCACAATTTATTTCAGATTTCCCAGATTACACAGTGCAGTGATAAGGACATTTGTCCTTGTACAGCATTACTCTGCAGCTATGATGGCAGTAAGTGGCCTGTCTCAGATGAAGAATTACACCTCAGTTGAAACTCTGGAAATCACCCAAAACCTTGTAAACTCTTCAAGGCAGTGCCCTAGTGGTCATGGCTTCATGGTGGTGTTAAGAATTCCTTGCATTCCATTGGCTGCTGTGGCATATGAACGACTTTATCACGTAAGGGAAAGACTATCCCTTGCAGATAATTTTGAAATCATCTTGGGAAATCCTAACTCTGGAATCACCATAGGGAAGCACTTTGTGGAGCAACTAAAGGTAACTTGCAGAATGACATTGCCTGAAAAGAATCTCTGAGGAGCAGTGCTTTCAGTGGGTGGCTGGTGATATAAAGGTTTTATTGGCATGAGATCTGGATGTTAGTGACTGAGATGGCTATTTCCCAGCAAAATTAAAATTCCCTGAAGAGCCTGACTCCTATCTATCAGACACATGCATCTGTCATTCCTATAGCCAGCTTCTGATGGCTGCTCAGGAGGGCCTTTACAAATGTGTTTGTTAGAATTCCCAACCGCTAACAACTTTAGCCCCAATCAGCTTCATTGCACTGGACTGTGGCACCAATGAATCAACATAGTGGTAAAAGACCAAGTGAAAATGAAGTGAAATGAAAGCTACTTTTGGTATGAAAAAACCTTTACCAGAGCAGTGAGGCTGTTTCCCCTTGTGAGCAAACCTCAGTGACCAGTTTGGAATTGTATTGCACAGCCTACCAGATGGAAAGGCTTTGAATCAGTACACTTACCCACAGGTCTCTGAATGGCCCAGGTTTTCCAAGCATGGTGCCTAATGTTTTCTGAATCTTATGTGATTTTGAAGATGATAATGCTGGAAATAAGATTTAGATTTTTAAGGCTAGAAAGGACCAGTATGATCACACAGTCTGACCTCAAGCATCGCACATGTTGAATTCCACAGACACTACCCCTCTTAGTACAAATGCTATCACCACATATTAAAACAAAAATATTTGTATTCTCTAAACTAGGACTGCTCTTACATTCTGAGTCTGATTCATGTCATTTATCTACTTAGCTCAACAGAGCTGAGGACAAGAGCCTGATTTTGAACTCATTCTGATATAAATCAGGAATAACTCCATGCTTTAAAGCTGATAAGTGAATTCAGAATCACATGCCATGTTGTCTTAGGTGTCTTGAGCAGCACTGCATTTACTCTTGGTGTTTGTAGGGGTGCTGGCTGGGGCTCGACCCTCTCCGGGGCGGAGGGGAGCCATAATGATTCACTGCACACTGCTGAGGTTTGGGGAATTAGTCTGGCCATGGGAGTCTTTCCTGGTGGTAACTGGAATAAACACCGTAATCCCAGGCCCTGGGTCAGGGCGAGTAACAGTAAGTCCAGTGCTCAGGCCCTGAGGCAGGGGTGAGCAACAACAATACAAACAGTAGGGAGCCCAGGCCCTGGGCAGGGCAGGGCAACAATTAGTCAGGAGATCAGGCCCTCGGGCAGGGCTGAGCAGTGACAGTAGGCCCAAGCCTTCAAAAGGCCTGGGAGAGGGGGAGACTGCCACCCGCGAGTTGGGTGGCAGGGGGACGCAGGCCCTCCCACTCCACTGCGTCTCAGCCCGGGGCCCTAGCAGCGGCAGAGGACCCGCTGCTGAGTCAGTGGGGATCCTGGCTGCAACACACTGACATGGGCTCTGGCAGTGCTGCAGGCAGACGAGGGTTGGCTGCCCCCGGGCTTCTTCCTAACTCCCCCTCAGGTAGGACCTGGGTCAGTCCAGCACCATAGGTTCCTCGGCGTAGTGGGCAAGTGGCAGGCCCAGCAAGTCCTCCAGGTTGCAGGCGCAGGGTAGGTCTGGCAACTCCTCCGGGTAGCGGGCGCTGGGCAGGTCCGGCCAGTCCTGGTGGCCACCTTGGGCCGCGGGGTTCTCCCAGTCGCAGGCTAGGCTGGAGGCGTTTGGCCTCTCTGGCGGCTGGGGCCTTACTGAGCTCTGAGGGAAAGCCTTTATACCTCCGGGTCGCCACCTGACCCTCTGAGGGGCGGGCTCAGAGCTCTCTAGCTCTGCCCCCTCTGGCTGCTGGATGGGCTCTTCCCTCTCCGGGGTGGAGGGGAGCCACACCGCCTCACTACAGTGCTTAATGAATTAATAAGGACCAGGTAGTGATACCCTTGCTCCCACTGAGTAGTACCTTACTTATCAAGAAATCTCATTGACTAGGTACTAATCAATGTGAATAAAGGTATCATTCAATGGGCCTGATTATCAAAGGGTAACTGACAGCTGTGGTTAGACGACTGGACCAACAAAGGAAAACCTTTATAGTGAGTAACTCTGCTTTCTGTCTTTGAAGATCAAGCTATACATCTTTACAATGGTTTCTCATGTTTCCTGGAGGAGCATTTGGATCTATATTCAGCCACTTATGGTAACAATTCACTAGAGTTCTGAAATATAGTCATATTATGGGGCAGTTTATTATTGATAGAAAAATTCTGAAAAAAGATTAGATCATTTGCAACTCAGGACCTTTCAGTTTAGAGCCAGATCCTGCAATGATTTCTCTTGTGGAACATCTGCAGAATTAGATCCATACAATAGACAATAAATCATTTGTTTCTTCTTTCTTAATTGTGCCATATAAATATGCCCACCAATGTTTTTATATTCTATGACAGATATGGCAGAAAATTGAAGATGCAGAGTGGAGGCCACAGACCTATTTGGAATTAGAAGGTCTGCCTTGCATATTAATATTTAGTGGAATGGACCCCCAAGGGGAAGCCTTGCCAAGGTAGGAAGGAAATACTGACAAATATTTCCATGACAATTTTTCATTCCCAGTGGTTCACAACTTCCTTTTTCTCTTCACCCTTCAAATGGCTGAAAAATCATTCTGTGACCTGCTGTGTCCCATAATCCTTTGTGGGTGCAAAGGCTGATGAAATTTGAGTGACAGGATGGCTTTTGGTAGTTTCTGTATCAAAAAAGTGGAACATTTGTGGTGTAGTAGGTTGGTGGTAATGGTTGTGAGGCTGAGGTGTGAGGTGCAATCTTTAATTTTCATAACATTGCCAATTATTCCTGTTTTTATAGATGAGAAAACCAAGACACAAAAAGATCCCACTCATCCTTGGTATAGGCAGGTGCAGTTCCCATCAACATCAGTGTTGCACCTGCTTATGAATTAGTCCAAAGAGATTAAGTGACATCCCTAGAGTAGAGAGAAAGTAAGTGTCAGAGCCAGGATTAGAACTCCGAAGAATCGGTCTCCTAAATTTATGCCTAATGCTTTGGATTATACTGCTTAAAGTAATAATAATGAAACAATATAGTGGTGAATTTACTGAAAGACAGAACAAGTGATTTGAATTGGTCACTATCTCACACATCAATTAAGTAGGCAATGACAAAATTACTCATTATTTCTTTTGCAAACACAATCAAAGGTGTGGAATACCATGAATTTTCATAGTATCTTTTGGTTTCTTTCCAGATCATTGAGATATTGTGACCTACGTTTAATAAATTCCTCTTGCTTAGTAAGGACAGCCTTGGAGCAAGAGCTTGGCTTGGCAGCATACTTTGTTAGCTCTGAAATCCACATGGAGAAGGTGGTCGTGAATGATGTGTTGGAGAGTGATCCAGAGAAACTGAGTAGTACTGATAATGAAGATGAAGAAATAGTGACAGAAGGTAAATGAACCTGTGTAGTGCCAGTTTTCTTAAAAGGTATTCAAACAGCAATTGTGATTAAATACTAATACCATAAATTTCAGCTAAGTGAGATGGACATTAGCCTTTAAGAGTGCAACGCAAACTGTCAGAAGGAAGGGAACAGTAAATACATAAGTATACAGCAATCAGTAGCATGGGAAGCTGCAAAAGATTGGGAGACATCATTTGAATTTACAGTGATGGTTTGTGCACTTTTGGAATTAAACTGATCAGATAATGTTATTTGTTCTTCCTATTGTGTTTTACATCTGAGGAATGCAAAGAATTTTATTAACATTAATTAGTTGAACCTCAGAACCCTTGAAAAGTCATTATTTTACCCATTTTACAGATGGGGGAACTGAAGCACAGAGAGGATAAGTGATTGCTCAAGGTCACATTGAAGGGACTGCTCAACTGAATAAGGTGTTATTCAACACAAATAAGGGTGGCAGAATAGGGGCCAAAATTAACAGAAAGATGTACTTTGAAAGGGGGATGAAATTATATTGTTATCAAAGAGAAAGGTACAGTCTGGTTGTGAAGTTGGTTTAAAATCTCATTTTAAGGATGGTCACCTGGTAGTGCCAACATAGGGGCTACAGCTGGGATAGCAAAGAGGAGGAGGCATGACTAGCAAAGAGGGAATGCGGCCGAGATACCTCTGCACTATGCCAGCTGTTCATTGCAGTTTTGGCTCTCAGAGGCTGTTGCAGCTCAGCCAAAGTTAGAACAGCCCTTAGGCTGCTCCACCATAGCCTAGGAAGAATGGCCACGCTCAGAACAGCACCTGAATCAGGGCACCTAGATGAGCTTTAAGCCACTGTTGCCCAGCATCCCTTCACTTTATGCACTTTGGCCATAGCAGAGAATTGGTCTTTAGAATTATAATTCTCCTCCATCCTCCCTCTTCTCATGAAACAGGCTCCACTTCAGAAAAGAGAAGTCCTGTCAAAAGAGAGAGATCATGCTCCCATGACTCTGCATCTTCATCTCTCTCTTCAAAAGCTTCAAGTAAGACTTTATGATGATCTTTCTCAAGTGGTATTTAGGATGTAAAAGCGGCAATTCATTTAGCCTGGCAAATGAAGAATAAAAGACACAAATCATTAGGTTTTTGGCAAAACCTGTTTGAATGAACTTGCTAACAATTAAATTTTAAAAAAATCTGAGCTTTCAAGAATCTTACTTCTGAGATAAAAAAATAACGAGATTGCCTCATGCTTGATCCATGAATGCATAGACATAGGGCATTGTACAGATCTGTGAGCAGGGTCACTGTGTTATACAACAGTATTGTAACAACAGAAATGTTCTTTAATATTTTTATGACAGGCACCAAGATGCAGATCCTCAGCTGGTGCACATTGTCAGAGCATCATTTGAAACCAGTGGACTCATGACAACTCTCACCAGCTGAGGATCTGCCTCTGTATTTTCAAAGGACCTTCCTAAATTTTGCCTGAAAAAATGTTCATGAACTTTTTTGGGGCACTAGAATGTGTGCTCACAAATTTTTCAGTGTAGAGTGTGTTCATTTTAGAAATGAGTGTATTTTGTCAATACTTTGCCCTGTACATTGAATATATATTCTTTCTTCTCAATCTGAAAACTGGTTTAAGAACAGACCATTAAAGGAATTCTGCACCAAAAAAATTAAAAAAATTGCACCAAAAATATTTAAAATTCTGCACACAATATTTTAAAATTCTGCATATTTTATTTGTCAAAATAATCATGCCAATTTCAATTATTTTGGTAATTTATTTCAAAATACCTGTCAGCAAGTGTAACTGTAACAATACAGACAACAAAAAAGATTCAGGAAAAGTTTTTTGACAAATAGATTCCTTACTGGGCATATTAGCACAGTACTTCAAGTAATAATTTAAACTACAGTACAGAAAGGTATTTCCCACACCCCTCAGAAGCAGTACAAAGGCTTGGGGGAGTCAGGATAATTAATTTCTGGCAGTCTGGGAGTGAACCTGGAGGGTTGTTGGGTGTGGTTGGGAGAAATATGGAACAGGGTTTTTTGCAGGGGAGACGACAAGGGATTGTTAGGGGTTTGGGGAGCCTCTCCCATGCAGACCCTGGCTGACCCCTAGCCTCTCCTCTTTGGGCAAATCTGCACCCTTCTTCCCCCAGTCCCCATGTGTCCCTACAGTGGCAGCCCACTCCCATTCAGGTCCTGGCTCAGTGTTGTCATTCCACTAGCTCCTGTGCCCTTACCCTAATCTGTCCTTCCCAATCACTGTGAGAAAAGCAGCCTCTGCTCTCAACGGCTCTGTGGCTGGCTGCTCTGGCTCATGAGCTGTCTGCCCTCTGTTTGATGCCACAACAGCCCCTGATGGGCAAAAGGTGTAATTGCAGTGGCTCCCTGGCAGAATGTTTTTTTCTCTCTACTGAATACTGTAAAAGCTGTGGGGGGATGTGAATTTGGCATATGTGCAGTGGTGCAGAATTCCCCCAGGAGTAAAGGTTTGAAGCAATGTCAGGAGGTACTAAAAATTTAAATTTGTATGATTTTTTTTATGGACAGAGACTAATGGAACAGAACAAAAAAGTGCAATATGCATTGAATCATACTTCAGTAAAAATGCATGTTTATTTGGAAGATTACAATTTCATGTAACATCACAAAACATGTTATATTGCATTAGCTGTAAAATTAAATGTTTCAAGTTATTTCCAAATAATTATTGTTCTCACCACAGCTATATGAGTATTCTGACTGTGAATTCTTTTGCCATAAGGCACAGTGACCATTACAAATGGAAAAGCACCAAAATTTTTAATTTTTGAAATGTATACTGTTCTTCAAAGGCAGGTTGCTGACCTTTTCTGCACTGCCTTAGGATGCCACTTGTGGGTTTGTTGGACTGAATCTGTTTGTTAAAGAAAATCTCTTTGGACAGTTCTTGCACGTGGATACAGGTCTTTGGCATGTTGTCACAGTATTACTAAGTCCAAAATGTATTAACATTGTTGGTGACATTTTTACCATTGTTTTTATTCTGCTATTGGCTGCTTTGGAGTATGCAATTGGGATGTCTCTTCCTGTTTCATGGGGACAAAGCAAGTGGGCATCCCTCATTATTTTTCCACAAACATATGAAAGTCAAGAAAGGAACCATAGTACGTAACTATTGTACATCACTTTTGGATCTCCCAGAAACTATGGAGTTCACACTTAGAAGGTCCCCCATGGCTAGTCATGACAGAGAGTGTTGTGGAGTAGGGTCTGGTGTAAGGGAGCATGATCTGTGAATTTTAGTGTGAACACTCCCCAGCTTTGTTGGTCCATGTCTCATGGAGATTGCATCTATCTTTGGTAGGCGTAATCGGTGGAGTTCCTGTATGATGTCATGGGCCTCTAGGCAATGAGTTTATGGGAACTCTGGTTTTGGAGTGTGAATTGTATAGCTGTTTTCTTGGAAATTGGTGCATGCCCTGAATTAGATGGTTGAAGTCTGCTTGACTTTATGAGATTGTGTTTGTTTATATCAGTGCTGACAATCACTTCTCTTTTCTTTTTCTTTTCTTATTGCTTGCGGGGAGACACCAATAAGTGCTATGGAGATCAGTGCCTTGGAAAATGGACCATTTTGAAAAGCTAATCTGAGAACTGCTGATCATTTACCTCTTGTTTTTGAAATTGTTGAGAGTTGGGGATGCTCAGCAGCTCTCAGGATCAGGCCCTCACCTGCCAGGAGGCTGATAAGTGTAATGTTAATGGGATTCTGGTAGAACATTTAGGATCAAAATCATGCCTATGTTAAAACTGTTATAGTTGCGGAGGGGGAGGGAATAACCTGTGACTATTAAATTTTTTAAAGTTATATTTTTTTTACATTTCTCAAAGAAATGGAAAATTTAACAAACATAAGGCTCAGCGCTGAAATCAGTGGGAGCTTTGCCATGGATTTTAGTATTCCAAATTTGCATGGGCTTGTTCACACAAATACTCCTGTTAGTTTCAATAAGACAACCTGTGTGAGTTAGGTGAACACAATTTGGCCCAACAGGAGCAGGTATCGACTCACACCTTTTGATGTCTGCATTATACATTGTTTACTGTGGTTTGACAATGAAAAGCGTAATAGAAATGTTGTGGTTCAAAGTAGTTGCTGAAGAATCACATTACCCCATGTTGAAATGCAGACTTTGTTTTTAGGTGCAGCATTCTGCATTGAATCATCTCCTCCTTTAGCAACACCGAGGGATGTAGCAAAGTCATCTCACCAAGTCCTAAGCGGCAGTACTGAAGAGAACACAAACAACTGTGAAAGGCAAAGGCAGAAAGTAGAAAAGGGGGCGCAAACAGTGATCAGCAAGCACTTGCCAGCTGCAGCTGAACAGCTGGATTCAAAACAGAACATAAAAAGTGCCCAAATTTCCATCAACTCATCGTCATCACCTTTCTCCTCTTCTTCCTCTTCCTCTGCACCTACTCACAACCCCTTCATCCTGCAGACGTCTCAGTGCTCCATGACTAAAGCATCAAAACAGCCCCCCATTGTTTTCCTGCCTAAGCTGGTGTATGACATTATTACTTCTACTGACAGCAGCGGACTTCCCAAGTCATCTTCCCTCTTGCCTTATCATTCTGTGATGTGGGCAAGTTCTTTCCGCCCTGTCATGAGTAAAATGATGACCTGCACGGAGCAGTCTCTATACTATCGCCAGTGGACAGTTCCCAAACCAATCCATATGGACTACAATAATAGAAATGAGGGCAGAATGGACACCTTTCACCCAAGGAGGCTGCTGCTGAGTGGGCCACCTCAGGTGTGTAATAAGAAGAGGGTATTATTATCATTGTTTTATTTTGATTAATTTTGTCTTCATCTCATTAAATGCTAGGTTAATGAGATTATTATTCATACCTAACTGATTTTTTTCACTGGTGGAAAAATAACCTTTCTTATATGTTTTTATTACTGTATCCACCTTAGTTAAATCTTCTTCTCTTCACTGTTAACTTGAGGCAAGGACAATTAAGTTGTAGTGATATCTTTTTTTGTTGTCAATCTTTATACAATTAGTGTTGTGTTTTAAGGAAATGATACTCTTTTTTTTCTTTGAAAATACATTTTACACACCGTGCAGCTTGTTACAGACTAATAGGAGTTACATTTTAAATAAAGTTTGAATAGCCACCCAGGGTCAGTTTCTTATGGTCAAGCTGATTAGGATGTGAAATTGGCAGAGTCAGCCATTTTCTTCATGGTTTGGAGAGAAACAGAAATTGTCGCAAATACAAGAGGGGACTGATCCACTTCAACAAAGAAGCTGAACTTCTGGCCCAAGAGTTTTCAAATGACTTTGTAAGGACACTTGGAAGTAGGTAAAGACTTCAGGGAACCTTTTCCCTCTTAAGTGTCCTAAGAATATTTAGCATGCAGCTATGAGCATAGTGGCTCTACAATTCAATACATATACTATATACTAAAAGTTTTAATGTTCCATTGAAGTTTTATGCAAGATGCCAGGCATAGGGGAAACACCATAGCCACCAAGAGAATATTGCATAGAGCCCTCAGAAATTAGAAATAAATCCAAACTAAGGCAAAGACTTAGATGTCCAGTTTTTGTACCATTCACCCACTGACTAAAACCACAGAAAGCCAAAGTTCAACCTGCCACTCACTCTTCTGTACCTGTGTATTGCAGAGGTCTCAGGTCAGAAAAGACCACATTCTGCTCCTAGTTTAATAGGCGCAATGCATTGAAATAGATGGTGTCACACTGGGGTAAGTAAGACTGCGAATTGGCTCTAAGTATTTGAAGTATGTAGGCACTTGCAAGTACTGCTATAAATGTATAGAGGGTACCAGATGGATCACTGAAGAATAAATCTTCACTGCTCTTCATCTCCATGATCAAAACTCTGAATGTTTGCTGTGGATTAAGATAATAAGTGTTCAAAAGAGATGAATATGTGGTAAACACAGACAAGGTAAAAACTGATGTACTGTGCAACAGACAGCTGGTATGCTAGCACATCCAAGAAAAACATACATTGATGTAATTTTGGTTGGAATTTTGAATGCCTAAAAATCAAGAACTTCAAAGTTATGGTTCCAAAAGCTACAATAAGGGTACAAAATAACCCATATGTAGTAGTTTGTATTACTATGCCATTAATTTGGCCATAAGATAACTGATTTCTGCCCACAGATCTATGCTTGTGGTTCTCAACAAAGTCAGCGGGAGTCCTGTATTCATCTGAGGACAGAACTTGGCCCTTAACACATATATGGTATGTGTCATTGGCCAAATATATGCAGAAAATATAGTCTGCTTATTTATTCATTTGTCTGCTTCTTGGGGCATGAGTGCAAGTCTGATTTTGAGGGATTAAGTGGTACATAGGATTCAGGTTGGCCCTCTGCACAGATGTGAATTTCACCTCAGAAGAACACTGTCTGTTCTACAACTCCTCCATCTCTTCTCTGACTGTCTCCAGAACAAAGGTTCTGGCCTACAATTTCCCACTGACTTTAATGAGAGTTGGATCAGGTCCTAAAAATATTCTCCATGCATTTATTTATTGCATACTCACTAGTTCTTCCTGATTACACACCTGTTTCATACTGTATTTTTTTTTGAGGAAATCAGGAATTAAATGTTTCATTTTATTAAATGTTTCATTTTTAGGAGTATATGCTCATTTTAGTATGTTGGGGAAACATGGCTGCTTAGCTCCATTTAATGTCTAAACCCCAAACATACGAAAGAGAATATATTCTAAAAACCTACAAAACAGTCAAGAAAGTATGTTGGTTGCTTTTGGCTTAATGTATGGTAGTATGGTGTCTATTCTAATGGCAAGGTGAAAGAAAACATATAGCAAATGTGAGCTCCTGTCTCACTTTGGAAATAAACAGTTTTCTTTCCAGAAGTGTGTTTTGCTCATGGGGTTGTTTCATAACTATTGCACTATATGTGGAGTTATGCTACCTACTGCATTAAGAGGAATCCGCAGAAGATTTTGGCACCATAATGTCTTGTCTGAGCGTTTTAGTGACAAATCCAAACTCAGGCAAAGACTTAGATTTCCAGTTTTTGTAACATTAATCCACTGACTAAAACCACAGAAAACCAGAGTTCATAATAGCTGGTAGAGATCAGCTATTAGACATGCCATTCAAAATGTATAAATAACAATTCAGCCAGAATATTAAGCTGGAGAAAGATCTCTGAATTGGTGGACACAATCCTTTCAGGCACTAGAAGGTGGTTGTTGTTATCGTACCATACAACATAAGTCAATTTAAGAAAAATCAAGCACTCTAGTGAACCAAAACTATAAGTATCACTGCCGAAATGTTTAGCATTCAGGAATTCTTCTCATGTACATAACACCTGTATATAATAATAATTGGAGATATACCTATCTCCTATAACTGGAAGGGACCTTGAAAGGTCATTGAGTTCAGCCCCCTGCCTTCACTAGCAGGACCAAGTACTGATTTTTGCCCCAGATCTGTAAGTGGCTTCTACAAGGATTGAACTCACAACTCTCGGTTTAGCAGGCCAATGCTCAGACCACTGAGCTATCCCTCCCACCTCCATAGCTGGCTAACATATTTTCTATATGGCTACTTTCCAGTCAAGATATGTACAGCCCCTAGCACTGTGGGACTTTGATCTCCACTGAAGCCTTCGGGTGATACCGCAATACCAATTATAAACTAATGATAAAAATTTCATGTAAAGACATCAACCAGTGGTTTGAATACATACACAGGAATAAAAGGGGCAAAACAGACTTGCCATTAGCTAACCCCAATACTTATTTTTCTCAGCAGCCTTTTACTTTGCTTCTTTTGAATGAAATATGGGGAACCCAAATCCTTAGTGAATGCAGGGTGTCTCTGCATTTCTTACAGTTTCTGCCTTATATCCAGAAAGACAAATTCAGCGATAAAAGGAAGGAGAGAAGATGCTCCAAGTTCCAAACCTACTAAATCTGGAACACTCACCCCATTCTATGGAGCCACTAGACCATTACTTTAACTGGTCTCCAGAGTACTATTCCTGGTACTTCCTTCTGGTTTCTAAGACATCTTGTTTCCCACCCATCGCCCACCTTAGATTCTCAGCCTATGACGCTCAAAGAAATACACTGAAGTTTTGTTTCATTAATACATCCTTTTGCACCATATTTTTTTTTAGCTCTGAGGTAAGAAGACCCTCTGGCATGTGGTCCTGAAGGCTGCATGCTTCTATGGCATGCCACAGTCATACCTTAGTATGGATTCTTCCCAAGGTCTATGGTTGGTGACCTGCATGTCTAGATTGTCTTTATGCAATTTTATCTTTGGCCCAAAGCATTTTCAACAAGCTATTTATAGTCTTTTGATTCCACTTGAATGCATTCTTGGATAACATTTGGTTGTCTCAAGATTTATTTGTAGGTTCATAGCATAAAGGCTTTGTGTAAATTGGAAATTATCTACTCTGCCTTTCAGATCCCCTGGGAATGGTTTTGGAAATTAATGAGGGAAAGAAGTCAACAATTTTTTTATCTTCATGTCCATTGTCAAGAGTTCCTTTCATGTGAAAGGAGTTGGTAGACTCAATCCATTTTTCAGTAGACAAGTGTCCACATTAAGAAACCCACTGAAACAGTTATCTTTCTTGTTGAGAGTCTTAGCAGAGGGCAAAGAGTGAAAAGGCATGGAGATAGTATTGCTGTTTCATCCCTGGGGTGATCTCTCTGTTAAAATATTCAGACACTGGTTGGGCAATATGGATAAATATGCATTACTGTGAAAAAGTTTACCAGTTCTGTGGAAATAAATTTATCATCCAGGGTGCTCAAATATAATACCATCCATGACCACCAAATTCACTGAAATTTGGGGGATTGTTTTTTTTGTTGAAGAAATATAAGTTTCTTTTATGTTCCCAAATTACATGCAAGAGGTTTGGTGCTATTGCTGGGTTTCTTTGTTGTGTTTTATACCATGAAAACAGCACTTTCTATAAGCGTGGAAGCAGTTTAAGTCCTGTGAATGACTCTGTGACACAGGGTTCTCAAACACTTTTGTTGTGTGAACCGCAGCCTAAAAGAAAGATTGTCTTCAGGGCAACCTTCCATCCATGGCTACTTACACCACCTGCCCTACCACTCACAGATAACATCTCAGATTTCTAGAGCTAGTTGCTCATGTATGAAAATAATATTAGGTAAGTATTTAATATATCTAATGTTAGCTGTCTTTTAGTGCAATGTAGCAGGTGGAAACAAGAAGAGCGAGCACCATCTGTGGACCACAAGTGTTTCATGGACCACAATTTTAGAACCACTGCTCTGATCTGTTCAGAACTCTCTCACCTGGAAACTGGATTAGAAAAAAATTATAGCAGTGTTCTTCCATTTGCCATATTTTTTTAAACGTGAAGATTTGGAAGCATATTTTTAGTAGTAGAGAGAAAGTGGTCAATCAGATGGCTTGTACCACAGGAGTTGGTATCTGAGAGCCATTCCTGTCAATCATCCTGCTGTGCAGTTTCTGAAACCAGTGGAAAAAGGGGAACCCATTATGGTACATGTTATAACAGCACTTTGAATGTCTCTTCTACAAATCAAAATGGTAGCACTTAAACCATGTTGCTGACTGGAATCTGACCCTCTGATTGCTGGACAGAAGGACCACCTGTTTTCAGTTTACCATAGATATCCATGGAAAGAATAATATCCTGGCTAAGATCTCAGGACTGCCTTTCCTCTTAAGCAGGTATTGTACTTTAGAAATGTGTCACTTTAGTACACAAACATTAGGCCTTCCCACCATTGAGCATCTTGCAAGGAACACCTCAACTGAGATTCATTCCTAAATGTTGTCATCATAAGTAGTAAATACTGTCACATGGCATTCTGATTAAAAGGTTGGAATGTAAATGTATCCCCAGTTTTTCATGTCCCAAATAGTGGCAAATGTCAAGCAGAAATCAGACTAGTGAATGGTTGCTGGTGCCGCACATATCAGTTTTCATAAATGATCTAAAAGCTTGAGATTTTTGCTTCTTCCCTTCTTGAGCCTTTTTCTTCTAAGGCCTTGTCTGTTCTGTCTGCATCAGACTGCACTCTTTCTACTTTGTGTAGACAGAAAAAGAAACAGAGTAAGTGTTCTACATCAAGGTGGATAAAAGATTGTATGGAACCCAAAACATCTCGTCTAAGAAGGCACTGGGCACTGCCACATTCTGGAGGTTATTGATAGTCATAAAATACCTCTTCTTTCCTTTAAGGCAAAGTTACCCCATTTGGTATCTGTCATAAACAGATAGCTAAGGGTTAATGTCTCTTTCACCTGAAGCACCTGACCAGAGGACCAATCAGGAAACCGGATTTTTTCAACTTTGGGTGGAGGGAATTGAGTGTCTAAGTCTTTTGTCTGTCTGCCTGCTTTCTCTGAGCTTTGGAGAAGTACTTTCTACTTTCTAGTCTTCTGTTTCTAAGTGTAAGGACAAAGAGATCAGATAGTAAGTTCTATGGTTTCTTTTCTTTGGTATTTGCATGAATATAAGTGCTGGAGTGCTTTGATTTGTATTCTTTTTGAATAAGGCTGTTTATTCAATATTCTTTTAAGCAATTGACCCTGTGTTGTATCATCTTAATACAGAGAGACCATTTGTACTTATTTTTCTTTCTTTTTATATAAAGCTTTTTTTTAAGACCTGTTGGAGTTTTTCTTTACTTCAGGGAAATTGAGTCTGTACTCACCAGGGAATTGGTGGGAGGAAGAAATCGGGGAGATCTGTGTGTTGGATTGCTAGCCTGATTTTGCATTCCCTCTGGGGGAATAGGAAAGTACTTTTTGTTTCCAGGATTGGGAACAGAGAGGGGGAGTCTCTCTGTGTAGTTTCACAGAGCTTGTGTCTGTGTATCTCTCCAGGAGCACCTGGAGGGGGGAAGGGAAAAAGGATTATTTCCCTTTGGTGTGAGACTCAAGGGATTTGGGTCTTGGGGTCCCCAGGGAAGGTTTTTCAGGGGGACCAGAGTGCCCCAAAACACTCTAATTTTTTGGGTGGTGGCAGCAGGTACCAGGTCCAAGCTGGTAACTAAGCTTGGAGGTTTTTCATGCTAACCCCCATATTTTGGACGCTAAGGTCCAAATCTGGGACTAAGGTTATAACAGTATCTTATTTACTTAGATTGATAGGGAGGCTAGATGTAAAAACTAATGTTATCAGCAACAGGTGTTGCGGACAGCTCCGTTTACTGAGAAGATCATGTTGCAAATCCATTAGCTCTAAAATTTTGCTTTCTGGAACTGACAGTTGACTGAATGAATGGAAAGCTTATTAAGGAAGTTGTGTTCAATCAAAATGAACTTGGTAATGAGATCCTGCCTATTTCAGCTATGAGGGCATATGTCTGAGCTACAGAGTCACCTTATTACTGTCAAATTGTCTATCAAATTATTCTCAAGCTGAGAATCTGTCAAATTCACTCAATTTTGACAGAATACTGATGATCTTAATGGAAATCCAAGTGTCAATTCAGATGAAATGAAAACTCTGATAAAGATACATAGAAGTAACCCCAAACATGAGAGATGACGTAGGTACTATACTCTTCTGGAACTAAGCATGATCAATTATACATTTACATGAAATATTAGATGAGGGATCATTTCCAAGATATGAAATTTTTGTTTAGTTGATTCACAAATAAATGGATCCAGGTAGTCACTATAATATAGCTATTATTTTCAGCTCTAGGGTCCTGATCTAAAACCCACTGAAGTCAATAAAAAAATTCCCATTGAAATCAATGGGCTTTGGATCAGTTTCAAGGTTAACAACTGTTTTGAAAGAAATCTGATTTAGTAGAAAGTGCAGGTTCCAGTTTGCTGTTTATCATTTTTAAAGAGAACAAATGTTACTTTTGTCTTGGGTTAGCTTCAAAGCCTCCTTCTTTCAAATGTAAAGTGAAATGAACATATATTCCATAACTGTTTAAAATAAAACAACTCTCATTATACTCAATCCTACATTTCTTATATTCCTCAAATCTTCAGTATAGTTATTTCATAGCAACTGGATTCTTGGGTACATCAGGAAAGCAGGATCCGCACTGCTATCAGGCCTCATGCTCTCCCATTGAAATAAACTGTACAGTTTCAATAGAAGCAGGATCAGGATTCTAATTAATTTGTTAGCCTGAGCACTGAAGAGGCAACTGTTGTTTATGATTATCAAGTTATCTTCAGTGTAATTTTTAATGTTGAATTACACAGAAAGAAGGCAAAGTGTAAATAGGATTTATGAAAGCTGCTCTTATCCCTGCAAAATGGACATTTCTTCCTGAGCCACATTAATGTCAAGGGCCCAGTGTTTGTCAACTACTGTGTTTAAGTGCTTGCTTGCTTGCTTATTTATTTATTTATTTATTTAACATTGTGTCAGGTAAAGTTCACATGCAAGATGATAGGACAATTCATTGGTTAAACGATCTGCTGCCTGAGAGTAATTGGCCCATCCCTTTGTAAAATCAGATGCAAAAGTAAGTTGTACAAAAGCACAGCAGTGCATGTCTGCATAGTGGCGAGAAGGACTGTATCTTCTCTGGTTTGGGTTAAAAAAAGAAAAGCGTTAAAGGTTTGATGTAATTTAAAAAACGGATCACATAAGCACAGGGAAAATAGGAGGTGAAATGCTACATAATTTTACGTATTGTATCTGACTGAAAAGAGAAACTGTGCGGGTATGATGCACTCCGTCTTATGGACCTGTTTCAACCCATTCTTCAGTATAGAAAGTTGCCTCAATATGTCAGTCAATGAATGCACAGGCTTGGAAGGGTTGAGGTAAAGCTTTAGTGATATTGTGCTTTTCCCTGGCAGATTTTCATGTAATGTACTTGTCTGGATTATTAAAAATGTGTTTTCCTGCCCATTGTAGGGAATATAGTTCAGGGGAGAGAAGTTGCTTGTGGTGAGTTTTTTTTATTTGTCTGCCTATTTCCCAAGAGTATCACGTAAGGTATATTTTGAATGTTAATTTCCTGCATAAAAGTGGCATTGCTGTGTAAGATGAGTCATTGATCATCCCATATAAACTTGTGAATGTACAGGAATAGGAATGTATATGCAACGGAACTTAAGAGTTGAATTTTGACCTGCTTTTAAATTAGATTACAATAGTCATTACAATTCCAAGTTTCCAAATAATGACAGAATGGCATTCATGACAAACAACTGTTTAGTTTCTGATTTATATGTTTGTTACAGATAGGAAAAACGGGAGCCTATCTTCAGTTCCTCAGTATCTTGTCCAGAATGCTAATTAGACTGACGGAAGTGGATGTTTATGATGAGGAAGAAATCAATATTAGTAAGTTGTTGATAAAGAGACATTTGCTTCTGGGGATTTTTTTATGTCACATTGTTAATTGGACCAGTTGTTGACTAGTTTGTCATGTGCTTTTCCCCTTTACACGGTAGTTCATTTACATTACTGCAGTCCATTTAGAGCTCTTAAATTAAGGAGTTAAGGATTTTAATTTCTAATTTGGAATCCTGTGATTAGCTAATTTCTCTCCATTTAGAGCTCACTCCGCCTCTCAGTACATTTGTTTTTCTTAGAAAGTTGGCAGCAGCATTTTGTATGTTAAAAATAGTTCACCTCATGCTGAGAAACAATATACTGACTTTAAGCCTGGAATGATCATTTTGGTCAAATGCAAAAAGGAGGTTAGTTGGAAACGCTGACAGATTATAACCATTGGCAATACTGTCACTATATTATACATTTTAGGTAAACAAGAGATCACATGAATGAGAAGACCATATACACATTCCTGCTTTCCAGTAGTTGATCCTATTCTCAACTTCCAGTTTTTTCAGCGTATCCCTCATTCTCCTCTTTCTCCAGATGTAATTCTAGACTTCTCTGAGGCTCTGCTATTTACTTTGATCAATCACTTTCTACAGTGATTTATTTGATTTTTTTTTAACTCTTGGGGGTAAAATTCTCCCCTGTGCAGAGAAGCAGTACAAAGCTTTTACCTCATGGAAGTCTCATTTAAATTCTTGTTTTGAGTGCTTATGTAGAACCTAAGAGGATCATACATTGTATCGTGGCTGGCCCTCTGCATGGGGAGGAATTTCATCCTGTGTGAATAGCTCTGCTTGAGTTTCCTATTTACTTCTAGTTTCCAAGCAGCAGATCCTCAGCTAGTGTAAATGATTATAGCTCCAGTCACTTCTGTGGAACTATGACACTGCAACTGCCCCCAAACATCTTAGACTCCTTACTAGGGGGGGAGAGAACAAACCAAATTCCCTTAACTGAAAACTCTATCTCCAAAGTGTATTGAAGTCAGTGGAGAGATTCCTTCTGACTGGTCTATTTTACCAGCAAAATCCTTGCTGTGGTGCTTTTATTATCAGTGCATATATGATTCCAGATGGCTTCTGACTGGTGCTTTTACTCTGTTACGGCAGAATTGCATTGAGGGGAGAGGAATATTGAGTAATTGATCAGATGATCACTAGTTTTTCTGCAGAAAACAGCTTCACAGATGTTGTTGCCTTAAAATAGTAAAAGAAATAATAGTACAATAATAATAATAATTAATAACCTCTTAAACTGTATTAATAGCATAGACTTGCTTTAGGTTGGGGTATCTTTCCATGCAATCATTTGAACCTTTCAATTGGTTTCACACATCTCTTTAACAAAGCATTCTGTAAAACTGTAGACATCATTCCATTTATTGTAAACTGCATGTTTGGGTTTTTGGGTTTTTTTTTTTTTTTACTATTATTATAGAACTCCAAGAAGAAGCAGATCAATGTTATCACCAGCCAGGAGACATGTGGCCTGATTTGGAGACATTTAAGAAGATACCTTTTGACTACACTATTCATGATCCGAAATATGAGGATGCAAGTCTGATTTGTACAAGGCTTCAGAATACGAACAGTGACGGTCAGAATTTAAAATATAACAGAGAGAGATACATGTATTTATTTATTTACTTGCAGTCACTATAAACAGTATGGATGGAATCCTGGCCCTATTGAAGCAAATGGCAAGACTCTCTGTGATTCCAGTGGGGCCAGGATTTTGTCGATATGAAATTACAATGTACAGAGCTATATTGTTTATAGTTTTAACATGAGGGTTAAATTGTAAAAGGATTAAAAGTTTGTCAAATAAGGAACAAGACATAAGGATGAGCAATGTGAGTGTTTTGTGGCACGGAAGCTATGTAGCCTTTCACTAGTAAGGCCCTGATCTTACAAACACATATGTATCTGAGCAAATTTACTTACTTGAGTTGTCCCATTATGTTTCAATAAGACTATGCATGTGTGCAGGGCTGGTTCTAGGAGTGGGCAAGCCGGGTGGCCGCCCAGGCATCAACTTCTGGGATTCCAAAGTGCTGTGGCACTCAGCTAGTTTTTTCCTCCACTCCTGATTGGCCAGCCTTTTTTTTTTTCTCCCCCGCCAGTTGTTTAGCTGCTAGGAGAGTGGGACCAAAAACATGTTCTGGCTTGGCTAAAGTTAGGAATGGACTGTAGGTCACCAGTTTGAATGAGGTCCACTGAAGTAGTGATTCATTTGATGGCTGTTTTTGGTGGGCTGTGTGAAATGAGTTGGTGTCTCAGTTCAGGACCAACTAGATGAAAGTCCACATCACAATGTCACTAGACCATCTCCTCATTTGGCTCTGACATCAATCACATGATAGCAACTGCCTCTCTGGGCCAGATTTTCAAAGATCATTTTATTCCTGAAGATGCAGATAGGCTCCAAGTTGGATTTACAAAAGTGCCTAAGTGGGCTAGGCACTGGACTCTGATTTACTTTTGTACATCTCACAAGGTACCTATATGCATCTGTACATGTCCAAATACCTTTGTAAATTTGGCCCAGAGAGATCAGCACCAACATTTGCAAATATGGCTGTTGATTTTAGGTGCATCTGTTTTGAGGCACATTTTCAGTGCTCATTTATAATAATGCAGAGAGCATTTTAAACTGTACTTTGGGAAAGCAGAGATAGTGTCTTCCTCTCTGTTTGTTCTGTGCCCAGCACAAGTCAGCACTCAACAAATAGTAATCATCATAATAATAATTTTGCTTTACCTGCACCTCTGTGTTATAAATGAGCACCGAACCATCACGACAAAGCGCTTAAATCTACAGTTATTTTCTCTTCCCTTCGATACACATATATAATAAAACCAAAGCTCAGGCCGAATATCTATTTTGTTTGGTGTTCCCACTGTCCCTGCAGGCTTATGATGATTACATAAACAGTTTATTCATCACAGGGGGGATATAATGGGCCCTAGAATATACTTAAAATGAATACAGTCCAATTTTTTTAATTTATAGACAGATCAATGGGCAGAAAACAGGAGGACATGTATATGCGCCGTCAGACAACTCGAATGAGATTATCTAAGTATGCAGCATACAATACATACCACCACTGTGAACAATGCCATCAATATATGGGCTTCAATCCCAGGTATCAGGTAAATCATGCCTAATTTTTATTTAGGATAGTAAATCTGTAGCAGATCTGTAAATTACATTGTGCATACTTTATAGTATCAGTACTGGTACCCAGGCTGCATATTTGCTCTATAAGCATTTCCATAGAGAACTGATATATACATTTTGGCCCTGATACTGCAGTTGGATCTTTGCACTTGCACTGAGCCCCAGTGAAGTCAATGGAGTCCTGCCCAGGCACAGGGGTGTGTGTGAGTGGATTGCATTGCAGTTTTGGGATCTTTGTCTAGACGAAATGTTTTATCTTAGTGATAATTAATTTTCAATAGTGGCGGCAGTGCAGGACAAAAGCACATTGTGAATATCTTCTGTTATTCTTTGAGTACCCAGATTCATGGCTGGTACGGTCAGGAAAGGTCATGGAGGTCAACAGTTTAACTCGGTGGACTTTGCATGACTGTTCCCTGGATCATTCCCGCTGACCTATGAAGTACTATAGTCAACATTCTACACTAACCACTATAAATGATCATTGATTTCCCAGTAAACCTTCCCCTAGGGTTTATTAACATTTGCTCTGGGGCAGAGCAGTTGCTGAAGGTAGTAAGCTGACTGTTTCAGAGAACATTTTATACACATCATGTGGACTCTGATTATTCAAACCAACCCTCCCAGTTCGCTGCTCATTAGAATGTGAAGAAAAAGGCATCAGCAATGCAAGCACTGCAGCTATTGTATAGCACACAGCGTTACTGAGAAACGAGGTTGGCCCACAAGCCTTGCTACCATCGATGAAACAAAGAGCAAATCGATGGCTTCAGGCCAGGAAGCTGTGTAAATTGCTTAGTGAATATGTTGGGCTTGAGCCAGATGTCACTGATTAGTATTAAGATGAATTATGAGGTAAAAAGTATTCCTGTGCCATGTGTGGTTTCCTACTGGTTGGTGCTGACTTAGTGATGTCCACAGACTGTTCTATGCTCTCTTGGGAAGGAAAGTTAGAATCTAACAATTAAATTTGTCCTTTTTCCCCCGCCTCAGCTTTATGAGTCCACCCTGCATGCTTTTGCCTTTTCCTATTCCATGCTCGGAGAGGAGATCCAGCTGCATTTTATCATCCCCAAGTCAAAGGAGCACCATTTTGTCTTTAGTCAACCAGGAAGACAGCTGGAAAGTATGAGGTTACCGCTTGTCACAGATAAGGTAGATGGATAACTATATTTATGCTCACATATGGGGCATAGACAGGGCTGATCTAAAGATTTGTAGGGTCAGATCATACTTTGGCCTCACTACTGGTTCTGCTGCTTGGAGATGGTGAGAATGGTCTGGCAATGAGTTGTTTCCTTCTCTTTGGGTGCCCTTGCTGAAGAGAAAGACAAGCTGTAGAAATTGCTTGGAATGCCAGGTCCCAATCAAATACTTGCTTTGCTCATAATTAAGGCTATGATTTTGTTGTGGATATTTTTAGAAAAAAAAAACATGGACAGGTCACGGGCAATAAACAACAATAAATTATGGAAGCCGTGACCTGTCCCTGACTTTTACTAAAAACAGCTCTGACTAAATAGGGAGGGAGGAGGATGCAGCACCTTGTCCCCCCTGCAGCAGATGGGAGCTGCAGGGACCCCATTTCCCAGTGGCTGGGAGGGGTGCCCCTGTCACCGTATGGGGCTAGAGCTGGATGGGTCCCCCCACTGCCTTGCAGGGCTGGGAACTGTGGGTGGCCTCTTTGCCTCTGGCCACTGAGCAGCTCCAGTGTACCTCTGCCACCGCTGCCAAAGCCTGGGAACTGCAAGAGGGCCCCCCCTGCCCACAGCCACTGAGCAGCTCTGGGGTCCCTCTGCCACCATCTCCAGTGGCTGGGAGCTGCGGGGAGGGGCCTGGCTGCTCACAGCAGCTGAGCCACTACAGGAGGGACCCTTGCCAATGGTAGCTGCAGGGCAGCTCAGGGGTTGCTGCCACTGGCAGCGAACAGTCAGTTGTGGGAGTTCCTGCTGGGCAGTTGTGGGAGGGTCCCCCGCCCCCCCATGGAGGCGGGTTGCTGCAGGGTCCCCCGTTGCTGGCAGCAGCTGGTCAGCTGCAGGGGTCCCCAGTGTCATGGAGGTTGCTGGAAGTCACTGTTTCAGTTACTTCTGCAACCTCTGTGACATAATAATAGCCGTACGTATAATCAAGGCTGGTTCTGGGCACACACTGTTTGTGAGCTGGGACTATGACAATTGGAGACTGTTGTGCAGTGAATCAGGAGTTCTCAGGGTTCTGGATAAAGACACTGAAGAGAGGATGGTATCAGCTTTGAGAATCAAATATACATGTTTTTGTTTATCCTATGGCTAAGTAAGAGGAAGCAATTTATCACTAGCTTGCCTGTCCTGGCCTGCGTAAGTGGTTTCACCAGATAACATAAAGGAGAGTTTTGAAAGAATCTCTGGGGTGACTGTGCAGAACCTCATGGTAGCTTCAGGGAAGACTGCTGCAGAGGTTATCAATCTGAGCAGTCTGTCTTGTCTCTGATATGAGCCTTTACAATGACCCCTGCAAGCCCGGAACAATCTCTGCCTGATTCAATGAAGTATACTCTCTTTAGACTACTGGAGCAGTTTGTGGAATAGTAGTAGCAGCCAAGATTTTATGGTGCAGAAGGTAAGCTGTTCACAAAAAAATTATTGATCCACACTCCATCCTTCACTTTTGGCAGCTTATGCCTAGATAGGTAGGAGCATAATATACATCTGCTAGACTGCAATCAAACTTGAAGTTACACAACGCCTTTTATCTGAGAGAGAGTTGTGTTTTTCAGCTGATGAGAATACAAAATTATCCCAATTTACTGTGTGCCACCAGAAGCACCTTCAATTTACTAGTGGTTACTTCATTGGAACTAGGTGTCAAGTGTCCATAGAATCTGTTCCCATCCCTGCCTCTGATCTACCATGAGACCCTTGGCAAATCACTTAATTTTTCTGTGTTTTTTTCATCTATAAAAATTGTAAATTACTTACCTACTTCATAGGGTATGCTGCTGTAAGATTTAATGCATGTTTGCAAAGCACTATGAGATCACTGGATGTAGGTCACTATAGCTGTGTAAAGTTTTATCATCTTAGTCTTTTTCTTGTTATTCTTTCACTTCTCTTAATGTTTGGTTGCTTTCTATTCTTCTGTTATTTACTTCTTTACTTCCTCAGAGCCTGTCAAACCCTGAGGATCCTATATCCCTGGTAGATCAAGATTTAGCAATCCCAAATGGGGCTATACGTATCTATCCCTCTCTTACCAGCCAATCAAGTGATCAAGACTCTTTTCTTTGTCACTTGATAGAAGTTGTTCTCTTCCAACTCTTATAAAAATTCCTAATTTCTCTTTTATTTAGATATTAGACCAGTTTCTCATCTGGTGTAAATCAGCATAGCTCATTGATGACTTACACCACCGCAAGATCTGGCCTTCTTTGTTTAAATAATATTCAGCATAATACAGAGACTCATTCTTCATTTTTGTATTTACTTTACAGAGTCAGGATTACATAAAAAGCCCCACTTTTACTCCCACAACTGGGCGTCATGAACATGGACTTTTCAACCTGTATCATGCAATGGATGGTGCCAGCCATTTGCATGTTCTAGTTGTCAAAGAGTATGAAATGGCCATATATAAAAAATACTGGCCGAACCACATCATGCTAGTGCTGCCGAGTATTTTCAACAGTGCTGGAGTAGGTAGGTATTGGAGGATAAAAAGAAGGTAAAACACACGTGTTATTGTACAGACACCCTCACCAAGAGGTTTGTAATAAGTGATCTCTTGCAACACAGTATATCTCACCATATATTCTGTGCTTCAGAAACCACACCCTCCTTCTTTACTGTGATAGGTGGTGAAGTGTATTGTACCTCAAGTAAATGCAAAATCAATTAACACTTGATAAGTCATTCATACTTAACCCTATAATGCTAACATTAGTGAAGAAGGCATGTGACTCGGGGGCATTTTCTCCCAGGTGCAACATGCAGCCGAGGATCCTTGGCCACAGGACATTTGTCAGTGGGGGGAACTACAGCATCTCAAGGCAGTGGAACTTGAGCAGGGCTCATAGCTAATTAACATAGCCTTAAATGAGTTTGGTGCTGGCCAGGGATAGGGAGTGGCTATGGTGCCTAATAATGCACTGATCCTGTGCATTTCTTAGGTAGTATCTGCCAGAAGTGTTTTTATGGAGCACCCAGAGTCTGCTCTGGTGGGACCCCCAAGGTGAACAGACAGAGGGGATTATGACTTTCATCACTTAGGTGGGTCCATCCCCATGTGCAGTGGCTGGTGCCAGGAGGTATCAGTGGACGTAAATCTGTCCCTCGCAGTTTAAAGGCATCACATAAATTCCCACCACAAAAATCAAACTCATCTTATTAGTTTCCTCAGTGGTGTCCCATGTGGCCTTAAAAGCCTGACACAACATCCACACCTGTCAACTCAGTTGCATTTTGGTAGGGGATGGTGACAGATTGGCTCTGGAGTCCTTTAATCACCAACCTTCAGAGTGAGCAAGCCACACTGTGCTCCATGAACTTTTTAAAGGTTGGCACTTATCAACAAACAACTCCTGCCCCTGTCACCACCACCTCCCATCCCAGAATTTTCCTCTGTTTATGCTGTCTTTGGTTTCAGGTGCTGCACACTTTCTAATAAAAGAGCTGTCTTATCATAATCTGGAACTAGAACGAAATCGGCAAGAAGAACTGGGGATTAAACCCCAGGATATCTGGCCTTTCATTGTTATTTCGGATGATTCCTGTGTTATGTGGAATGCGGTAGAAATCGATTGTTCGGGAGACAGAAAGAGGTAAAACACCATAATTAAGGAACATGATTTTTTTCAGCTGATCACTTTAAACTCTGAGCACAACTTGTTGAAATGACATCCTGGAAACAGCAAGGCTTTTACTCTGTGTAACAAGTAGGCTATAATATTTGCCTGGCAACAGAGAAATATTTCTTGATATATTTGTCTGCATGTAGATTAGTGTTCATCAGTGCCCAGTCTACAGCTTCAGCCATATAGCTCAGCACTTCAGTTCCGGCTGGAGTGACTCATGCTTTTGGCTCTGGAGTTCTGTGATTCAGTCCCAGCTGTGTTGGCCAAGAGGGGTGGCTGTCACATGTACTGTTGATCCAGATACAGCGGTGCAATGAGTACAAGCACACATGGATGGATTTTAAGTGGCAGGCCAGAACTTTTATTTAGCTTTACTACAGGGGAGGGGCACTACCTGCCCATCATCCATGCTCACCTGTACCAGGCATTAAGTGGTTCCAGTGCAGGGGTTACAGGGCTCCTACCATAAAACCCATCACTGAGGCTCAGCTCTCCTCAACTACCCCTCCTGGGACTCAGCTCTCTCTGATTCCTACCCCCTCATCCACCCATGAGGGGGACAGAGGAAGCAGAAGGGTGGAGATGTTAGGCCTCCGCCCACAAGGGTTACAGGATCTCCCTCTACCCCAGGAGCCCATGGCCTATCAGGAAAATCCAAGGTCTTTTATCTCTGGGAACTGTGCGCTATATCCTTTTAACCACACTGGAAACTGGTCATAAGTTGAGACAAATTAACAATGCAACCAGTTACCTCAGTTAGGAACTAAGCACATTCGTACTTAATAGGGCTGTTGATTAATTGCAGTTAACTCACGTGATTAACTCAAAAAAATTAATTGCAATTAATTGCAGTTTTAATCACGTTATTAAACAATAGAATATCAATTGAAATTTATTAAATATTTTGGATGTTTTTCTACATGTTCATATATATTGTATTCTGTGTTGTAATTGAAATCAAAGTGTATATTTTTATTACAAATATTTGCACTATAAAAATGAAATAGTATTTTTCAATTCACCTCATACAAGTGCTGTAGTGCAATCTGTCATGAAAGTGCAACTTACAAATGTGGATTTTTTGTTACATAACTGCACTCAAAAGCAAAACAATGTAAAACTTCAGCACCTACAAGTCCACTCAGTCCTATGTCTTGTTCACCAATCGCTCAGACTTGCTTAATGCTGCCGTCTTCTTATTTACAGTGTCACCAGAAAGTGAGAACAGGCATTTGTATTGCACTTTTGTAGCCAGAATTGCAAGATATTTAGGTGCCAGATATGCTAAACATTTGTATGCCCCTTCATACTTTGGCCACAATTCCATGCTGATGACACTCGTTAAAAAAATAATGCGTTAATTAAATTTGCGACTGAACTCCTTGGGGGAGAATTATATGTCCCCTGCTCTGTTTTACGCACATTCTGCTATATATTTCATGTTATAGCAGTCTTGGATGATGACTCAGCACATGTTCATTTTAAGAACACTTTCACTGCAGATTTGACAAAATACAAAGAAGGTTCCAATGTGAGATTTCTGAAGCTAGCTACAGCACTCAACCCAAAGTTTAAGAATCTGAAGTGCCTTCCTGAATCTAAGAGGGATGAGGTGAAGAGCATGCTTTCAGAAGTCTTAAAAGAGCAATGCTCCATTATGGAAACTACAGAACCTTAACCACCAAAAAAGAAAATCAACTTTCTGCTGGTGGCATCTGACTCAGATGATGAAAGTGAACATGCATCAGTTCATACTGCTTTGGATTGTTATCAAGCCGAACCCGTCATCAGCATGAATGCATGTTCCCTGGAATGGTAGTTGAAGCATGAAGGGACATATGAATTTTTAGCGCATCTGGCATATAAATATCTTGTGACACAGGCTAGCACAGTGCCATGAGAATGCCTGTTCTCACTTTCAGATGACATTGTAAGCAAGAAATGGGAGCATTATCTCCTGCAAATGTAAACAAACCTGTTTGCCTAAGTGATTGGCTGAACAAGAAGTATGACTGAGGGGACTGCAGGCTCTAAAATTTTACATTGTTTTATTTTTGAATGCAGTTTTTCTTGTACATAATTCTACATTTGTAAGTTCAACTTTCATGATAAAGAGACTGCACTACAGTACTTGTTTTTAGGTGAATTGAAAAATACTATTTCTTTTGGTTTTTTACACTGTAAATACTTGTATTCAAAAATAAATATAAAGTGAGCACTTTACACTTTGTATTCTATGTTGAAATTGAAATCAGTATATTTGAAAATGTAGAAAACATCCAAAAATATTTAAATAAATGGTATTCTATTATTGTTTAATAGTGCGATTAATCGCACCATTAATTTTTTTAATAGCTTGACAGCCCTACTACTTAACCTACTGTGTCTCAAAGATGCTGAGAAGGTGAAGAACTCCCTTGTCCTCTGCCAATTGGCTCTATGAGATAAAAAATTCTCTCTAACTCCCAATGGCCAAACGGCTAGATCAAGGGTGGACAAACTTTTTGGCCTGAGGGCCGCATCCGGTTTCCAGAATTGTATGGAGGGCCGGTTAGGGGAGGCTGTGCGTCCCCAAACAGCCAGGCGTGGCCTGGCCCCACCCCCTATCTAACCCCCCCGGCTTCTCTCCCCCTGACGGCGCCCCCCGGGACTCCTGCTCCATCCACACTCCTGCCCCCTGACCACCACCCTGAATGCCTCTGCTCTCTATCCACCACCCCCTGCTCCCTGCCTCCTTACTGCGCTGCCTGGAGCACCGGTGGCTGGAGGCGTTACAGTCGCACTGCTCAGAGCACCAGGACAGGCAGCCGTGCTGCCCAGTTCGAGCCAGCCACACTACTGCGCAGCACAGAGCACCAGGCCAAGCTGCGTCTCTGCAGCTGTGCTGCCCCAGGAGCTCGCAGCCCTGCTGCCCAGAGCATTGCACCAGTGGCAGGGCGAGCTGAGGCTGCGAGGAAAGGGGAACAATGGGGGAGAGGCCGGGGGCTAGCCTCCTGGGCCAGGAGCTCAGGCTAGGCAAGAGGGTCCCGCGGGCCAGATGTGGCCCATGGGCCGCAGTTTTCCCATCTTTAGGCTAGATCCACGGCATCTGCTGGCTGGATTCCCATTCCTAGTTCTGTGGGTAGGGTGGAACAGAGCCAAAAGAGACTTCACATGGTGCTGAAGCTGGGGGATGTAGGCCACACAGCATCCTCCCCCCGACTGATCAATGGGAGCCAGAGACTACCACGGGGGAGGAGGTACCTAGTGTGTCTTGCTGCCGGGTCTGTCCCATTTGCTGCTACCCCCATCAAGTTCACTCAGTAGTTGAGGCACATGGGTGGCATTCTGAGTAAGATTTTTGAAGGAACTAAGGGAGTTAATGAAAATTCAGGGGGAGTTGGCCACCTACAGTACCTCTCTTTGGCTCCTTTGATAGTCCCAGCCTATGTGATTTCTACTTTATTTCAGTTTGCAAATGATAAAATAAGTCTCTTAGCTTTTTTAAACAGTACTTGATTGGGCCAGTTTTATTTATTACCAGAGCTGTGCTAAATTCAGCAGCTTTGCTATGCAGGGATTTGGAGAAATCTTTTTTTCTGTTTCAATTTGTATATTTGATTTTATGTCAAATCCCAAAACAAAAGCAAAGCTCAGTCAAAACTGAAAAGTTCCACGTGGTTTTGTAATGGGCTAGTGGTAAACATATCTTCTTAGGATCCCTTGGAGCAAGAGTTAGGTTAACTTCAAACATTTACAAACCTTAATGAGCATATTGAGAAATCCAGGCTGAGTTTCAAACCTGTAATGTCAGCCCAAGCTAAATGAGCTTTAGGTAGTTTCAGATTGTGATTAGAACTGAAGATGAGGCAGTAGGTCTAGCATCACTGCTGCCTGTTTAATATGCTCATATTTATAACTATTGTAAGATCCTGCTCATATGAACTGGATGCTGATTATTTTTTGTACACTTTGAATCTGAAACATTTTTTTCCAACCTATTGTAGTGAATATACATGGACTGAAAGGAACGTTTCCTTGAAGCAAATTCTGCAACACATTGAAGCAACCCCTAATGTCACTCACTACGCCTTGATTGGGATGAGGAAATGGTCTAGTAAAACAAATAGTGGTGAGATCAGGGAACCATTCTGCTGTTGCCATGTACATGACTTCATCATGCTGAATGTGGATCTGACTCAGAATGTCCAGTATAACCAGAACAGGTGAGTGAATCCGTGGGCACCTCTAGTGTAGAGCAAGGACCAAATCATGCAGCATTCACTCCCGCTAAGCTCTCTCTCACTCGAGCTGGATTTCTCAGGAGACTGCTATTAGAATAGAGATAAATTTTACATCTAAGTTGCTGGTTCCAATCCAGCCCAGGTAAGGCTATGTCTTCACTACCCACCGTATCGGCGGGTAGCAATCGATTGCTCGAGGATCGATATATCGCGTCTCATCTAGACACGATATATCGATCCCCGAACGCGCTTATATCGATTCCGGAACTCCTCCAACCCGAACGGAGTTGCGGAGTCGACATGGGGAGCCGCGGACATCGATCCCGCGCTGTGAGGACAGTGAGTAATTCGATCTTAGATACTTCAACTTCAGCTACGTTATTCACGTAGCTGAAGTTGCGTATCTGAGATCAATTTTCCCCCGTAGTGTAGACCAGCCCTAAGAAGTGGCTAAAAAAGACTGTTATCTCTCTCCACGTAAGCTAGGCATACTCTTTAATTAAATACAATAACTTTTTAATTGGATGAGAACAATAATAAGAAAGAAAAACAACAAAAACAAATCCCTCTAACATTGATGGGGGGCCTTTAGGGAGAAGCTGCATCCAGCCCACTCCATTTTTGGGTTCAATCTCAAACCCACCTTCTGCTACCCATTTTTTTAACTGAGCCACACAGAATGTTCCAGACCTTAAAGGTGCCAAGCGTAGTCACTGTGGTTCTTAAAGCTCCATTCACTATAGATACCACTTGACAGCTGTATATTATCCCATGTGAAATAGTGAACTCGGTTCCTAGGGAACAAGTGTTCACATCACAAAACCACCACCGCATTTGCCACTAATTGTCAGAGGGGCACAGGGCTGAATAGGATAAGAGACTGTCACCTCTAGAAGTGATCTTTCCAAATCTAGATTGAGGCATATTTGTGGGGAAGCATCTCTGCTTTAACTATTCTATGGATAAACAGGTGACTTAAATCTTGAAGTCTGTCACTGGCACTTTTCAAGAGCACTAGAAACATAGCCACATGTATCTCCTGTATCCAGTGTTCTAAGGCTGTTTAGTCTGTGGGGGCATAGTACGTTTTCAGACAGTATTACCATTTGAGGCCGTTTTTGAATGGAAAGCTGAGTGCTAATCTAAGAAAACAATAATTATAGAATTGAATGTAGAGCTGGAAGGGACCTCAATAAGTCATCTGACCCACCCCCACTCCCACCCCCTAGTGAGACAGGACCAAGTAAACCTAGATCATCCCTGATAGGGGTTCTTAAAAACCTCCAGTGATGGGAATTCCACAACTGCCCTTGGAAGCCTATTTCAGAGCTGAACTACTCTTATAGTTAGAACATTTCCCCTAATATCTAACCTAAATCTCCCTTGCTGCTGATTAAGCCCATTACTTCTTGTCCTACCTCGGTGGACATGGAGAATAATTGGTCACCGTCCTCTTTATAACAGCCCTTAACATATTTGAAGATTGTTATGAGGTCTCCCCTCAGTCTTTGTTTCTCAGGACTAAACATGCCTAGTTTTATTAACCTTTCCACACAGGTCAGCTTCTCTAAACCTTTTATCATTTGTTGCTTTCCTCTGGACTTTCTCCAGTTTATCCACATCTTTCCTTAAGTGTAGGGCCCAGTATTGGACACATTACTCCGAGGCCTTACCAGTGCTGAGTAGAGTGGGATAATTATCTCCACTGTCTTCCATAAGACACTCCTGTTAATACACCCCAGAATGATATTAGCAACTGCATCACATTGTTGGTTCATATTCAATTTATTACCTTCAGATCCTTTTCGACAGTATTACAACCTAGCTGTTTTTTCCCCATTTTGTAGTTGTGCATTTGATTTTTTTTCCTTCCTAAATGTTAGTACTTCCATGCTTGTCTTTATTGAAATTTATCTTGTTGATTTCAGACCAATTCTCTAATTTGTCAAGGTTGTTTTTAATTCTAATCCTGTCTTTCAAAGTGCTTTCAATCTCCCTCAGCTTGATGTCATCAGCTCTCCATTATCTAAGTTGTTAATTAAAATGTTGAATAGTACCAGACCCACCAATGCAATAAAGCAAAGTAATATTAATGCATAGAGTGATGCAAAAATGTCAAGAATAAGGTTTTATGCCAGTTTATACTAGCAATACTTAACCTGCGGGTGCTTAATCACTGGTGACTCATGGTAGTTCTGCATGCAGCTCTCTGTTAAGGCTTGCACAATATTGTGTGACATTCCAAGGATGAATTGGTGGTGAGAAAACATGGCATTTTGAATCAAAAAGAGACACAGTCAGCCAGAGATAGCAAAGACACATGTGAGTATCAATCAGCAGAGTATCTATCAACAGAGCCATAATTTTAAAAACTGATAGCTTTAAATGGCAGATTACTCACTGAGCCCTAAATAGAACCAGTCCTCCTGTAATCTTTATTTTGCTGTTTTGGTGAATGTAGTAACTGTTTGTTTTACAAAATGATTGTTACATAGGGATTTTCTGACTTTTGAGAAGAGATGTGTGAATCCAAAAGCACAGATCCAAATCCTGGATCAGATTCTCATGCTTCTAAAAGTCATTCCAGTTCTCTTGTAGAACATGTATATTTACAATCAGGAATAGAATCCAGATTACCCAAAGATGAGGGTACATGGGCATGGCCAATTTTAGAAGCTTGAGGTGCTAACTCTGGTCTGAATTCAGACCAGGATTGATAGTTTCCATTCAGTTTAATCTCTAATTTGAAATGGGCCAAATTCAACACAATGAAATCTTAAAACATGAATGAATTTGGCCCATATTGCTTAATTGTGGCTTTTTGCAATGCTGTTGGATGAAGAAGTGAAGAAGTGGCTTTTAAATGCTTGATCTCATTGATGTAGACTGATAGCATTTCTACAGAGGGATGTTGAAAATTTCAACAGTTACATGCTCCTTGTTACAGAGGAGAAATATATGGTCAGAGACCTGTACCTCCGTGTGTCTCATCTAGGCCCTAATCCATGTCCTTTGAAGTCAGTGGAAACCTCTATATTGCCCTTATTTGTGATGGGATCATACTCCTTTCTACTTGTACAATCTGCCTCATTGTCTGCTAATGTTCAATAACAAGCAGTGTTTATTAATAGCTGTGGTTTCCGCTTCTGCTAGATTTACATGCGATGATGTTGATTTCAACCTGCGTGCCCACAGTGCCGGTCTTCTGATCTGTCGGTTCAATCGCTTCAGTGTCATGAAGAAGCAAATTGCAGTAGGAGGACAGAGGTCCTTCCACATTAAGTCTAAGGTAAAAGTTGATATTTATCTTTCATTCTTGTTAGTTATTTGTTTGTGCTGTCTTTAACCTTTAATGTAGAGAGTGAGGTTTGTTAGTGTACATTCTATTGCCAGAGATGGGACATGTGTACCATTAGATTTTTTTTTTTTAACATGAAACTCCTGGAACCCACAATTCCCACGGCATAAATGTACCCTGACCGTTTCCTGTGTCATCTTCCTGTGTAATGTCTTAAACCACATACTTTTTTATTCAAACAAGAAAGACTTTCACTGTGAATTTGATGTAGAACTGTTGTAAAGTATTATTTAATAACTCCTCCTTACACCATTTCATGTTCAGGAAGAACTTTTGGAGTCAAAGCAGAATCCAAAATGCTATTTAACTATAATTAAACTCCAATTTTCCATGCATATCTGAAACCGTTGGATAATAGGAGTTTTGGATAACCTATCTTTGGTTGCTATATGCATTTTGGATTTTTGGGACAGAGATGCATTTTGTACAACCCCAAATTCAGATGATTGGGGTTTGGCTGATCAGGATTTATCAATATCACAATGTTTTTCCATGTAGGTTTCTGAAACTCCAGTCTCAACCGCACCTGCTCAGTATATCTGTGCTCCTGATAGCAAGCACACCTTCTTGGCAGCACCTGCTCAGCTGCTGCTTGAAAAATATCTCCAGTACCACAGCCATCGCTTCTTTCCTCTTTCACTGAAGAATTATAGCCATCCAGTGCTATCTGTGGACTGTTACCTTAACTTAGGACCGCAGGTACTGAACAAAATGATCTTCAAGTAGCTCTGCAGTTTAAGCCAGCCCATATTTAACCCAAGTGTTATACAAGTTCTCTGATATATTCCTTTGGGATTTTTACATGGCTTCTGAACTGTATAATATAGATTGCTGTGATATTTAAAAAATCAATTTGTAAGTTACAAAAAAGAAAATGAATGATTAGAAGCTATGAATGACTATGCACACTAAAAATAAAGTACACAGAGAACAATCCTACAGTTATAGTAAGGAATAGTTATAGTAATTTAGACTGTGCTTTCTATTCAGGTCTCAGTTACCAGTGCCTCCAAAAAATTTTTCCGTAAGTGTTTCCTCAACTTCATATAATAACTTGGCCATTTATATAGCTCTTTCCTCCTACAAAGCATTTTACAAACATGGACCAGTCCTGAGAACATCCCTGTAAGCTACTGTACACATTTTGTTAGCTCTAATTTATTAATGGGGAAATTGAAGCCAAGAAGTGAATGCTCCACACAAGAGCTCAGATTAGAACTGAGGAGTTCCTGGCTCCCAGTCTTGAGCTCAGACCATGTCCCTCTCTAAAACCAAGATACATATTTGGACTCAAATGCAAATCAAGTATGAATGATGCTAGCAGGTTTTTTGGTAGTGTTTTGATTTGTTTGTTTTTGCCTTCCCATCCAACTGGAAAACTACATAAGATTAAAACTTGGTAGACCTGTCAATTTGTCTTCCTCCCTGAGTCAGCTGTGTAACAGACTTCACAACTCACTCTACCCCCAAATGCTCTAAGTCCTTAAAATTCCTTTCTGGCTGACTTCTGATAAGCTGAAGTACTCTGGACACAAAGTCCTATGTGGGAAATTTCTTTATTGGGGAAGAACAATAAACCTTTAAACATCTCAGTGAATCGCCAAGGTTCTTAACCGGCCTGAGAAGTCTGAGTGAGCAGAGAGGTTTGGAAAGCGAAAGCCTTCCAGTCTCTAGGGAAAACCTTAGGACCCAATCCTGTATACACTTATGGACATTCATAACTTTACTCACATAAGTCGTTCCATTGACACTTGAGTACAATTATGAACCTCCATAAGTGTTTGCTGTATTGGACCATACAGCTGTGTCTGTGTTTGTGTGTGTGTGTACAAATGTGCAAGGCATGTCTCAGATTTGTTTTTAAGGGGAGAGACAGTTGTTGAGGCGTGTAAATCCTGCCAGGTTTACCTAGCTCTTTATAGAGCACTTTTTTTTCGGAGGAGGGATTTTTATTTGGGGGCAGTAGGGATGCTCACAAATGGTTGATCACAAAGACCATTCCTATAATTAGGAAGGATTGCTAAACTTTAAACTGGTGCAGACATTCACACCTCTGTGCAAAGCCCTATGAAGCAACACTACTTTGAAGTCTGAGGAAAATTAATTTCTGATTCCTCTTTCCTCCAATCAGATTGCAGTATGCTACGTGAGTTCCCGACCTCACTCTCTGAACATCAGTTGCTCTGGTTTGATGTTTAGTGGACTCCTGCTTTACCTCTGTGACTCCTTCGTTGTAGCTAGCTTTTTGAAAAAGTTTCACTTCCTGAAAGGTGAGCTGCGGAATTATTACAAATTGCAGTGTCTGTCTGGTTTGAGGTTGCCAAATCCACCGTTGGGCAGAAACTAAATAATATTTTGCCTTTGTACATCATCCAGGTCCATCTCTCCCCATGGGGATCATACCAGTCCAGCACTACAGCAGATTAATACCTACATCCTCATACATGTATTATCAGTTCTATAGATTTTTGAAATTAGTCAGGCATTGGTGCATACATACTATTGAGTTGCCTAATGTATACTCATAAATACTCTGTGCATGTTTGCAGATTGGGTATTTGTGTATATGCAATAGGCAGTTGTGCCCCTCTAATTTTCAAAACCTTACCAATAAGATTCTACTCAGTAGATCTTGGGGAAAAAGGATGGGTTGTTTAATATTAATAACAAATAATAACCAAATGAATCAATTTAGTCTTCAAGGTTCCAGACTGACGGCACTGGAGACTGATGTCCTCTATCTACAAACGAGCAATTGTATTGCCAGCATCTCCCATGCTACGCTGGCACTGTGTTGTAGGCCTTATCTACTCTGGGGATTTGTCCCAATTGCAGCCATCAGTGGCCTGGCATAGCTACATTGTTGCAGATCTGTAAACGGGCAAAGCTGTTATAAACTACTGTACTGTACTGATTTGGATCAGTACAGTACAGCTTAACCCCGTTTCAAGCAGGGGTATGCTAGACTGATACAAGAGATGGAGTATAGTGGTTTCACCACTGAAATGGTGGTTGGCTACTGAAGACTGAATTCTGTAGCATGGACAAGGCCTTAATCTTGACCTGGAGGCACAGGTCTAGAGATGGAAACTTTAGTAGTGAAGGTTAGTTAAGTTTCCATCACCAGCCCTTCTGGCAGGAAGATCCAGTGTTCACAGAATCAGAGGGTTCTGTCCCTCTTTTTCCCTTAAGTGATAGATAACTAAGGGGTTCACTTTCCTTCATCTTATATTCCAGTAAAACTTTGAAATGTATCATTCTGAAGGGTATCCCCCCGATAAAGTTATTCTCCCCTGCTGTTTGTCCTTTCCTGCCTACATCCCTTCCCTCTGTTGGCTTGTGTGTAAATGTAACTTTCATTGGCTCTGTCCTCACCTTCCTCAGTTGACACTGGAGACACACACAAAACAATATTCCTTTGTCTTGGACATTCCTTTTATCATGTCTGCCCCAAAAATATATTCTAGAATGTATTTCCAGCACACATACATACCTGTTTACAGACTCTCTGCATATAGATCATGACCGGCATTTCACTAGGTTTCGTTTGAGATTTTACTCAATATAATTCTATAGTACAGTAATATTGTATAGAATCCATTGATTCAGTTACTTATTCTTTGAGGATTAGACCTTTTCCCCTCAGGGTGTCTGGACTCTGATTGTCAATGATTGCTTATTTAGGATTTTGGCTTCAAATGGCACATATTGACATAGGTTTAGATTCTTCCAGCCTTACACTGAATAGTAACGTAGTCCGCAGTTCAGCAAAGAACTTAAGCTCGTGCTTAGTTTTAATTTTAAGTACATTCTTAAGTCCATTCCTGCTCAACATAGCATTTAAGCACATGCTTAAGTATCCAGCCTCCTCAATCTCTCTTAAAATTTAAGTGCTTTGCTGAATTAGGACCCTGTAGTCCCACTCCAATCAGTAAGGTACTTCTTAGTGTGAATAAGGATATCAAAATCTGGCCCGTGGAACTGTCACAAATGTAAAGGCTTGTCTTCACTACGGGGGTAAGTCAACCTAAATTACGCTACTCCAGCTAAGGAAATAACATACCTGGCGTCGTCGTAGCTTAGGTCGACTAATCCCAGTGTCTTCACTGCGCTGCGTCGATGGAGATGCTCTTCAGTCGACTGCCCTTACTCTTCTCAGAGAACTGGAGTACCAGGGTTGACCAGAGAATGCTCTGCCATTGATTTAGTGGGTCTTCACTAGACCTGCTAAATCAATCCCTGCTACATCGATTGTAGTAGCTTTGATCTCCCTGCAGTGAAGACCAGCCCTAAGGCTTGATCGTGATCTATCTTAAGTACTAGATGGATCTCATTATCATAATATCTAAGCACTTTATAATCTTTAATATATTTATCCTCACAACATCCCTGTGAGGTACAGAAGTATTGTTATCACCATCTTAAAGATGGGGAACTGAGAGGACAAGTAAGTTGCCTGAGGTCACACAGGAAGTCTCTGATAGAGCAGGGAATTGAGCCAGGGTTTCCCCAGTCCTAGACTAGCACCCTAAGCACTGAACCATCCTTCCTCTCTCTTCCAGGCATAGAACTCCCACTGAAGACAATTGAGAGGACCAGGTTGATGATTTAGAGAATAAAACAAAACACTCATACTTGTTTGTTTTAACCATTCATGTAGGTGCCACCTTGTGTGTTATTTGCCAAGACCGCAATTCTCTTCGCCAGACTGTTGTCCGGCTAGAACTAGAAGATGAATGGCAGTTCCGACTGAGGGATGAATTCCAAACTGCCAACGCCAAAGAGGACAGACCACTTTTCTTTCTGACTGGACGACATATTTGATAGAAAATGAGCAGGCTTCCTGAACTGGCTAATGAGAAGGGGTAGTACAAGAAGCTGAGTTCTCACTGGTCAAAAAATAAAAAAGGCATTTGTGCATTTGAGAGGCTCTGTGCTCTGAAACATTCCAGCACATGTTTCCTGAGTAGCCATCAGCTGAGCAATTTTTAAATATTTTTATTCAAATTATATTTAATCAACTAATGTATATTTATATCACCAAGCATTGGAAATGACTCTTCTAATTTAGTTACCCAGTAGAAGTAATTCCCGATACCGGGGAAAGAGATACCAACTTTCTACTTCACATGGTGGAAACATTTCTGGATAAGAAGAGAGATCACATTTCTTCTGTCAAAACAGAGAGCACACAAAATATTTCAAAATTAAGATGTTTAGAAACAGTTTTGTACAATTAGGGAATGTAAATTTAGAGAAATAGAGAATGTACATTTAGAAGTAGACTTTGTTCTTTTTCAGTCTTATTTATCTAGAAGTCAGCACAAGACATCAGACCAAATTTTGGATTTTACAGGAAATTTTACATTCTGATAATCCATTGCTACTGATTGATACAGAAAAGCTTTTATACCTAGAGGTGTAAAATATATTTTTTAATGTAATGGGAACTGGTTGCAACCATAAGTATGGTGTGAGTGTCACACTGAATAATTTTATCATATAGGATTTTGAAAAGGGAGGTGTAATTAAGGTGCCTGTGTTTGGTTGGTCAGGAAAGAGCACTTTGAAAGTAGACTTACGAAAGAAAGAGATGTAGACATTTATTCTAGAACACTTCAGTATCTGGAACAAAGTCCCAAAGAGTTAAGGGGAAGATTAACAGCAACCAAACTTTGAGATAAATAATTTTGAGCTAAATGAACTGGTGCTTCCAGTTACAGATGAATTTGTTGCACTGGCTTAAGACTTCAAATCTGGCCACCAGGCAATTCAGACAGGAGATGCATATAGCACTGAAGTCCAATTTCAGAATACCCTCCCAGAATGCTTTTTTGCTAACGCACTTCAAAAGAGCTGGGCAGTCAGGTGGCCTCTTTGCTGAGTATATGTAGAAATCTAAGAGGATGTTTAGAAAATGCATCGTGCAGTATAGTATTTTGCACCCTGGACTGTTAAAATGTAGAGTGCATGCTGAAAACACCTGCTTATATTTATAGACATACTCAGCGAAGCTGCAATCCCAGAACTTCATTTATCCTTATAGAGACAGTGGCTCTGATCCTTGGCTTGGCCTAGGTGTAGGCATGAAAGGTGGCACAAAAGTCACCAGAAAACCCTTCATAATATGTTAATCCTCTCTTGACTGGCTATGCCAACTGTACGACCTTTTTGTGCTGGTGGAGCAGCATTAAGTGGCTATAACACGTTTGAGGATCTGTAACTAAGACACTAATAATCTGTGCCAAAGAGCTGACTTAGATTTATTTTCAGGGAATAAAAATAAATTAAGTGATTGGGAGAGATTTAGCTTAATGTTTACACAATTGTTTTTGGTAGAAAGTGATATGCTTGTATATTTCATTGTGCTTCTTTTGGAGTAAGAACTTGCTTTTTAGTTTTGTTTTATTCTGTGTAAATAGTATTTCCTGTGCAGTTCCCTCCATTTGATTAGTTAATTTAAACTTTTCAAAGGGTTGTAATATTCAAGTCTTACTCATCCTTTATAAATAAAGTATGTAATGCATGGACAGGTATCTGGGTGATGTATGACCACTGTCAAATGCTCACACTCACAGGGGAAAATTGCATTGGCAAAAGGAGCTAATAAGATTTAGAATTACCCTGCATGCATCAAGAGGAAATGATGTGCTGTTTAACACCTACTACAAGCTTTCAACAGTTCAGGACTTCTGGGATAGATCCAGGACTATGGATGCAGGGAACTCATGACATACAAACATAAAACAAGCTTTGGAAACAGTTCAAAAATATGAATCAAAATCAACTTTCTGTAAATGCAATCTCTGTATCTTGGGTTTTTAGTCATAAAATCTATTTCACAAGTTTTTCAAACCTGCATTTTCTCCAAATGATTATATTAAATATGCAGTGATACCACGCATAATCTGAAAAGAGGCCATTAAGTACTAGCTATATTGGAATGAAAAAAATTTCAGCTCTGTGTTTTCTTAAGGGCTTGCATTATATCTTCGATTTTCCTTATATAGTCAACCATTTGTTTGGCATTTCCTGCCATGAATATACTGGGCAGCATCATTAAAACAGAGGTGGTAAAGAAATGCAGTAGTGTTTGGCAAATCCTGAATGATTTCTTTCTTTCTTTCTTTCTTTCTTTCTTTCTTTCTTTCTTTCTTTCTAACAAACAAGAATTAGTTTAACCTACTGGTGAGTGTTTGTCACAGATCCCTCTCTGTGGGTTACAGTAGCAAATGGGTTGGCTGTAGACTCATTCACTCTCTAGCCCAATGCATAGTATTTAAACACAGTGGACCAGCTTCAGCTTGAGAAACTGAGACTACCCTAGTGGTTAGGGCAATCTCCTGGGCAGGAGACCCAAATTCAAATCGCTGCACCACATTAGCCATTCTCCCACCCACTGCTGTTTCTTTTTCCATTCCTGTATCCTCTTTCCTGATTTTTCTCCCACTCAGTGTTAGAATCAGGGCAGTGGTTACATGAGCACCTCTGCTGAGTTCCTAGTTTAAGGCTCTTTTAATCAGTTGTGCCAACCTCCATCCCAGAAGGCTGTTTTCCTCCCTACTCAGGTGGAGGTCATCCCATGAGAATTGTCCTCTATCCATGAATGCCTCCCAGTGGTCCAACATCTCAAAGCCCTCCTTATAGCACCACTGCCTGAGCCTTCTGTTGGTCATCATAATCTTGTCTCTCCTTCATTCTCCCCCTGTAGGGACAGGTAGAACCCACTAAAGATCATCTGAGTCTCCATTTCCTTAAGCATCTTCCCCAGCCTGGCATAGTCTCCCTTGATACATTCCAGTGAGAATCTAGCTATATCATTTGTTCCAACATGAAGGACAATCAGTGGATTATTTCCTGCTCCCATTAGGATCCTCTTCAGCCTCAGGTCCCCCATATCTTAGCTCTTCACCCTTCTGTTCACCAGATCAGCTCTGGTGACAGGCCTGTCTGTGCTTCTTAGTAGAGAGTCACCAATCACACAGACCTGCCTCTTCTCCTGGTGTTGGTGTAATTTTCTGGCCTTCCTCCTGTTCTTTCTGGCTGCAAGTCCACTAGTCTTTTGTTCTCCTTTACAGTCTCCTGAGAGTCATTCTGTATCCTCCTGGGGCTCTGAACTCTGGATACCTCCACTGACTCTTCCCCTCTTCTTAAGGACTAGCTGCTCTTCTCTCGTGCCTTCCCACCTTCAGCTACTGTCTACTGTGCCCCTCCTTCATTTTCAGCAAACCTGTTCCTGAGCTCTTTGTCCTTCACTAGCCAGTCTTTTCCTCTGCCTGGTTCTCATAGTCAGATGTGTCTACTGGCCACTTTCCTTCCCCAGCAGTTTCCCCTCTGAGTTCTTCAGTCCAGCTTCCATCTGCGAGTCTTGACTTTTCCCTTCAGCTTCCTCTTCCCTTCCCTCCATGATTAGCTCAAATCTCCTTTGAAACTCAACGTGCCGTCTTTGGGTAGAGCCTGATGCTTCGGACTGTCCTTTGGAACATGGAGCTAAAGCTGGTGTAGACTGTAGCAATGCTGTCTTGTATAGGCAGGCACTAGGTGTATGTTGAGCACCCCCATCCCTTTAACGTAGTGAGGGATGGATCACTGCACATATGGCCTGTGAGGCAGTGTGGTATGGTGACCTAGGTTTTATTCCTGACTCTACCACTGATCTGTTTATCACTTTGAGCAAGTCACTTCTCCCCATTTCCTCTTCCACCCTTTGTCTGTCTTATCGACTTAGGCCTGGTCTACACTATGAGTTTATTTCAAATTTAGCAGCGTTAAACCGAATTAACACTGCACCCATCCACACAATGAAGCCCTGTATTTTGATATAAAGGGCTCTTAATATCGATATCTGTACTCCTTCCTGATGAGGGGAGTAGTACTGAAATCGGTATTGCCAGATAAGGGTTAGTGTGGATGCAATTTGATGGTGTTGGCCTCCGGGAGCTATCCCACAGTGCACCATTGTGACCGCTCTGGAAAGCAATCTGAACTTGGATGCACTGGCCAGGTAGGACAGGAAAAGCCCCGCAAACTTTTGAATTTCATTTCCTGTTTGCCCAACGTGGAGCGCCGATCAGCACAGGTGACCATGCAGACCCTGAATCAAAAACGAGCTCCAGCATGGACCGTATGGGAGATACTGAATCTGATCTCTGTATAGGGAGATGAATCTGTTCTATCAGAACTCTGTTCCAAAAGACAAAATGCCAAAACATTTGAAAAAATCTGCAAAGCTATGATGGTCAGAGGCCACAACAGGGACTCAACACAGTGCTGCGTGAAACTTAAGGAGCTGAGACAAGGGTACCAGAAAGCCAAAGAATGAAATGGACGCTCATGGAAGGAGGGGCGACTGATGACTGTAGCTATCCCCACAGTTACCGCACTCTGAAAATTATTTGAACTCTTGGCTGAGTTCCCAAAGCCTGAAGGGTCAAAAACATTGTCACGGGTGGTTCAGGGTATATATCATCAGCCCCCCGCTCCCTTCTTCTGTGAAAGCAAAGGGAAAAAATTGTTTCTCGCCTTTTTTCAAAGTCACCGTGTGTCTACTGGATGCTGCTGGCAGATGCGGTGCTGCAGTTCTACACAGCAGGATCCCCTTCCCTTCTCTTGCGGATGGCAGATGGTACAGTAGGACTGATAGCCGTCATCGTCGTCCCTTGAGCGCTCCTGGCTGGCCTCAGTGAGGTTGGCTGGGAGCGCCTGGGCAAAAATGGGAATGACTCCCGGTCATTCTCTTCTTTAAGCTTTGTCTCCTGGAGATTCACTGCTGCTTGGAATATCATAGCTGTAGAGGCAATAAAGTCAGTGTTTGTTTCTTCTTCATGCATTCTTTATTACTTCATCACACAAATGGGAAGATAACTGCCACGGTAGCCCAGGAGGGGTGGGGGAGGAGGGAAGCAATGGGTGGGGTTGTTGCAGGGGCACCCCTTAGAATGGCATGCAGCTCATCAATTCTGCAGGATGTCTGGGGCTCTGACCCGGAATGGCCATTTTCCTCTCTGGTTCTTTAGTAGGCTTGCCTGATATTCTAGGCAGGACTGACTCTCCCTTTAGACAAAACTTGAAGAAGAGAATGACCTGGGGAGTCATTCCCATTTTTGTCCAGGCACCCCCGACCAACCTCACCGAGGCCGGCCAGGAGCACCCATGACAGCAGCAGATGGTACAGTATGACTGGTAACCGTCATTGTCAACTTGCAAAGCAGCAGACGGTACAGTAGAGCTGGTAACTGTCTTTGCTAACTTGCAAAAGGCAAGGGGATGCTGCTGTGTAGCACTGCAGTACCGCGTCTGTTAGCAACATCCAGTACACATACGATGACAGTAAAAGAAGGCTGAACGGGCTCCATGGTTGCCGTGCTATGGCGTCTGCCTGGGCAATCCAGGGAAAAGGGCATGAAATGATTGTCTGCTGTTGCTTTCACATAGGGAGGATTGACTGATGACATTTATCCAGAATCACCTGTGAGACTGTTTTTGCCCCATCATGCATTGGTATCTCAACCCAGAATTCCATGGGGGGGGGGCGACTGCAGGAACTATGGGATAGCTACCCACAGTGCATTGCTCCAGAAATCGATGCTAGCCTCGGTACTTGGACACATGCTGCCGAATTAATGTGCTTAGTATGGCCACGTGCACTCAATTTTCTACAATCTGTTTCCAAAAATCGGTTTCTGTAAAATCGGAATAATCCCGTAGTGTAGACATACCCTTAGATTGTGGTAGGGACTGTGTGCACAGAGAGAGCAAAATGATGCCCTAGTTTCAGCTGAGGACTCTAGGTACTACCACAATGCAAATAAGGTTTCCCAGGTCTGGCTGAAGCTTTTCAAGATGGTGTTGGGTATCAGAGCAGTCCACACAAGCGAGGAGGGCACAGACTCTACCATTTGTGTGTCTCTCCCATTATGAAAGCCATAGGGGGAGAGCTAAGCCCAGACAGGAGAGCCAAAGCAGCTTTGGCCCTCTTTCTAGACATGATATTCCTGGTCCAAATAGGGCGGCAGATGGACAGTATCTCTCATAGTTCAGGCTGGCAGTGTTCAGCACAATGGCATAGGAACAGATGTCCTGGAGAAAATGGCAGACCAGGTCTCTGAAAACCCAGGTAGTGGACTCAGAGTTGTAGAGCAGTGTGGGGTTGCTGACCCCCAGCAGGAGGATATTGGACAGCTGATCAGGTGGTAGTGCATGGTGCCCTGCAGGAGGATCTTCAGCACTGTAGATGTACAGCAGACTGTCCCATCAGGAAGATCAAGGTGTGGGGCATTGGAGGAGACGTGGGTATCTGTCCCCTACTGCTCTTCCAGGCTGATGGGCAAAGTGGGGAGGACTGAAGCAGAGGGACTCAGGTTGGGTCAGCTTGTATCTTATTCGTCCTCCTCAAGGGTTGGATCTTACAAGAGCTCTTTGGAGGTGGAAGCTACTCCTTTGGACGAGCTCTGGAGCAAAACCCAAGCAACAATCTCAGAGAGTATTTGGTTAGTAAAAGGAACTACCTCACCCTAGGGCTATGACCTATAGAGAAGTGCTTGCTATGGAGAAGTTGGGAAGTTTCGTGCCCGCTACATCCAGGGAGCTGAGGCTGTCATTGCATTTAGCATTTCCCTGGTGGTGCAGATAGTTTGTTTATAACTGACTCTAGGAGTATCTTGTAATAACTTTCTATAAATAGCAAGAGAAGTTATACAACTGAATGGAAAGATTCAGAAGCCTTTACATGAAGTAGCAGATGTATCGATCCGGGGCTCAGTTCATTCAATCACAATTTTATTTCAACACTTTACAGTGACATTAACAAAGCTCAAACCAGAAGGGGTCAGACTGGCAGATTTAAAAGCAGCCTTCATGACATACCCGAAAATCATCTTACTGTGCTTCACTGAACAGACAGCTGCTGAGCCTGTGAGGCAAGGAATTCCAGCTGTCACTGTGTCGAATAAACTTAAAGGGCCAAGAGACCAATTCTGTTCCCATTGATGTAAATGACAGAACTGCCCTTTATTTCAATGGGAGTAGGTTAGCTTTGGACTCTAGTCACCCACACATAGGTAATATCTCCCTGAAATCTTGGAGAATTTTGTCTTAAGTTAGGCTGAGTCTGATAGTCATTTGATCTAGGTCACACTCTAAAGATATCTATGAAGGAACAAAAATGGATTTGTAATCTTTATAAATTCTTTCATGTATAAAGAAGAACAGAATGTAGCTCCTCCTGCCCCCCCTCCCCCCCAATTAGTTTTTAATATTAGGAATCCAGGCCTTGGCTATGCTGCTTTTCCTGAAAAAAGGGCCCTGCTCTTTTCCAGCTCTGAACAGTGGGTACAAACTGGTATCAAATCAGAATGGAAGTATACTGTATCCCTTCTTTACAAATGCAAATAATGGAGGAGGGATAGCTCAGTGGTTTGCACATTGGCTTGCTGAACCCAGGGTTATGAGTTTAATCCTTAAGGGGGCCACTTAGGGATCTAGGGCAAAATCAGTACTTGGTCCTGCTAGTGAAGGCAGGGGGCTGAACTTGATAACCTTTTCCAGGTCCCTTCCAGTTCTATGAGATAGGTATATCTCCATATATCATATTATATTAACCCAAGACACAAGGGAGCAGAAAATGATGCTTTATTTGGAGAACTACTAGTTTTAAAACATCAAAGACATCAAACAAATGAAACATAATTAGGAGTGTAAATTATTTTTATTCAAACTGTTGAACTTTGTTTTTAACAGCTATTTATTTCAAACATCTGAAACTCTTGAGAGAAAAGTTGTGTTTGCTAAAGATTAGAAACACCACTGCATCTTCAATGAAGAAAGCTCAGAAAACTCACAATCAGAAAGCACCAGCAAAACCTGAAGTGACATTCCTGATATTTCTCAGGTAAAGAGCAAACAGGAAAAAACTTTCTTTAGAGAAAATCCTTTTAGGCCTTCTGTAAATACAGAATATAATAGAAATGCAAGAATGTAATCTGAACAACATGATTTTAGGGTCTGATATTATGAATCATCAAAGCTAGAAAAAGCTGCTGTACTTGAAGTGCTTATGTCCTACTTATTACTACTTCTATAGCTGAAAAAATTGAGTTCAACGTTTTTCTACTCCTGATTGGTTTGGTGCTTCTACAATAGAAGCTTAATGCCTAGTTCAGTGATTGCATACTGTAGTTGGAAGATATTTTATAAATTAAACTGAAAGTATTGGCATGAAACCAGGAGAGATCTTTAATTTGCTGTCAAGTTTCTGACTGGTAGGACTTGTAAAAGAGTTCAGCTGCTGGACTGGAAGTCGCAGAGTTTGAAGCTTTAAGGGGAAAGGCTATCTGGATTCAACAGGAGGACTACATTAAATGTTTGTGAAGCTGCACACTCCCCAGCTGGGCATACTCAAAACCAGTGGTTTAAGAAGTTGTATTTCTCTTTAAACTTAGCTCTGACAAAGAAACACTTGTGAATCTAATTGTAGCATTCCACACTACAAAATCAAATAGACAGGCAGGTATTAAGGGCCAAAATCTATCTTCAGTTACACCCATGTAACCACATTTAAGCTGCGGAGTTCCAGGGTTGTGTAGGAGGGTACTATTGGGTTGTGATAGTAAGGGCCAATTTTAAAGACATATCTAATGCATTAAAATGCTGGCAGAATGCACATTGCGTTGAGTTTTGTTCACAGTTGGAGGAACTCAGCAAATTGCCTGCCCAGAAAAAACCCTTTCAAAATAAGAAAGAAACCATCCAGCTGGAAGGTGTTTTGTGTCTGTAAAGCTGCCTTCGTTCCACTGAACCTTGTGACTTAATTGGAATATTTGAGGAGTCAGTTGAAAGGAAAGTGTGCACTAGCTTATTGGGCTCATGTTTCTTGCTCTGGCTGCCGTTCCAAGAACTTGAGCAGGTAAAATTAGCAAGCAAACATGAGCACAGTCAAATTATTTTCTCTGGATCTTTGTTGTCAACAACTATTACTTGAGGGCAGCATTTTTGTTTATGACCAAAGCAAAACCCAGTTTTAGTGCTCCTGGGTAAAGAATTCCCTGGAAATGGAGCAAAATGATCATCTCAAGATGTCGTCCGGAGACGCAGGACACAGAGGAACCCCTGCAGAATCTTCTTGGTCTTGGGTAAGGCCTTATGATCTAAGCCTACATACACAACATTTTAAAGCAGTAGAAGAGTTTTACTAACTATGGTATAAAACAGGGGTCAGCAACCTTTCAGAAGTGGAGAGCGGAGTCTTCATTTATTCACTCTAATTTAAGGTTTTGTGTGCCAGGAATACATTTTAATGTTTTTAGAAGGTCTCTTTCTATAAGTCTATAATATATAATTAAACTATTCTTGTATGTAAAGTAAATAAGGTTTTTAAAGTGTTTAAGAAGCTTCATTTAAAATTAAATTAAAATACAAAGCCCCCTGGACTGGTGGCCAGGACCCGGGCAGTGTGAGTGCCACTGAAAATCAGCTCGCGTGCTGCCTTCGGCACCTGTGCCATAGGTTGCCTACCCCTGGTATAAACCTCATATATTAGACAGAGTAGAACTGGTAGGACTTGCATCTACTCCACTTTTCTCCAGCAGTGTAAGTGTTTAACTGATTATTTGATTTTCATTTCTATTTCCACCTACAGACATTTACAAATATATTTGAAATGGGGGGAGGATGTGTTACTTAGTCATGCTGCAGACCCACACATTGGAGACTTCAGAGCAAGCAATGCTGTGCATTTACAGTTCACTTTGAGAACCTGTTGGCAGAATAAAGCATTGCTGGTTGTATACTTAGAAGGTGGTTAATGCTCTAGAGTAAGTTTCAACTTTTTTATGGAAACTTAACTCTAAATTTCCAGATTTTAAAGAAATGTTAATTTCGTTAATCTTTACATTTAAAAATGTCCTGGCTTTTAATTTTAATGTATAACGCCAATGTTCTACCAAGGCAGTTTTCTTAAATGGCATGTGTTTACAATCTTAACTTAAGATAAAGTTACTGTTTTGGAATTTCCTTAGCATTTTTTTTAATTGTCAAGGGAAAATATCACAAATATTGCTACACAGAACTGTTTATTCTGCACTGAATTAACAGCTGTGTTAATGTGCATATTTTGAACTTCTGCTCGTAATAGATGCACTATAGTTCATTCAAAGGAACTACTGTTGACTTCTAAAGTTCTTAAACTTGAAGTTCTACTGAGAACTTTAAAGAGTGTGGCAGTTTTGCCTCCACAAACTTATTGAAGTGCTTACACTCATTAGGAGTATGGTGACTAGTTCAACTGTAGAGCTCTCTTAGGAGATGCAGAAGATTATAGACCTTAGCGTCCATAAGAGAACTCATGTATTTTGAGGGATTCAGAAGTCCACAGTAAATAACTCCACAATCAAACCTTACCCCAAATATTGAAAGATGCTAATTCTAGCAGGGGACAGAATAATAATGCACATTTGGTGTATCTCGGCCAAGCTATTTTTTATTTTAAAATATGGTATTTTATAAAAATAATCTCCCAAAAGTGAAAATTCTCTCACTTTCAGAAATACCCTCAAAAATGCTTCCTCTGATTCACTGCAGAGACCACACACACAAAATTTTATGCAAAGGGATTCTTTTTACCTGAGGAATGTAGAGGGGGTCACACATGATTTTCCTTTTTGGGGAGAGGAATGGAGAAATAATCTCATAAAATGGAGACAAATTACATCCCTTAATGCATCACTGGAAGGAGAGCATGTAACATGTCTCTAAGCGCAGTATAGGAATTTAAATAGAACCATCACTCAGTCTTATAATAGAAATCTAGTTAAGAGCTTAACAAACCACCATTGTTATTCAGTAATAGGATAAGTAGGAAGGATGGACTATGGATTAGAAACTTGCATAACTAGTTCTGTCTCTTTGCCCTTTTTGATCATTTTTTAGCAGTTACAAGAAACATTGTTTCAGGATAAAATTCTAAATGATGTTTGCCTTTATGCTACTATATTATATGCAGGGCTGGCTCTACCATTTTTGCCGCCCCAAGCAAAAAAAAAAAAAAAAAAAAAAAGGCGGCTTGGACTGCCGCCTGAACTGCAGAAGCAAAAAAAAAAAAACACAAACAAAAAACCATGGGGACGGTGCTGCCCCAAGAATGGACGGAATGCCGCCCCTTAGCATGTGCCACCCCAGGCATGTGCTTCCTCCGCTGGAGCCTGGAGCCAGCCCTGATTATACGGGCCCTTTGATGAATCAAGGGCCTCTGCTTACAAACTGCTCAAATTCAGACTCAGTGGCAATAGAACTAGAAGCCTAAGTTACAGCACAATTATTTAGCCTATGGTTCTGGCATATCTTACATATTTTTTATAAAATCCCAGGTAAATCCAACAGCTATGTGTACATGGCCATTAGCAGGCCTTTGGATCTGGGTTTATAATGCAGCAGATGACAATATGTTGAACTGCAAAATGCACATAGTGTAGAAAGAGGGGGGAAAACTGGTATAAGTTCAATCATTCCCTTCCTCCTATGGGAAGGGGACAAAATCATTATGAGGCCCCTAATGGTGTGTGCTGACATCCTTCCCACCCACCTCAACTCCTGACAATAAGGATTTGCTGCAGCTGTGCTACCAGAGCTTCTGCAGCCAGCAGCTGACCCCAGGACCAGCCACTCAGGGAGTTGACAGGGGTAAAGAAAAGTAATAGAACTTCTCTCTGTATCACTTTTGCATCCTTAGCTCTGCAGGACTAGTGTGTGGGGTAACCCTGCTGTTGCTCTGTGGGGTCTGAGAGAAGAGGGAATGTACAATTTGGACACAGCTGAGTCAAAATCTGAACTTCAGAAATGAAACTCATCCACCACAAAAAATCTTTTCTTCTTAATTAGGTGGAAACTCTCATGTGAATGATGCCAGACTGATGGCAGTAGGGCCTGAACTCCTCCATCTATCCACAGTATGGACAGAATATGGGCTTCTACACTGGCCGGGTGTCTAGGTTAGTTAATCTCTACATCCAGTCAATAGCTAACTTCTTATCTAGTCTATTTACAATGTTTATAATAGGCCCTTTCCCATGGCATCTGAGCACCTGGTGAAATTGGCCCCAAAGGTGTTGGGACTTGTCTACATGGGGAAGCTATTGGGACTCAAGCTAGGGTGAATATAAAGTTACTCCAGACATTCTTATTCTGCATTAACAGTGTCCATATGAGGAGCTAGTGTGGAATAGCAATGCAGCAATAGCTATTTCGGGCTACTTCTCCATGTAGACAATTGGTGGTGTTTTCCATGTTTTCCATGATGTGGGCAGATGACTACACTTGCAAACTGGAAGGATACCACACCTCTCTCACTCCGGTGAACAGCCATCACATGATAACCGTTTTTGATCACTACTGATTTGGTTTGGTTTTAACCTGTGACGTAAATAAATTAATATTTACTCATCTGGTCGGCATCTCACATTGGCTAGATTAGGTGGCTCCCTGCCTTGCATGCTGTCTTTGTGGTTGTAGTTGAAGGCACCTATTTCTCCCCATTCATTGAATAGGAGCCTAGGCACTGAATTCAGGCTCTGTAGATCTCTGTGTTGTCCCTGTGACTTTCTAGGGCTGAGGTACAAGAAACTTTATAAAATATATTGCAAATGAAGATACAAGCTGTGGAAAAATAAATTGCTTGGCGGAGGAGTGATCAAACACTTGAACAAGAAAAGAGAGAACTGAGAGGGGATGGAAATGTACCAGGTTTCCTCTTACAAATAAATCACTAATCTGCAAGCATCTTGGAGGTAAAGAAGGTGTTTTTCGCAAGGCACTGAATGTCATGAGTGCCTTCAGTGCAACATGAACCTCTTGGCCAGTTTCTGAAACACCAAGCACATGAACAGTTGTCACATTTGAGAGTTCTGCTCAAAACATGAAGTGTTAAAGCCCTAGATTCATCAAAGGGGTTTTGGTAGCAACAACCAAGCTTCAGAAGTGAATTGCCTACAACTTTTGTGCAGACCAGCCATATAATGCTTATGGGAGCAGGTGTGAAAGAAATGCACATAGAACATTTTTTCTTTCATTTAAAGTATCGGTTTGCATATTTTTGAAAATTGAAGCTATTCATTTCCATTTTCTATGCAATATAAACCTTAATGTAATTCTCTGGCTGGCTGGCTTAGGGCAAGTCTACACTTAAAATGGTGCCTCAGTGCAGCTGCACCGATGCAGCGGTGCCACTTCAGTTCTTAAGTGAAGATGCACCTATCCTGATGGGAGAGCCTCTTGCGTCAGCATAGTTAATCACCTGCGTGAGAGGTGGTAGCTGTGTTGATGGGAGAAACTCTCTCACTGACATAGCGCAGTCTACACCAGGGGTTCGATCGGTCTCACTGTGTTTCTCAGGGGGGTGGATTTTTCACACCCATGAGCGACGTAATTCTACCGATATAACTCCGTAGTGTAGATCTGGCCTCAGGGTTTTATCCTGTTGCCCATCACTGTAGTATCTGAGCACCCTGCACATCAGATCAACAGCACAGTCCCTAGTGGACATCCCAGAGTCTCTGGCTCTTCTCCCTTTGATGGGTAAAAGCTCTGTTTGGGGGTGCGAGAATGGGTTGGTTTTGTTTTTACATTCTATTAATTTTTTCTTTTTTTTTTGGCTACTAAGGTGTTGGGGCAGAAGAGATGTCAGAGTTGTTTCAGCCTCTAATACTTTCATAATACTTTACTAAAGAACCCAGTTCTGGTGTCTGTGTGCCCTGCAATAATACCACTTAGCAGTTACAGCACTTTGAATTGTCGCTGCATAACGAACTGCAGATTTATCTACACAGCCACCTTGGCCGGCAGTGGTGCAAGAATGTTCAGTACCAAAACTACAGGCCTTTACCCCTGGAGCTAAAGGAGAACTCTTTCAGTGGTCACTGAGTAGCAGGAAGTTATAGTCACTGTGGCTGGGCACTGGAGGTAGATTTGATCACTAGCAATAATTGAGTATATCACATAAGCATTTTACAAACACATTCTCAGGACTCTCTGAGGAAGGCAAGGAAGTATTTTATAGATGCACTTATTTAGATGTTTATATAGACACTTGTTTTCAGGAAGGCCTGGCAGGCTGAGATTTTAATCAGTATTTATAGAGCATTTATAAATTTTGCATGCTTCTTTAGGGTCTGTTCCACACTGTAGTCAATGCAATGGATTCTGCTGGATTTGGATTTTACAGAGATACAAATAGGCCTGTTCTCTGCCTCAAAGAGCTTACAGTCTACTTGCAAGACACCTAGAAAATGAAGAAAAGACAAAGGAAGTTGCAGAGACTGGGGACACACTCCTTCTGAGAGGCATATCGGCTACCCTTGTCAATTTTCCCTTGGCACTTTTCTCGAACATATCAGTGAAACTTTACTTTTTATCTCTGTAAGCAGGGAATGAATTCTTTCCTGACAGCTAGCTGAGAGAGGGAGAGACTTTGGGTGTGTCAATGTAAATACAATTTGCTCCTGCTCTGCTTAGATATCCAGCAAATAGAGCGTTTAGGTTTTTTTATTGCTCAAAGTAACCAGTTTTGGCTGGTGTTGGGTTACAAATCACTTTAGTACTGAACGCAGAGGTAGTGAAATGCTGTTACGAAAATGTTGTAATTATTGTAGGAATACAGGGCAGCAGCTAAGGAGGGTCACCAAATGAGGGGGGTCACCTTCAGTTGAAAGGACCTCGTTAAGCCAGGGGCTCGAATGCCAGATCCCTGTGAAGGTAAGAGGGGTGGGGACAGGTGTCAGCCAGGAGGTTTGCAAACCCTCCCTAAGGGTTCTCCTGGTCTGATTTAATCTGCTCCTCCCCAATGTTCAAAGAAAGAGCTAAATAGGCTTCATTAGGAGCCTCTTTTGTTATTTTAAATGATCAATCAGAGCTGAAATCAATTGAGATGGGGCAGTGTTTCTACCCAGCCTGGAAATCATTGAGACTGATGTACAGAAGTCACAGCAGAGAGGCAGGTGGCAACAAAAAGTGACTGACAGTCAGCTGGCGACTGAGTGACTGAAGAGGTTCAGCAAGTGGCCAGCAGGGTGGCTGGTGGAGAGGTGCAGAGAGTGGTCGGCAGGCAAGTGCCCGAGCAGTGGAGCAAGTAAGATTCCTCCTTACCTCCACCCAGGGTGGGAGGTGAACTCTGCAGATGCACCTCTGAACTCTGGGTCTGCACTGACCAAGGACAGCAACTGTGAGCAGGGTGCAGAGAAGGGATGGGCATCTTAAAGGGACTTTTGGGTTGCTGAACTTCCTGAGAGAAAAGTACACTGCCCAACTTACTTGGGGGTGGGTCTTTTACTCATGGTTTATGTTTATGAACCCTGTTTGCAGTGTTTTCCCAAATTAATGCAGAGTTACTTCCCTGCTTTTTTTAAAAGTTTCTTTTCTACACTCAGACTTTGTGCTTGCACGTGGGGAGTATTGCTTCTCAGAGGCGCCCAGGGATGGTGTGTAATTTTCCCAGGTTACTGAGTGGGGGCTTTGTCTGTTACAGCTATCCTCTATTCCATTTTGTTTCTTACAGCTGTCCCCAGACTCCATTTTGTTTTCTGTTCTCCTGTGGCCGCCCTTCCCTGGCTGTTAAGTTGTTTACCAGGGCCACTGCCCTTCTCAAAGGGAGGACCCCTTAAGTTGTTTAACAAGAGCCATTGCCCTTCTCAAAGGGATGGCCACTTATGCTGCGTGCTAAGTGGGACCACTGCCCTGTTCAAAGGGTTAGTCCTGTTATCACCTCGTTGAGCCTGGGCTTGGTGTAGGGTAGGCAATGTCCAGAGCTGCAAGACCTAATGTGTTTTTAAGATCCTGGGCATGAGTCATAGGCCTCATGTGCTCTTGAGTCACCTATTGCACAGGACTATGTCCAGGCATGTCTCTGTGCTCACCTTCAGTTTTTTCCCTGTGCTCCCTCCCCTGTGACAGAGGGAGCCTATCAGGATTACTGGCAGGAAACTGCCCAAGTTTTCCTTTAAAACCAGACATTTTTGAAACACACCTCAGAAAGGTTCCTGCATTGCTGCCTGGTCTGATCAGCCAGGGGTTCTGGGGGGTCCTTTCTCCGCTCTCGTTTTATTTTTGAGCGTACCCCCATTTTTTGAACGCCCCCCCCCCACGAAGAACGAATTGCTACCTGAGAGATCTCCTGATTATTGAGACTGTACGGAGCCCTCCTTGCCTCTTCTGATGTTGCTGCTGCTTCTGCCTTTGCTGCTGCCTTGGGGACTGGTAAGAATCCCTCTGTAAAACTTTCTATACTTTTATTTTATTATTTTAGCTGCTGGCTCTGTTTCCCCAGCACACAGACTCAAGCTAAACCTTGGTCTGTGTCTTAAAACCTCTCTTAAACTCCAGGGCTCTTTGCCGCTAAAAAATAAGTTTGTGCCGCTGCTAAGCTCTGCTCCTGTGGGCTTTGCCTTGGGGCTCTCTGCTTTCAGCTGTATCCACCGCTGTAGCCACCATCCCTTGGCTTCCTTGGGAGCTGGGTCCTGGACACATACCACTCTGCCCTCTGTAACCTCCCCATAGCATAAGGTGCACCATAGGTCGTTTTTTTTAGTTTAATAAGTCATAGTTTGTTAAGATTGTAGAGCTTGTAAGTTTCAACTGCCTTGTTATAGTTTACTGTTTTGTTGCTCCGTATAGTTGCTTGTTATAGCTTTGCTTAGAATTGTGATATTTGTCATTTTGCCTAGTCGTTGGTTAAGATAGATGAGGGTTTTTGCTGCTTAAATTCGCCTTCCTGCTGTCCCGATCTCTCCCTGAACTTTCCCGTATCTGTTTTTCCCCCGCTCCAATCTCCCCCTCTGTGTGCTCCTCCGTGTCTCCCTGTTATAACTCTTTGCTGCTTTTTCCCCCGCATCTGCACTCCCTCCGAACTTCCCAACTCATTGCTGCTCCCCCCCCGCGTCTGCATCACCCTCCGAACTTCCCAAACCCTTTGCTGCTTCTCCCCCTGTGAAACTTCCCAAACCCTTTGCTGCTTTTTCCCCCGCATCTGCACTCTCTCTGAACTTCCCAACTCCTTGCTGCTTCCCCGCCCCCGCGTCTGCATCACCCTCCGAACTTCCCAAACCCCTTGCTGCTTCTCCCCCTGTGAAACTTCCCAAACCCTTTGCTGTTTTTTTTACCTTTGTTTTTGGTGTCCGCTTGTTGCTTAAACCTCTTTCTAGCCCTTCTTTACACTTCTCCGCTGCCCCTCCCCTACCGAAGATCTCGCTGCTTCCAGCCGCTTGTCTGCATACCACTAATCATTCCCCCCCCTCCTGTTTCTTGACCCAGCCTTTATATTGATATTGTATTGTTGTCCTGTAACTCACCTTTTACTTGTAATTACAACACCCCATTGGTTGCCTCCACTTTTCTGATATACTTTGTATTTACATTGATGCTACTGTGTTACATTGTGTATCTAGCTATTAACTCATATAGAAGCTACCATTTTATTTTGCATTTCTTTTGGGTACGCTTTGCATTTCCACACTGTATCTAGAGTTGCTTATTGACTGTACTGTATCCCATTGTGCTGAACCCCACTTGCTGTAGTCCACTATTAGAACTCCCTACACTGTTCAATAAGAAGAACCCCCCCATCGCTGTCTATTGTAAACACCCTATACACCCCATCCCATCGTATTTCATTATTAAATTCCCACCACTTCCTTTTTTTCCCTTTAATAAAGAAATTAATTGGAACCCCAGCTGTGTGGTAATTGCTCCCCAAGATCCCATATACCTGCAGGCAGGGACAGGCTTGAGCCACTTCTGTGTTGTATCAATGGAAAGGTATTGAACCTGGCCCTGCTGCTGCTGGCTCCGCCTGACAGAAAGTTTACATCTGGATTTTAACTTTATTTCCCCGCTAATGTTATTTCCTGGACACACACTATGAACTCCTCATCAGTGTGATGGAACAGCAATAGTGACTTGTAGCACTGCTTATTATTTAATATTACTTCATGTAATTAGTGGTTTATTTTGTAAAACACTGTACAAGAATCAATCTAATTAATCCCAATCCTGTTGAGCCCTAGTCCTTAGATGGGAAGGGGAACTGCTGTAAATAAATCTCTTTATTCCCCGAACATTTAAAGGACTGTAAAATATTAAAAAAGTAAAATAAAAACCAGAACAGAGATTCCAGATGATTTCCCTCCCTTCTATTTTAGAATCAGAGAATCCGAAATGTGGGTCTGGAAAGGACCTTGATACAATAACTCCTCGCTTAATGTTGTAGTTATGTTCCTGAAAAATGCAACTTTAAGCGAAATGATGTTAAACGAATCCAATTTCCCCATAAGAATTAATGTAAATTGGGGGGTTAGGTTCCAGGGAATTTTTTTTCACCAGACAAAAACCTATATATATATATATATATACACACACATACACAGTATACAGTTTAAACAAACAATTTAATACTGTTCACAGCTATGATGATTGCGAAGCTTGGTTGAGGTGGTGAAGTTAGAGGGTGGAAGAGAGTGGGATATTTCCCAGGGAATGCTTTGCTGCTAAATCAGTGGTTCTCAAACTTTTCTACTGGTGATCCCTTTCACATAGCAAGCCTCTGAGTGCGACTCCCCCTATAAATTAAAAACACTTTTTTTTATGTTTACCACCATTCTAAATGCTGGAGGCAAAGCAAGGTTTGGGTTGGAGGCTGACAGCTTGTGAACCCCCCCCATGTAATTATCTCGTGACCCCAAGGGGTCCCGACCCCCCAGTTTGAGAACCCCTGTGCTAAATGATGAACGAGCACTTGGCTGAGCCCTCAAGGGTTAACACGTTGTTAATGTAGCCTCTCTACACAAGGCAGCACAAACATGAGGGAGGGGAGACAGCATAGCAGACAGAGACAGACACACACCTTGTGTGTGGGAGAGAGAGAGAAAGAAATGCACACTGCCCCTTTAAGTAAGCTGACCCACTCTTAAGTGCATTGTCTTTTTACGTGGATCAGGAAGTTGAGACTAGCAACTGCTGCCTCAGGCTCTCTCCGTCTGTGTCCCCACCCTGCCCTATATGGAGCAGAAGGGGTAAGCGGGGCATAGGAGCAGGGCGGAGGGGGACACCCTTTTCTCCCCCTTCCTGCGTAGCAAGCAGGAAGCTTGGGGAGCAGCTCCAAGGCAGAGGGCAGGAGCAGCACATGGCAGTGGGGGGAGGGACAGCTGCAATTGCTAGCTTGCTGGGCAGCTGCTGCACAGGGAACTTAGGGGGGGTGGGGAGCTGATTGGGGGAGGGGAGGCTGCTGGTCCACCCTGGGTCCAAGCCCCACCAGCTAGGTGCAACGGGCTGCTCTTCCTGTAAGCAGTGGACAAAGCAGGTGGTTGCCAAACGACATTAGAAGGGAGCATTGAACAACTTTAAACGAGCATGTTCCTTAATTGATCCGCAACGAAACAACAGTTTACGGGGACGACTTTAAGTGAGGAGTTACTGTAGTCATCATGTCTAGTCCCTGCACTAGGCAGGACTAAGTATTATCTAAACCATTCCTGCCAGGTGTTTTGTTTTCTCTTTGTTTCCCATTCCCCACTAACAAACTCTTGGGCTGATCTCGGATTCCCAGTATGGCCCATTGAAATCAATAGGAGTTTTGTGTGTGTGAAGAACAGGACCGGCGCTAGGGGTTTTAGCGCCCTAGGTGCACGGTAATTTCGCTGTCCCGCGCGCTGGTCCCATGGCTCCGGTGGACCTGCCGCAGTCGTGCCTGCGCACGGTGGGCTGCTCCCGCAGTTCTGGTGGAGCTGCCGCAGTCGTGCCTGCGGACGGTGGGCTGCTCCCGCGGCTCTGGTGGAGCTGCCGCAGTTGTGCCTGCAGGTGGTCCACCAGAGCCGCGCGAGCAGCCGACCGTCCGCCCGCAGGCATGACTGCAGCAGGTCCACCGGAGCCGCCTGCCGCCCCCTCCAGCAAAATGCCGCCCACCAATAATCCTAGTGCCCTAGGCGATTGTCTAGGCCACCTAAATGTAAGCGCCGGCCCTGGTAAAGAAACAGGAACAAGTTGCTAAATAAAATAATTGCCAACCCCTTAACTCTGTAGGATTACTGGAAAAATGCCTCTGTTATCTTACTATTACAGGTTTTGGTTGGTATCAACATTTCATACAAGATGGAATAGTTAAAATTAACCTTTATTTGAATGGTTTGAGCCCCATGCTTCATGCACTTCAACCGTTCCCGATTCTAGTTCAGCATATGGAGTTCTGCATGATTGGGTCTTCTACTTTGACTTCCTCACCTGACTTGAAGAACGCCTGTAAAGGTATTCAGCGGCAATCTCTCATTCACATTAATATAATGCCATTTTCTTTCTTTTTTTATTTGGCTAAAGCGCAGCGCTGAATTTGTGGAATCACAGCTGTGAGTTATTGATGTAGGAACTGAACGTTTGCTGCCCTGCGCATATTGTGAATGCAGCGGGACCTAGCAGTATGTGTGCGGGTCTAATCAAAAGAAGCTAGGAAGCCTCACAGACTGTGTACACTGCAATCGGAGGGGTGTCACTGAAGCACGTGTAGATGCATATGAGTTGGCTTTAATTCATACTGCTGACTTCATTATTAGCCAGCTCAGATCTATCTGTGCTACAACCATCTTCCCCTCCCTGCATTGCAGTGGAGATATTGTTTATTCATGAGGTCCTGAATAAACAATAATCAAAGGAGAGAGAACAAACCAAATGGTAGAGACTGGTCCAGCAGAACTTTACTCATGTGAGTAATCTCCTTGAAGCCAATTAGACTCATCACATGAATGACTACTGGTAGGGGTATGATTTTGCAGGATCTGACCCTTTTTTTGGTATACACTGTGTTACTGTTGTCGGAGAAAAACTCAGTTCTTGCTTTTTGTTTGGGTGCAGCAGAGTCAGATATTTTATTCCGTTCAGCAGCTACAACAGGGAGAGAGTGCACTAGGACATAGGGTCTCCCCTTCCTAGACAGGTCTCTCAACAGGTAAACAATTACAGCAAGCATTTATACTTTTGTTACAGACAATAATAAGCAACAGCTGCATTTTGTTTATACATAGGTCATCCTGATACCTTGTTTTTCTCACTTAAGAGATGCCAGTCTACATATTGGATTATCTACACAAGGTCGAAAAACAACTTCTCACACAGTTCTTTTCCACTCGCCTCACACAATCCTTGCTTCTACAAATCTTGCGTTATTAGGGTTACAGCTTGTCTAACTCTGGGTAACAGAGACTGTCATGCATTAAGTTCCCCTACAAAACCCTGTCAGTTCTTTCTGTACTTCCACACTCTCTCTTCTGTACTTCTTTGCATTAAGCCATGGATTTCAGATTCTACATCAGATGTTTCAACCTTAGGGGTTTTGATTTGATGTAATGACAACGCATGATTAACATGGACATGAAAGGTATTACTTTTAGTACATCCTTTACTACAACAACAACAACAACAACAACCTAATCCTAAGCTAACTAATAGCAATATAAGCAATAACATTTCCATAGCAATAATATGATGGGGTTGTTGTACAGTTTTAGTTATAAAGCACAATACATCATACTTAGTACATAAAATAGACACTCTATAAGCTGTATGAAAGGCATACTTTTCAACTTGATATATATTTTGAAACATGAATTTTCCCTTTTACTTCAGAGATTCTTTGAACCTCTGGTAACAATGAAAGCAAATCTTGAAACCATTCAGGTACTAAACTAGTCCAATTAAAGGGTATCTGGAAACTAAGGGCTACTTGCAAAATTCTACCTGCAGGCCAGTAAACAATATGATTGCCTGCAGTGGTAATAAGATTAAAATGTATATCTTGCAATGTGGTGGTTTTAAAATACACACAGCTATCATTAGCTTGAAAAAGTAAGTGTCCTGTCAGGATAGTTCCTTGTCCTCTACCCTCCCAGCAAACATTGTCATGAACAGTGACAACTTCCCCTGGCTTCAGTTTATGGATACACTGAAGCTGTAGGGGTTCTAACAGCCAAAATGTCCATTGACTCCCTATTCCTATCCAAAATGTCAGGTGTTATTCTAGGGGCACTGACTATAAATCAGTTAGGTATACCAGGTGGTCTAATTTCCCAGATGTCTCGGTGAATAATCCAGTCCCACATGCATCCTCCCCATGGACCCATCAGGATTCGGTATGTGGAAGCCCACATCCCCCTAACCGGTCCATATGCTTGGAAGGAGCACTGTGAGTGTTCACACTTCCACCCAGAAAGTCTCCAATATGTCTCCATGGCCACAGATCAGATGGTACTCCTGATGTGTCTGTTAGGGCAGTGGGCCAAGCCTGGTGCTCAAGATCATTCCAAATAGCCATCAGCTGGTCATTCAGGAGATCCTGAATTTCTAAACAAGCTAGATCCCACTGCAATGCCTTCCCAGCCTCAGTGATATTCAATACCATCTCTGTCAGTAACTTCTGGGTCATAGAACTAAGGGTGGAAATGACATGTAACTCACCAACTCCAGCCTGTACTTTGGTTAGCTGAGTTCCAGAAATAAGGCTAGTGGCCTTTTCTAGTTCGCCCAATTTCTCATCATGTTCTTGGCTTTTAAGAATATTCCAAATGGCTGCTGCACTATTGGTCCCATCCCATAGGGATCCGGTCAAGTCCCTCTTCTTCCAGAGGAAATAATCCAGGCCCTCTGTTGTGCTAATCTAATGGCAGTCCCTTGTAAGCAATTTGGGTATGTGGAGGTGATCTGGAAACTGGATAAGGGCAATGTAAATTTGATAGTCCCTAGTGTTGTATTAATCACAATCCATTGATATCCTAATACATATCTCTTTGGTGTAGTACTATATCACATCTGTTGGTTGTATACCTTTAACTAATCTCAGGTACTTTCAAGAGGCATTAACATTAATAGCATAGGAGGGGGTGTATTGCAATAAGGTACAGGTTACATTATTAGTCACTGGAATTGTTTCAATACAGGTAAAATTTGCAGTGGCAGAACAAACTCTTTGGGTATTTGTTTAATTAATCACTAATTGGGTGACTAAATAACAATAAGGGCTTCTTTCATGTAACACAGTACAAATTCCAGGAATAGCCATTATATCTACTTCACTATGGAACCCATCAATTTCAATTACAGATTCTTGGGGTTCATTTGTAGTGATATCATATACTTCTATTTCCACTGAACCATTTATTCTCCACTAATTGTTTGCTTATATGGGATATCCTGAACTTCAAACATATTTTTTTTCCAAACAATCTTTAAATAAATCACTGAAGTGTGAAGGCCTTGGCCACTGGTATATAGCATTGTCTGTATTTGGGTGTATTACAAGGGTAATAGTGTAATGGAGGAGATGGCAGGGGCAGTGACAACAAGGTGCCTTTGGTACTTGTCATTTAAAATCCAATTAGGGAGGGCAATACATGCTGGAGGATTTATCCAGAACACAGGGCGCAGCCTGTAGAATAAACCCCAACATCCAATCAATACCACATTCCCAAGCATGGGTCCCACAAATTTCTTCCTGCCAGTGTATAATTCTTTGTTTCTTCACCAGGATCAGTTCTTAATGTTCTTTCTAGTCAGGAATTCCTGGACTTTGGCAATTTCAGTGGAGTGAGTGTTCCTACTTCTTTCCCGAAACAGTTGTGGTTCAGCATCCTGCAGGGGAGAGGTTACCAGCACATCACCCTGTAATGGTTTTGATTCTTCTAGAAAAATCCAAAGGCACAGTAGGTCTGTCAGTGGACAAGGGAGAGGTTACTAGCACTTCACTTTGTCCTTTTTCCCTGCTGTCCAGAAGGCACAGCAGTGCTAGAAGGAGGAATAGGCTAATCATCAGTAGGAGAATCCTCCCGAGGTGGAGGGGTCTTTTTGCAGTGAGAATCATGGGTCCAAGCAGTCAGTCTTTGGCACTTCACAGCGGTGTTGGTAGTCAGCAGGACTTAATAAGGGCCTTTCCAGCATGGAGCCAAAGCAGTTGTTCGTTGGTGGACCTTTACATAGATCCAGTCTCCTGGTTCTAAGGAGTGGCAGGGCTGCTAGGGTCTTTGGGTAGCGCTGCTTTACCTGTGAGAAAAGAAACCTAACACATTTCATTAGTGCCTGGCGTGTTTTACAGATCTCATAGCTGCTTGGGCACATTCAAGCTCCCCCACTTTTCTTGGTTGTCAGCCAAGTCTTAGCTGTGAGCAGTGTCCTTGAATGGGGCCAGTGTCTTATCTTTAGCCTGAGCTTGCTAGCTATTTTTTCCAGTTAATTCATTCTGTTCTTTTTCCTTCTTCCCTTCTTGGCTTCTTTTAACCTACAAAGGAAACTTCCACTCTTCACTCATACACCTTTTTCCCAACAATGAACACATAAACATTGCCATTATACAGTACATTAGTTTTATTCTTCAATGTATGCCACATATACCCTTCCATTAAAATAACTTATTACAAAGCTTTGGAGCAACAAGCCAGGACAAGCACACCCACTTTGAGGAGTTCACTCAATAGCTTCCCACCATCCCCAGCCCTCTGGCTAGAAATCTGAGGTAGTCAGAAGGATCCCATGTACAATACGGGGAGTGGGTTAACTTTTCATGTCCTTGCTTCCAAAGACTGTTGGTATGCAAATTTTAATAACAATTTTCAGTTAAAAGATTTGGCCAATGAAGTTTCTTTTCTTACTTAAGGAAATGTATTAGACTTTAGTATATCACATTTTCCAGATTTATCCAAACACTTTGTATTCTAAGTTGAATAAAACAAATATCTGCATTTTAACATAACCCCTCTGTTTGATTTTAAACTAGACTATTCCATGAAAATATTAAACACAACAATTCTGGCCATGAAACAAACACAACAAGACAGAACATAGAATACAAAACATAATTCCTATTGTGCCAGTAAATGCATGGTACGTTGAATGCTGTTCAGCTGGCATCAGTTTTCTCTGATTATCTGAAAGACCAAAAAAACAGAGGTCTACCCTTCTGCGCAGTTAATCATCGCTTAAAATATTCATAGGCAGCCCAGGTTTCAGTGGCTTCTACCTTATCAGTTAGTTAATTTGCATTAATACAGATGCTTTCTGGCTTGCTTCTGGATCCAAAGCTATTCACAGCTTAAAGATTCTTACCTTAAAAGGGACATAATTAACTTTACCAGAATTTTGATGGCTTTTTACTTCTAACTTCTGCTTTCAAACACTAAAAGAAAACATCACTACTTGTAGTGGCCCCTTAGAGCCTAATAGAGTTTTAATTACATAGCACTGTATACATTTCTTTAGCTAATTCGACTAAATTGTTCATAGCCAAATAATTGCAATCAGATAATTTCTTTGCCTGAATTTATTTACAAACATTTCAAAGACACCAAGAACTTTCCTCTTTAGCATTCCTTTCTGAACACCGGGTAAAGGCCATTTATTTAACATGTAATCCAAAGGGCTATCCTTAGAGGGTTTCCGTTGAGACCCATCTATCTCCTTTTCTGGCACTCAAATAGAGAATTAAACAGAAAGAAGGAGGGAATAATGGTCTAATCCAAAAAATCCAAGCCAGCAATCTCTGCTTACACTGACTGCTACAGGGGACTGAACAGAAGGATCTTAATATGACCTCAGGGCTTCCTCGCACGCTATGGCTTCCACCCTGAGGAATTACGAACAAGAAGCTCAGTTCCGCCCACACTTCTAACACCCAAAGGTAGAAGACAGAAATACAGTAACCAGGTAACCAGAATATAACCAGAACCCTATTATTTCCTTATCTTATTAGGGCTCACCTTTAATCATGCAGTCCTCAACATATAACACCAACAGTACCAAGCAAAGCAAACATAAAATAACAAGGGTAAAACAAATAGATGGTGTAAATTCTGCCAGGCTCCCCCCTTTTCAATTGCTCACCAAACTGTGACAAATTTCTGTTACCAATCTATCCCTCGTGTCAGGTGATCAGGCTGACACTGCAGGATCATTGGGGGAAGATAAAGAAAACACACCATATGACTGAATTTTAAAGCTTCATTAATAAAATAATAGAACAACAACGGAGAGTGTTGGGAATGCTCCCACATCACTCAGGAAAAACATTAATGCCCCAGGCCACTTTCATACTCACACATGTCCAGACTGGTCACGTCTGTGTATAACTTCAGAGAAGGGGAATAGGTGGACGGGAGATTATCCTGTATACAGCTTGTCCAGAATTACCAACATGCTTCCGCTCTTGGGAGGGCTGTTCTTTTACACCCTGTAATCTCCTGTGGCGTCTCTTTCAGAGATTCCAGTCCAGGTCAGCTGCCTCTGGCTTCTTCAGTGTCACCAAGCCACACCGGCTCCGGGGTTACAAAGGCACACTGTTGGATCTCACTGGACAGTTAAGCTTTGCAAATGTAATCTCAGTTCTGTAACTTGTATTGCCTTTGGTTTGCCTCTGTCTATATTTTTTCACAGCCAGCTGGGGCCGAAAGCAGTTTTTCTTTGTACTTAGCATGGTCTGCATTGATTCTTGACCTTGAACACAGAGCAACTTTCTCTATCTCTGGGCCAAGCTGAATTTCAAATTAACTCGTTCCTTTCCTCAATAGACAAATTGCTCACACTATGTCAGAGGCATTTTGGTGATTAAAAGCTCCTCTGAGATGTATAATCTTATCTAGGTTGAAGGTACCTTCTAGTGGGCATTGTTTAGATGGATTTTCACGCGTATAAAGATTCCAATTCTCTACATACCTGCAAGTTTTAGGACCATAAGGTACGTACATGAAATATGCTTAGGGGGTGAGGTGGAATGTTTAGACTGTCCCCCACTCATTTTCCACACACACACACAGGGAGGATGCCCTGTCCGCGCTAGCAGCACATAAACTAAGGATCTCTCCCTACAGGGTACTCACACAGGAGAGGCTAACGAGGATGGCCAAGACCCTCCTACATCTCCCTTCAGCAAAGAGCGTCAGCTAGTCTCAGGGAGATGGCGCCGCTTTCTCTGATTGCATCCAGTGAAATGATCAGACTGGCAGTAGCTCACACGGAAAGGAAAGGGGAAGGGAAGATGGGTTCACACGCTCCTAGACCCAGGTAGCTTCCTCGCCGGATGAAGCCAGGCTGAGTCAGCCCACCATGAGTCGGATCTTCTAAAGATCCTCTAGTTACCGGGCTTGCGTTAGAGTAGTCCTGGTCACGAGCTTTTGCTTCACAGAGTACTCTGGGCATCTTCCGGTAACAGTCACTCACACTGGTGTACATACACACACACACCAAGGCCTTTATTTCCATATACCACGATGCATCTGTACCTTACGTCCGGACCCAATACCATGAGGAGGTATAACAACCCCTCTTGAGGTGGTAAAAACCCCTCAGCACCGGTGTATGCCTAATGCATTTACCTAAGCATTACCTAATGCATTTCACTATGCATTAACCTTGTTGGCCAACCAAGCAGTTCCCCAGTACTGCTTCAACCTAACCTTGTTGGGGGTGGCAAAACCGTTCCCCAATACCACTCTGCATCTGATCTTGTTGCACAGTCAATAAGTTCAGATGGTGTAAGCCCAACAAGGACAGAAGACCCCATGGACAGTCCTCCTCCGACACCCCAATAGAGATTTCAAAAGGTCTCATACCTCTCTTGTGGCGCCATGGGGTTTGAAAGGGAATGATCTGTAGCAGCTGCCTATGTCTCAGTAGGCGTTGCCATCCCGGATGAGCCCCCAAATTGTTGGGAAAAAAACTCAGTTCTCGCTTTTTGTTTGGGTGCAGCAAAGTCAGATGCTTTATTCTGTTTAGCAGCTACAACAGAGAGAGAGTGCACTAGGACATAGGGTCTCCCCTTCCTAGACAGGTCTCTCAACAGGTAAACAATTACAGCAAGCATTTATACTTTTGTTACAGACAATAATAAGCAACAGCTGCATTTTGTTTATACATAGGTCATCCTGATATCTTGTTTTTCTCACTTAAGAGACGCCAGTCTACATATTGGATTATCTACACAAGGTCGAAAAACAACTTCTCACACAGTTCTTTTCCACTCGCCTCACACAATCCTCGCTTCTACAAATCTCCTGTTGTTAGGGTTACAGCTAGCCTGACTCTGGCTAACAGAGACTGTCATGCATTAAGTTCCCCTACAAATCCCTGTCAGTTCTTTCTCTACTTCCACACTGTTTTACTTTTTCTCATCTCTTCCTCATTGGCAGCACCAGTCTGGCACGTGTAGTCTTTGAGTTGAATGGTAGATGTGTGCACAGTGTTTGATGCACAAACCAAGCATGAGTTACTAATATTTTGTTAATGATTTTCAATGATGATCCAGTTTCATGAAAAGCACATAGATTCATTTTCACTCTAAACCAGTGGTTTTCAATCTGTGGTCCGCAGACCCCTTGGGGTCCGAAGACTATGTGTAAGGGATCTGCAAAAGGTTTTTGTTACCATAGAACAGTGGCTTTGAAACTGTGGTCCATGGACCCCTCTAGGGGTCTGCAGATTTCCAAAGGAGTCCACAACTCCATTTGACATTTTGAGGGGGGCGGGCTTTTGTAAATGAAAAAAGATTGAAAGCCATTGATCTAAACTGTTCTTATGTTTGAATTTAAAATATGATTTATTCATTTTTAAAATTCCAAAATGGCTTTTGGGCAAAAATAAATGTATGTTGCAAACCTCTGAAATCTGGAGTGGTTTTGATGAAAATAGCCTTTTTATAAAAATGATTCACAAGAAACCAAATTTGTAGGTCACAAAATGGCCTGGAATTAAATGAACATTGTCAGATAAAATTCCATATGCACTCTTTTGACTTTTTAATACTCTTTTGATAAACCAAGCGCTCTAAAGCTGGAGATAGCTGAAACAAAAGTGACCTCCAGTGGCTACATGTATTATTTCTGGCTGATGTCAATTTCTCTTCTTTTTTTGGTTAGTACAGTGGTTTTCAACCGTTTATCATGTGTGGACTCCTACAAAATTTGAATGGAGGTGCAGGCTTCTTTGGAAATCTTAGACAAAGTCTGCAGACCCCCTAGGGGTCTGTGGACTACACTTTGAAAAGCACTATGTTGGACGACAGGCAGAGTGAAATCTCAGTTATGTTTTGGGATATGAGTGTTTCATTCATGGTAAAACCACTGAGGGTACAAAACAACCTTACAATGTCGGTGTCTCTATATAACAGATGTAGAACTTCCACACTTGAGCTCTGACCCCGTTAGGTGAATTTTAGGGGCAGACCCTAGACCTGACACAGAGCCACACTGAAATCAGTGGGGCGCTGCACAGACGCCAGGTTCTCTCTAATCTACACTGTTCTCTTTGCAGGCTTGAGGCCTAGTTTGCTAACTCTGTAGTAAAACCTTGCACCGATGAAGCTATGTAAGTAGCAAACTACTGCAGGTTGTGAAATACCCTGTTCAGTAATAATTTCTGAGAAGTTATCTGTCAGGAATCAGATGCAGGCTTCTAAAGGTGAATTTGTACACACAAGTTCAAGCTCCAATTGTGATTTTTTTGGCAAAATAGTAATAAAATTATAAAATGGAAGTGTTACCACTTTTCCAACCTTCTCCTGTATATTTACTTTTATCAATACCTTATTATTTATTACTACTATCGTCTTATTATTTGGGAAACTTCTCTGCGGGAACCTATAGTCACTCAGAGCCAGATTTTTTAAAGGTCCTTAGAAAATTAAATATGTAGCTAGGTGCCTGATGATATTTTCAAATCATCTAAGCAGGCTGGGCAACTAAACTATCCCTGACAGGTTTCAGAGTGGTAGCCATGTTAGTCTATATCAGCAAAAACAATAAGGAGTCCTTGTGGCACCTTAGAGACTAACACATTTATTTGGGCATAAGCTTTTGTGGGCTAAAACCCACTTCATCAAATGCATGGAGTGAAAAATACAGTAAGCAGAATGTATATCAGGGGTTGGCAAACTTTCAGAAGTGGTGTGCCGAGTTTTCATTTATTCACTCTAATTAAGGTTTTGCGTGCCAGTAATACATTTTAACATTTTTAGAAGGTCTCTTTCTATAAGTCTATAATATATAACTAAACTATTGTTGTATGTAAAGTAAATAAGGTTTTTAAAATGTTTAAGAAGCTTCATTTAAAATTAAATTAAAATGCAGAAACCCCCAGACCGGTGGCCAGGACCCGGGCAGTGTGAGTGCCACTGAAAATCAGCTCACCTGTGGCCTTTGGCACGCATGCCATAGGTTGCCTACCCCTGATGTATATTATATGACTAGATGGGAGTTGCCTTACCAAGTGTGTATGTGTGTGTGTGTGTGTAGGGGGGGGGGGGTGTCAATGCTAATGAGCCAATGCAATTAAGGTGGAAGTGGCCTATTCTCAACAGTTGACAAGAAGGGATGAATACCAAGGGAGGAAAAATTACTTCTGTAGTGCTAACGAGGCCAGTGCAATCAAAGTGGCCCATTTCCAACAGTTGACAAGGAGATGTGAGTATCAGCAGAAGGAAAATTACTTTTTGTAGTGACCCATCCACTCCCAGACTTCGTTCAGGCCTAATTTGATGGAGTCTAGTTTGCAAATTAATTCCAGTTCTGCAGTTTCTCATTGGAGCCTGTTTTTGAAGGTTTTTTTGGTTAAAGAATTGCCACTTTTAAGTCTGTTATTGACTGTCCAGGGAGAGTGAAGTGTTCTCCTACTGATTTTTGAATGTTACAATTCTTGATGTCTGATTTGTGTCTGATTTGTGATCTACAACCTATCCTGAAGGACAGCCCTTCGCTCTCACAGACACTGGGAGACAGGCCAGTCCTCGCTTACAGACAGCCCCCCCAACCTGAAGCAAATACTGTCTAACTAGCTATCTTAGCTACTTACGTGGCTCCCATCACTGTTGCATCTGAGTGTCTCACAATTTTTAATGTGCTTATCAGCACAACACACCTGTGAGGTAGAGAAGTGCTATTATCCCGTTTTACGGATGAGGAACTGCTGTACAGAGAGACTAAGGGCCAGACTTTCAAAGACCCACAGGTGGGATTCACAAAGGTATTTTGGCACCTACTTCCCATTGAAATCAAGGATAGTGTCCATTTATTCTTTTGCATAGACAGTCTGGCACACGATGGCATATATCACATTGGTAGATGTGCAGGTGAACGAGCCCCTGATGGTGGTGCTGACGTGGTTAGGTCCTATGATGGTGTAAAGCAGCAGGAAGAGTAAAAGAGAAATTATCTTATTTTCAAATTCACTGCCCACTATGCTTTCATCCAGCACTCCTGTGTTAGATTTGTTATGTCGGAGCACTCTAGCTGGTAGAACCGAACCTGAAGAGATGTCCACAAAGCATTTCTACAGCTGTGTGTGCGTGTTCTGCATGCTTCACTCATTTGCGAGTCTAACTCCTCTCAAGTTCAGTGTGGAGATGGGGGTTCACTGAGAAGGTTATTGGTGCTAAGACTTGGTAAATGGTGACAGAAGTAAAAAGGGACAACTTGATTACTCTGTTTTTGAAGGCTCTCCTTGAGAATATTGGAAGATTTAAAAGGAGAGCACTGAATATTCTCACACATAGAGTCTGAAAGAAAACCTAGAAGAAATTTCCAGAGAGTTCTACATTTCTGAGAGATGTTGGTAAGTCTTCTTATAATAGCTGACTTAGATTAGGAATTATTTGGTTAACAATTTACTGTCGATGTATTTTTCCTGTAATATACACAGTCATCTTCTTTCTGTTGTTGTGTACATAGGTCAATTCCTGTTGATATCAAATCTTATGATGTTTTTTGCTTCTTTGTACATATTCTGCCCACAGCATTACATTTCAAAGGAGCTTGATCCTGTAACCCTTACTCATGTGAGTAATACTGTTGATTTCAACAGTCCTCCTCCTCTATGTGCTGATTTAGAGAGTGCGTATGATTGACACATTTCAAAAGATTAGGAGCTAGCAGAGTGTTGAAAGAAGTCCCTGAGAATCTGTGAAGTACAAAGAAGAGGCAAGGTGGGTGAGAGGGCTGGCCTTTTATCATAGAATAGCCCAGTGGCAGAAGGAGAGAGAGGTGATTTATTAATAGAAGTTTGGCAGACATACTGTACCAATATTTAATGACTGCTGGAACAAGACTAGATCAGGTTTCTAATTTCTGGCTGACACCACTTGCCCAATGGGTGATAGGTTAACAGAGAAGGGGAACAAAACAGTCAATTTTAGATACTCAGGGTTTCAGGCAGGGTGGCAGCTTTAGGAGAAAGGAACGTTTTTACAGGCACACTGAGCCTAGAAAGGTTTGTGGACTGAGGACCCAGTTTAGCAAAGTACTTAAGCAAGGGTTTAACTCTGAGAATGTTGGTAATCCCACTGGAGTCAATGGGACAACTCACGTGCTTAAAGGTGAGCTCATGCATTGCTGAATAGGAGCCTAACTGTGTTTCTGGGAGAAAGGCAGCGTTATTAAAGATGGAGGCTTCGGACAGAGGGTAGAGTCTGAGAGAAACTATAGGAGAAAATTCAGGCAAGGACAGTGTAGAATAGAGGCTTAAAAAGTGATGATGGGGACCTTGAATCTGAGGCACAGAAGGAGAAGAAGCCAGTGAATGGATTTGAGGGTGGGTGGGATGGCGTGACAGATCAGAGAACATGTCATTAAGGACCCATATAAGATCCATGATTTTACTCCCAATTTAGCCCTCAAAATATGATTGAGAAGCACTAACTGGTGCATTGGCCTTGTGCTAGTCCTCTGCAGAGGGGTGAATATGTACATTTCCATGGAAAGCATAGCCTGGTATGGACAGGGAAAGGTGGACATGTGGTCACGGCCTATTCAGGAAAGAATTTCATAGCAGTGCTGGTGGCTGAGATAAATTTACAAATGAAAAGGTTTGGAGCTGCTTGTGTGCGTGGAGAGGCAAATAATGCCAACGAGTGATTTTATATTTTCCTGTTTTTCAGAAAGGGGAGAGAAAAAAGCAGATTACAAATATACAGAAGAGAACTAGTAAATTCTGCAGTCCTTACATAGTACATGATTCAGTGACTTGAGTGTTCATTCAGCAAACATTTAAGCATGTGCTTACCTTTTAAGCATGAGTAGGCCTGTTCAAATCAATGGGGCTGCTCACATGCTTAAAAGTTAAGCACATGCTAAATTGCTTTGCTGGATTGGGGCCCAAGTCATTTACCCACATACTGTTATGCAACAGTCATATTTCTAGCACATTTTCTGGGTTTGGTCATACACTACATTGGCCACCTGATCATAAGAGGGTTTCTTTTCATCCTCCAATTAGATTTGTGAGCTAGAATGTTTAGGTTGCTAGGAAAGGTCACAACCTGCTATTCGATTATTTGTTTCTGTTCTGTGGTGGTACACCAGCCATGCGCCATATCATGCATCTCAGCTGTCATGAAGCCCTGCAGTAGCATGAAACTGGCCCATTAAGACTCTGGTAAATCAAATTTTGATGTGTTTCCCAATTTGGATGTATTTTCAGTGGTTTGATGTGGGGATCTTGGTACAAAGAGGTGTGCTTGGGGGGCATGCACAGGGGTTGGGCAGATGGGAGAAGTGGGTCTGACATCCCCAGCCCCCCGCCATTGATTTACCTCTCTGCCAGCTATTCCGGGTGCCCAAAACTACATACCTGCACCGCTGGGGAGGGGTGTGTGACTGCTCTTGCAGCTTCCCTTTGCTCCCCCCTCAGAAAGGGGACACTAATTCTGCATGTGTGCAGTGGTGCAGGATTCCCCCAGGAGTACTTTTGACTCTGGGCACACTGTGTTAGTAATGTCTCTTACTGCCCCTACACATCACCTCCGTTGGCCAAAGGATCATGTTTCATGCTGGCTATGGCATGCTGAGGTTGGCTGGGCAACTTGAAACAAAGTGGAAAAGAGTTTGTAGGTGACATGTTCTTTAGCCTGGCTTTTGTCAGAAGTGGAACACTGCTGTGACTCGGAAACCTGTGGATCTCAAGATTCATAGATTTCAAGGCCAGTAGGGACCATTGTGGTGATCTGATCTGACCTCCTGTGTAACACAGGCCATAGGACTCCCCCACCACCCACCAAAATTTCTAGAAGAGATCTTTTAAAATTCTTAGTGATGGAGAATTCATCGTAACCCTTGAGAAATTATTCCAATGGTTAATTACCCTCACTGTTAAAAATTATTCCTTAGTCCCAGTCTGGATTTGTCTAGCTTCAAGTTCCAGCCATTGGATCCCGTTATACCTTTCCCTGCTAAATTGAAGAGCCCATTATCAAATATATGTTCCTCATGTAGGTACTTATAGATGGCAATCAAGTCCCCTGTTAATCTTCTCCCTGTTAAACTATATAGATTGAGCTCCTTGAGTCTATCATTATATGGCAGGTTTTCTAACCCTTTAATCTTTCTCATGGCTCTTCTCTGAATCCTCCAATTTATCAGCATCACTGTTGAACTGTGAACATCAGAACTGGACACAGTATTCCAATAGTGGTTGTACCAGTGCCAAATACAGAGATAAATAACCTCTCTGCTCCTACTCAAGCTTCCCCTGTTTATGCATCCCAGGATGGCATTACCTTTTTTGGCCACAGTGCTGCACTGGGAGCTCATGTTCAGCTGATTACTCACCATGGCCCTCAAATTCTTTTCTGAATCATTGCTTTCCCTGTCCTATAAGTATGGCCTACATGCTGTGTTCCCAGATGTATACATTTACAGTTCACCATATTTAAATGCATAGCGTTTGCTTGCATCCAGTTTACCAAGAGATCCAGATTGCTCTGTGTCAGTGGCCTGTCCTCTTCACTATTTACCACTCCCCCAATTTTTGTGTCATTTGCAAACTTTATCAGTGATCTGCCAAAGGTCAGAGAGAGGCCCTGACGCCTGGCTCACGTGGCAGCTTGGGTCTGGAAAGAGCCATTTTCCCCTGCTGTTGTTAGTTTCGGTGATCCCCTGTAAGGGTCTGATCCAACTCCTATTCAAACCAGTGTGAATTGGATAGGGCCCTAAATAGGTTTTTCATGATGCAGTTGGGGAACTGGAATGAGTTAAGCTGGTGAAGCCAGTTCTAGCTGAAATCAGTTATCCATATATTCCTGCAGGGTTGCGGAAGATGATACCGTCAATGCATCCATCCCTTGCACCCCTTCCCTACCCACAACACTCAATATCTAGTCTACTCTGTCATTTGGATATTGCACTTGTTACTACAGTGGCTTCTGTGGGATTTAGAGTAAGGCCTTGTCTGCACTACAAAAATTTGTTGGCAAAAGTTGTGCTGCTTTAATTAAAGTGCTTTAATAAAAAACGCTGTTGTATGTCCACACAAGCTTCTTGAGACAGCAGAGTGCATCCACACTAGCAGCTCTTGCATCGACATAAACAGCAGTGCACTGTGGTAGCTATCCCACTATGCAACTCGCTGCAGGGTGCTTTGGGAAGGGTTTGCAATGCCTCATGGGGCGGGTACAGGATTGCATGATGTAGGTTTCTCAATCCCATCATTCTAGGAGCATGCTAGTAGATTGTCAGCTGCTTTTTTTTAACTCAAGTGTGTGAAGGAGAGGAGAATGGTGTGTCTGGTGCAGGGGGGACAGCAGGCTGCTATCCTGAGGCAAGGGAAGGGGGACATCCCCCCATGTCAGCCCCCAGCTCTGCTTGGCACAGCAGTCTACTCTGCCTGCCTATGTTTCTGTGATTCCCTCCAAGTTCTCCCACCGCCTCCTCAGCTGCAGGGAGTGGCATCCTGGAGCAGCTCTGAGCTCTCCATGCTGGCTCTTTATTCTCCAAACAGAACAGGATGCCCAGCTGTCAGATACTTCCCCGGGCTTTGAAAGGGGAGGGGTGCATGCTTGCAGGGCAGTAGAGATCAAAACTGTGAGGAGAGCCGTCACTGCAGACATTGTGGGATTCTGGCGGAAGCCAGTTCTGTTGACAAAACGAACAGCAGTGTTTCTAAACTGATGCTTTGTCACTTTAACTTTATGCCTCTTGTTGAGGTGGCTTTATTTTGTCAGTAAAACAGCAGAGTTTTGGTGCCAAAAGTAGCTTCCTAGTGTGTGCACCTCCCCTGTTTTGCCTGCAAAAGGTAGCTTTTGCCAACAAAACTTTGTAGTGTAGACAAGGCCTAAGACAGAAGCATGTGCCTAGATTCACTGCTTTTCTGCTCCCGTTTGCTGAGGAAGCAGAAGGGAGTTCTTGTTCTCACATACCTATCCCTGCCCTTGCAAAATAGCTTTTTATCATCCCCTTTGCTATGCTCTATTCAGCTGTACTGTGCATATCTGATTTCCTGTAAATCATTTGTAATGTTTATCAGCTTTAGCAATGGGCTGGATCCTTGGCCCGAGCATCCTTTCATGACAGTCCTAAATGAGCAGCTGGGGCTTCTCTTGTCATGGAGGAATCCATGAGTGACACAAAGCCGGCTTAGCTGACTCTTTGCTAAACCCGCCCAAACCTCCCAGGTCTGAGGGAGGTGTTGCAGGCAGATGGAGGTGGCTGGAGCACACTTGCTGTGCTCTGGTGAACCCTGCCAGCATAACGGCCCCTCAGGGACCATTATAAGCCTGTGTAATTTAGAAGATTCCTGAGGACGCTCTAAGATGTGCCCTGGACTGAACCATCTCCTGATAGTTGTAGGAGCTGGGGGGCAGAAAGGTGATGGAAAGCCACATCTTTTTTCCCACTAAAGATGTGCTGCACTATTCCAGGGCATCACTTGTTCTGGCCCAATCAGTTTAATGATGACTCCCTTCCCCATCCCCACAATTTTTGTCAACACCACGGCGTCTATTTTAACCTTCTGAAGCAGCATCGTGTGCTATTAAAGTGGTGCCACCTGCCCGGGGACTAAATGAAGTTAACTCATTAGGAATCCTGTTGCAATGCTCTTATGCATCAGTGGAGCCATTTCTCTCTTTGAACTGATGATGTCAGTTTATAACTATTGAGAAACACAGACATGACTTACTCAGTAACGTGGGTGGTTTGTTTTCTGTTTTTGAAGGTGGACTGATTTTCTCATTTGAATCAGCATGAGTGTAACCAGAACCCACCCAGTGCCAGTGATCACATGTCACCTGACGGCTTCAGTGACTCACTGCAAGGGGACAGTACATTCCAGGAATGAACACACGGGATCAAGTGAACTTTTCAACTTCAGCGGTCTACGTATCTCAGGGGTCAGGCTGCGTACCTAAATGGCTGCTCGATTCTTATCTCACCAGGGATCCCTGGAGTTGGCTAGTAAAACTGCTGACTCAGTGTGGGGCCAGTGAATTGCTTGACCAGCAGCAGTCATTTGGGTGCTAATAGTTGTACATCTCTCAGTGTGTCTGTCCAGCTTCCCTGGACAGTGGGAACTACACACTTACACAGATGGAAGATCTAGAAACAGTCTTTTTGTTCTGTGCTTGCACTGTGCCTGTCCCGCTGGGATCCTGGCCATTGACTGGGGCTCATAGGAGCTATGGTAATACAAATAATAAATAATAAAATACAACATAAGCTCACTGGTTGTTTTTTTCCTTCTGCAAGCAGCATGCTGGTGATGAACTCTAATAATTAGAAGGATAAAACCAACTGCATTTTGACTATCTGCACTGGCTTTCATGTTGTTTGCTCTGTTTGTCACCTTCATGCCACTCCATGCTGTAGCGTTATTCAGAGTAGGCCGGCTCGGTGTCATATAGGTAGCACTGCCACACTTGGGAGTGCGCTTTGGGCTAGAGGCAAGGAGAAGCCATGGAAATGCAAAAGGACATAACTTCAGGAAAAGGAAGTAGTTGGATATTACAGAAGACACCTCACAAACTGGGCCAGAAGTATGTCTGTCACAGGTTGCTCAGGCAGTGTTATGGGTGTCACCAGTATTCACGTAATAGTGTGTAAATCCCCATTCTGATTCATTTAATCTTGCCGCACCTCCACAGGCCTGGAAGAGCCTGACCTGAGTGAGGGATGTTGGGAGCCTTCATGGAAGGACCCCCACCTTTAGGGGCTAAGGGACCCTGAACACAACTGTGAAGGGAGGACCGGGGGAGGGAAAAGCTGAGCTGGTTGAACAAAGACTGAGGCTGACACCTCATGCCCCCACAGGGCTTGGGTGGGTGGATACAGTGGCAATGGTGCTCTGGGGCTGTTGTGAGGATTGAGTATTCTGCCCTCTTGAACCCTGGGAGACCACTGCAGAGGCCCTCGTCAGGCATTCCACAATCAGTGTTTCTACACATCTCTAGTGCAGCATAGTCTTTGATGGTGCCTTCATTGGCCAAAGCACTAAAGCCAATCTCCAGCCCTAATGCTCTGCTCACTTACATCATTTTTACAGCAGTGTCATTCCATTGCCTGTAATGGAGTTACTCCTGCTTAAAGCTCTGCTTCAGCAAGGTGCTTAAACATATGTCTGACTTTAAGCACATGAACACCCCTGTTGAAGTTAAAAGGACTATCAATGTAGTTAAAGTTGGGCACCTCGCTGAATTGGGGCTATAGACTAGTAGAAGCAAAGAATCAAGCTCTTTATGTTAAATTCTTTACAAGAATGCATTGGATATTTTGTATTATGAGCACTAGTGACATTGTGAACAGTCAGACTTGTTTCAACAATAACAAATTTCAGCACAGTTGAAACATTTTGTCCATTTCCATTGAATTGATAGCACTTTTTGCCACCATCTTGAAATCTTTGGCATCATCATAATAAGGGGTGCAAAAGTATGGTCCTCTTTTGTCTGCTGGAAATAAAGCATGAGCAACTCGATCTCTGTGTTTGCCTTCTGCAGGGATTTCTTCACATAAGGAAGATTATTACAGGTATTACATAAGGAAAGAGCAAAATGAGAAAAATATGCTACAGCCTGGGTTAAGCAAGTATTTTTGCTGTCACTGAGCAGGCTTCCTTTTTTAAGCCTCTTGTTCCTTCAAGCTAGTTTTAAAATAGATCATATTTGCATAGCGTATTAGGAGGTGTTTGTTTTTTCACTGAGCTATTTACTCCTATATTCCTCTGAGAATGGGTGTTCCCTTAAATTGCAAATCCCTCAACAATTCAGAAGGAGTCCAGAAGGTCTTTGTGACTTCATTATGCATGCAAACCTCCCCCACCCACAGTGGAGGCTGTGGCAGTATCCTCTGGCAAAGAAGGTAGGTCTCTGGTCTTGTCATCAAAGCCACTTCACTGGTAGCTACAATACGCTTGTAGTTCAGGAGTCCAGACCTTTCATTTCCATGGTACAGCCAAGCCTAGGGAATGAAAGGCCCAAAGACATTCCTAAGCCAGATATCTCATGTGACACAATTTGGCCTTAACTACACCAACTATTTAAAATCTGGCACTGTTTCACAACTTTTGTTGCTGCTCAGTCAGTAGCAGGAGCACTAGCATAGACAAGGTACCACTCAGCATTGTGTTTTGTTTTGCTTTTTGTTACTACTAAGCCCACGTTGAGCAGCTGTAGGTAACAAGGTGGTAGAAATACCAATTTACCAGTGCTGCTGTTCTCAAAATCTCCTGCTGTCATGATCACCATTGGAGCTGTACCCCTGATAAAGCAATGGTGAGATATTTCCCCAAAAGACAAGTGTGGATACACCACTAGATGCTGATTGATCTCAAAGATGAATACCAGTGTAAGTGATGTGTACCGACCAATGACCTATGATGCAGGGGACTCAGGTTACTGAAGGAAAATATTGGGGTGGAAAGTGTTCTGAAATTGTGATTTCATTAAATTGTGGAATAGCCTGACAAGAGAAATTATAGAAGGCCAATCACTTACCATAGACTAGACTAGACACTTGAACAACAAGTAAAACTCTATGGGCTTGTCTACACTACCTGACAGTTCAGACTACAGGAGGTGTAAATAGCAGTGCTGTTCTGTAACTCCCCCATGTGGACAATGAGGGAGTCAATTAAAAGCTTCTTAGGCCTGCTCTACACTATGCATTTAAACTGATTTTAGCAGCGTTAAACTGATTTAACGCTGCACCCGTCCACACAATGAGGCCCTTTATATCGATATAAAGGGCTCTTTAAACCGGTTTCTGTACTCTTCCCCAACAAGACGAGTAGCACTGAAATCGGTATTATCATATCAGATTAGGGTTAGTGAGGCCTCAAATCAACGGTACTGGCCTCCGGGCAGTATCCCACAGTGCACCATTGTGACTGCTCTGGACAACAATCTGAACTCGGAGGCACTGGCCAGGTAAACAGGAAAAGCCCCCGCAAACTTTTGAATTTCATTTCCTGTTTTCCTAGCGTGGAGCTTTGATCAGCACGGGTGGCGATGCAGTCCCAAATCCAAAAAGAGCTCCAGCATGGGTCATACGAGAGATACTGGATCTGATCGCTGTATGGGGAGACAAATCTGTTCTATCACAGCTCTGTTACAGAAGACAAAATGAGAAAGCATTTGAAAAAATTTCCAGGTTATGATAGACAGAGGCCACAGCACAGTGCTGTGTGACAAGCGTAACGGAAAGCCAAATAATCAAATGGATGCTCATGGAGGGACGGAGGGGGTACTGAGGACTCCAGCTATCCCACAGTCCCTGCAGTCTCCGAAAAGCATTTGCATTCTTGGCTGAGCTTCCAATGCCTGTAGGGTCAAACACATTGTCCGGGGTGTTTCAGGGTATATGTCATCAATTTACCCCTCCCCCCGTGAAAGAAAAGGGAAAAAAATCATTTCATGACTTTTTTATATGTCACCCTATGTCTACTACATGCTGCTGATAGATGCGGTGCTGCGACAATGAATAGCAGCATCCTCTCCCCACCCCCCCGGTGGCAGACGGTACAATATGACTGCTATCCATTGTCATCATCAGCCCATGAGTGCTCCTGACTGGCCTCAGGTGAGGTTGGCCGGAGGCGCCTGGGTAAAAATAGGAATGACTCCCGGTCATTCCCGGTAGATGGTACAGAACGGCTGGTAACCGTCCTCATCATAGCAACTGGGGGCTGAGTTCCATCAGCCCCGCCCCTTTCATGTCTAAAGAAAAGATTCTGTACTGCCTGGACTATCATAGCAGCGGGATGCTGGGCTCCTTTCCCCTCCACCGTTTAATGTCATTCCTGGACTATCATAGCAGCTGGAGGCTGCCTCCCCCTCATTTTATCTCACTTAAAATTCAGTGTTTCTTATTCCGTCATTCTTTATTACTTCATCACACAAATGGGGGACACTGCCACGGTAGCCCAGAAAGGTTGAGGGAGAAGGGAATCAACAGGTGGGGTTGTTGCAGGGGCACCCCCTGTGAATGGCATACAGCTCATCATTTCTGCGGGATCTGACATGGAGTGGCTGTGCTCTCTGGTTCTCTGATATACTGGTTCTCTAGTACACTTGCCCCATATTCTAGGCAGGACTGATTCTATTTTTAGATAAACCATAAAGGAGGGATTGGCTCGGGGAGTCATTCCCATTTTTGTCTTTGCACCCCCGGCCAACCTCAGCTAAGGCCAGCCAGGTGCACCCATGACAGCAGCAGATGGTACAGAACGACTGATAACCGTCATCTCATCGCCAATTTACAATGGCACAGCAGATGGTATAGAACGACTGGTAACCATCTCTGCTACCTTGCAATGGCAAATGAATGCTGCTGTGTAGCACTGCAGTACCGCCTCTGTCAAAGGTGGCACGCGAGCTTATTTTCAAAAGGCAAAATGGGCTCCATGGTTGCCATGCTATGGTGTCTGCCAGGACATTCCAGGGAAAAAGGGTGCGAAATGATTGTCTGCCGTTGCTTTCACGGAGGAAGAAATGAGTGACGACATTTACCCAGAATCACCTGCGACACTGTTTTTGCACTATCATGCATTGGGATCTCAACCCAGAATTCCAATGGGCGGGGGAGACTGTGGGAACTATGGGATAGCTACCCACAGTGCAACGCTCTGGAAATCGATGCTAGCCTCGGTACATGGACGCACACTGCCGAATTAATGTGCTTAGTGTGGCCGCGTACACTCGACTTTATACAATCTGTTTTACAAAACTGGTTTATGTAAAATCGGAATAATCCCATAGTGTAGACATACCCTTAGTTTGAAGCACCTTAGTCCTTTTCAAATAGAACTATACTGACAGGAACTAGGAATCTTTTAGTTCACGTCTGCAGTGTCCACACCTGGGAGTTACAAACAAGCATTTTGGTGCACACTGCTATTCATACCCCTATACTCTGTCCTGCAGTGCAGTGTAGACGTAACCTGTTATTATTATTATTTTTTGTTTTGGCCTAATTTAACATTAGATTTTTTTGTACACACACACACACACAAAGCAAGTAAAGACCACAGAATTTGCACCTGTTTTTCTTTTGTTTCACTTATATTCTTCCCCAAATAGTCATTTTCTTAACATGTTTTAAAAGATTTCCAAAACATATTCATATATGTCAGGGATCGGCAACCTTTCAGAAGTGCTGTGCCGAGTCTTCATTTATTCACTCTAATTTAAAGTTTCGCATGCCAGGAATACATTTTAACGTTTTCAGAAGGTCTCTTTCTATAAGTATATAATATCTATAAACTATTGTTGTATGTAAATGTTTAAGAAGCTTCATTTAAAATTAAATTAAAATGCAGAGTCCTCCGTGCAAACGGCCAGGATCCGGGCAGTGTGAGTGCCACTGAAAATAAGCTCGCGTGCCACCTTCGGCACCCGTGCCATAGGTTGCCTTTCCCCTGATATATGCAGATACTAAATTTGTGTCACCACTCTTCAATGAGCTGAAATACTGTTGTCTGAGAACTTTAGCAAATGAGGGCAGAGGTCTTCCTGTTGTTGTGTATGTATGTTTTAATAGTCAGCAGAGCTGTAGTGTATTTTGATTGGTTCATATCCATCACCTCCATTTTCTCAGATATAGCATTGCACAGTGCACAATTGTAGTGAGAGAAATGCATCGCATGGGCTGGAGCTCTCATTACACTGTGGGCTTCCTCCTCCTCCTTGCTTCTTGACTTTGGCTGGGTTTATTTTCAAGCTTTTAAGTGTTCCCAGGCTCTCACCCAATATTTTTTTTATAATTTTTGTACTCTCCTTTTTCAAAATGTTGAAATTTGGTTTTAAAAATCTAGTATTATTTATAGGGTATTTAAACCTTTATGATCAACTCTTACATCTCTATAGTACCTTCCATCCAACAAACTCAGAGCACCTTGCAAACATTAATAAACTCAATTTCATGCTACCACAGTGGGGTAGATTATTATTATCCTCATTTTACAGATGATGAAACTGAAGCACAAAGAGATTAATTAACTTGCTCAAGATAGCACAGAAAGTCTGTGGTAGTTCCAGAACAGAACACTGTCACCTGACTTCCAGTCCTGTACTTCAGCCTCAGGATCTTCCATCCCTAGCCCTTATTGCAGTGAGAGAAAGATCTCTTTTCTCCATCATTAGGGATATAACTGTGTTCCTTTAAAAGCCCTATTTTTACTTTCCATATAATGGTGGTTAGCAGATTGCTTTGAAAATTTGCAGGGTTACTTTGCGTGCTAAGGAGACATTTTCTGTAGCTTAAAGAAAATTGGTCAAGGTGTACTGGAGTTAACAGATTGCTAAAAAAATTACTCTGATTTGATATTTTCATTTGTCTAAATTTTTTTTTGTTTCCCTCTAGCTCCAAAAAATGGCTTGCTATTACCCTTCCAAACTTTCCGCACTGTCAAGTTCTAAACACTTCTGCACACACTATATTGGAAGAAAATAGGATATAATTAGGCAAAGTAATTAGCAATTATTGTATCTATTTATGGCAGTTAAAGTGTACTTACAAGCAGTTTGCCTTCTGGTGTCTAGTTACAGCGTAGTGAGAACATCAGAATCCTAAACTTCACCACTGTGACAGATGGTTTTTCTTAGTGTTACACTATGTTTTTGAAACTATGGGAGGAGGATTCTAAGTCCAAATTTGCATGCTTGTTTGGTTTATTCAGTTATTCTGCCTGTTTTGTAGCAATGGATTTATCTCAGAATGGCACCTCAACTATGATTTTTTTCAGCAACATCTGAAGAAAATTGTTCAAGCTGATTTTGAGTTATAGAGCAATAAAAATTACCCTGAATGTGGACCACTCAGTAACAACTCCATAGTTCAGTTAGCTCCCAGATTTCCAATAAAAGCCCTATATTCATTACCTTGATAACTATGCATGGAATAGGTATTTTGGCGATTACTGTCAAGGTATACTAGACATTTCCGGGGGGCAGGGTGGCCATTGGAAAGTTTGAAGACGGCTGATCAAACAATTTTTAGCCACAGTTGCTTAAATATGACTCTTAAATTGTTCAAAGTGGCTATTTTAAATTTCTCTGATTAAAAAAAGCCTGATTGTAAAACTTCCGACTTTCCATACAGTTAAATAGCTCAGAAATCAAAAGCTAATGAAACAAACAGGCTAATTCAAAATGAAAAAAGATATTAACCAAAATTTAGCCTTGTGGTTTGAACCCTGCATCACCCAATAGATGCTTGAGAAAGTTCGTCATGACAAGAGGTTGGCAAAATGAATTAAAATTTGCACTAAAGGCAGGGAACTACTAATAGCTTGTAGCTTCTTGCCTGGCCAGCAACCACACACCACACACCAAAAACTCTAACCCAGAAACCTATCCTTGCAACAAAGCCCGTTGCCAACTTTGTCCACATATCTATTCAAGGGACACCATCATAGGACCTAATCACATCAGTCACACCATCAGAGGCTCGTTCACCTGCACATCTTCCAATGTGATATACGCCATCATGTGCCAGCAATGCCCCTCTGCCATGTTCATTGGCCAAACTAGACAGTCTCTATGCAAAAGAATAAATGGACACAAATCAGACGTCAAGAATTACAACATTCAAAAACCAGTCGGAGAACACTTCAGCCTCCCAGGTCACTCAATTACAGACCTAAAAGTCGCAATTCTTCAACAAAAAAAAGTCAAAAACAGACTCCAGTGAGAAACTGCAAAACTGGAATTAATTTGCAAACTGGACAACATTAAATTAGGCTTGAATAAAGACTGGGAGTGGATGGGTCATAACACAAAGTAAAAACTATTTCCCCGTGCTAATTTTTCCCCTACTGTTACTTACACCTTCTTGTCAACTGTTTGAAATGGGCCATCCTTATTATCACTACAAAAGTTTTTTTTCTCCTGCTGATAATAGCCCACCTTAATTGATTAGTCTTGTTAGAGCTGGTATGGCAACACCCATTTTTTCATGATCTCTGTGTATATATATCTTCCTACTGTATTTTCCACTGCATGCATCCGATGAAATGGGTTTTAGCCCATGAAAACTTATGCCCAAATAAATTTGTTAGTCTCTGAGGTGCCACAAATACTGCTTGTTCTTTTTGCTGATACAAACTAACACAGCTAGCACTCTGAAACCGTTCTAATTTGGGTAACTACATTTTGTGGTCTTAAAATACCTCATGCAGTTTTGTGTGGATCGATGATTGCAGTGTGGCTGGGTAGCTTATGTGACCCACTGTCCTCTAGTGCAGTGGTCTCCAAAGTGGGGTGTGCGCAAGAGGATCTTTCACGGTGCGCGGCAGGAGGAGCGCCGCCAGAGCAGCGCGGCTTTTTTTTTTTCCCTTCGGCAGTTCGGCCGGGAGTCTGAGCGGCTTTTTTTTTTTTTTTTTTGCTTTGACAGTTCGGCCGGAAGCAGGGAGTGCCTGCTCAAAATTTTTTTACTGATTGGGTGCACAATCAAAAAGGTTTAGAGACCACTGCTCTACTGGATGGAACAAACTATGATCGGTGGAGAAATACATACTGTATAATGGCTTGTTGGCAACATGAAGATGACAAACTGCAATAGGACACAAAGTAGGGATTTGTTGTAGTCTTGGGAGAAACAAGAAGAGGTTGTGGGATACATGGGGACATTGAGAAGGGTCTATAGATGGGCCAGGAGGGAAGCGGCATGGCCGGAATGTCTACAACCTAAGATCTATGGGATCCATTCCATGGTTGGGAGATGGGGACGCATAGGAAACTGTGGTTACTAAAATACCATATGAACAGGTGCTCTACTGACAGGCCAAAAGGAACATCACTAACAGACCAAAATGAATAGGAAACAAATAGGAAAACTGTTGTCTTAAAATTCTACCAGCAAACAGACAAAGTGTTCCAGCAGCTTGTCCCACTCCCATTATTCCTCGCTCAAATCTGGCCCATTACCTCATACGTGCCTCCAGAGTGTTTATTCAGTACTGTGGAAACAGGTGCAATGGACAAAATGACAAAGGGCTCCATTCACAAAATGAAAGGCTTGTTCAGGTTTCTCTTGTGTGAAACAAAGCCTCCTGCTGTTCTGCTCCTGACCCCATGCACAGACTCAGCAAGCGCTAAAACCCGTGCCCAGATTTACATGAAAAACAGATGGATGTAGAGAAATGCCCCTTTTCTACATGCCCCAGCAAGCTTCCATATGGGATTTGTGGTTTGCGTATGATAAAATGTACTAGAGACTGAATATATAAACAAACAGTGCACTGTGTTATTTCAGGAACAGTACAACTAACTATCGGCATTATAGTGATGAATTCTTTTGTTACATCAGGGTGCTATGGTGTCTGGGGATGTCACAAACCTCTCAAGCCTGTAAACATGAACACTGATCAAGGTTTAGGTCAACTGTTTGGCCTGTTTGACCAGAATGTATGTGCCTAAGTCACCTGAAACTTCTCAATATGTCTTGCTTTTCCTTCTACAGTGTTGTAAAGGCACAGGCTCAAATTCACCCCTTGGTGTAACTGCACTGATGCCAAGGGAATTACAGCAGTGATTAATTTGGTCCACACTCTGTTTATAAAATAGCACAGGGAAAATAAATGTCCTCTCCAGATTGGCTACATAAGGCCAGATCCTCCGCTGGTGTAAATTGGTGTGGTTCTGTTGACTTCAATAGTGTTACACCAACTTACGCCTGTGGAAGGTCTAGTTCAGAACGTGTATATAAAGGATATGAAGATTACTATGTTTAGCAACAGCCCTGTTCACTTATTTGCACCAGCTGACTTGAAGAAAATAACCGTTTCTGAGATGATCTGTTTCATGTAGTTATTTGTCGTTTTCACCCTATTCCACCTCAGCGAGGTCTCTTTGTCTCCCTTCCCCAGAACAGCTCCACTCTGGGAGTTCTTCCTGCCCTCCACTGGCTAATCCTCACTCTTGCCAGTGGCTCTGCAGCTCTTTCTTCTCTGTACTCCCCAAAGTTTCCAGGAAGGGATAGCTGCATTTTGTGTGTGTGTGCACACGTGCATGCGTGTGTGTGTGAATGGAGGCGTATGAGTGTGTGCATGTTTGGGGCAGGGGGAGAGGGCGAAGGATCCCCGAGGCCTGGAAAGTTGTAACATTGTTTTTAAAGTTATTGACAGGCCGGTGAGTGCTGGGCAAAAGGTTTATAAAGATTTTAAATGGTGTAGTACCTGGTGCTTGTACAGTACATCCAGGTGGCTCACTCATTTCCTGCGCTGCCCTGTATACCTGGTATATAGTAGCATTCTATTGACATCACTGTTGAAAATGGCAGCCAAGAAACAAGCAGATGGATGTAGTAGCGAAGGTGTTAAGCCTGCCAATTTAAGTGCATCTTCAAAATCACCGTATAACCAAAATGATTTTGGGAAGATGAGGAAATGCTGACTATCACACACCAGTAGATGTGTCATTCATAGACGTTTTAGCGAGCCATTTGATAATTTTCTATGTGAGTGACTAATGCAGGGTTATGAAAGAGGAGGAAGGTTGAAAAAATGAATTAAAATCTGGCCTAAGGGCAGGGAACTACTAGTAGATAGACACATTTCAAAGAACTAGGTATCTGCTTTTATTGCTATAAAAATATGTAGGGATGTATTAAATATTGGTAGTTTCCTGCACGCTATATGGCATTAGCTGAACATCACCTATGTTACACATGGCATTCTTCCTACACTATTTCCCCCCTCCTATAACACTCTTCTGATGTAAATCTGCTTTGAAAACAATGACTAGAGGGAATGTTGTTGGATCCCCATGGAAGAAGAGTGGTCAAGGGTTCCTGCCCCACACCGCCAAAGCTGCCTGTCTGCCGCCTTTCCTGTAGAATGAGGACTGTGGTACAGTTATCCTTGTCTTTGTCACCTTGAGATTGGATTACTGCAATATTCTTTACATAGGGCTAGGTGTTAAAGCCATTCACTTGCACCATTGTAGTGGATGGCAGGATGAGGCCACCAGGACAAATTCTGCTTTGTCAAACCTCTAGTACTCCACATAATTTATTTATAGATTTCTCTCATGTCCATTAATCAATTTATCCTCATAACATACCAGTTGATAGGGGAGAGTTATTGCCATTTCACAGGTCAGGAACTGAAAGACAGAGAGATCATGACAAGCCCCAGGTCACAGAGGAATTCAGAGGAGGAGCTGGAAACTGAACCCTGATCTCGTGTCCCATTTTGCTGCCTTAAGCACAAGATCACTCTTCCCTGTCTGAAATCAAAAGAATTACCATGGATTTACTCTGGTGTAGCTGAAGATAGAATCTGATGCAACATATCTTCTTTAAAATCATTCTTACTTCTATCTATTTAGTTTTCTCAGCCTATTAAAGCTAGGGGGTGGGTCTATATCTTGACAAAGAAGGTTTGCCAACAAGATGCCACTTGTAAGAAGCAAAATTTCCCCACTAGTGGCAGTGCTGAATAATAATAATAATAATAAAATCTTTGCTTTAGTATTAGTTGCTTTTGAAATGTAGGCTGGTTGGGATATTAGCCAAGCATTTTCTGTTTGATTCAATCTTTGGTCTTAGATATCAGATAATATTCAACCATAACATTAAGATACATGATTTTCATATCTGAAAGTTACATTATTTGCATGGACTTTTAAAAGGAGCATCATCTGCTATTGAACTATGCCCTTAAACTATAGGCAGGGATCCTAGACTGCCACGTGGTTGATACATCTGTATACACAGAATGTTTTCAGGACTGTGCCTGCTTCATGTTTTTCATAGGATTTGAATTGCAAGGCAGTTGGTACTATTGTATGATTACCTCACTTGATTGCAACATACTGTTGGCTTCTACTAATGAACAATAATGTTTGCCAAGTGACAGTTCCTGCTACAGGGGTTCTGAAATGTGTTTACTTCATGCCTTATCTAACTTATTTAGAATTTTTTTTCTCCATTACTGCTGGTAAAAAGAGCTAACCCATTAATAAGTACACGCATTTCTTATTTTAAAAATAATTGTACTCAACTGAACAGTGTTTTTAAGCTATTTAGGCCCCAGACTAGTCCAATAGGTTCCGGGCAGAGAAAGAGGAGAGTAGGGGTGGATAAATATGTGTGATATAACACGGCCAGAGGGCAGCAGGCGAGTGATCGATGGGAGATATGTAAGCCCCAGGATGATGACAGCCTTATTCCCTGTAGAGGGAAGAGAGGCTGCTACAGATTAATTAGAGCACCTGAAACCAATTAAGCCAATCAGAGCACGTGAAGCCAGTCACTTGATAACTCCCCCTCCCCCTCCCCGCTTCAATCAGACAGTTGGAGGAGTTGAAGCAGAGAGGGTTGGTGTTGGAGCAGAGAGCAGTTTGGAAAAGTGCTGTGGTGGGTCAGAAGGCCATGACTCTAGGTAAAGAGAAACCTGGCTTGTGCAGAGCAGAGGGACTCTACAGACACAAGGGGTTGAGAGAAACTTGGCCCAAGTGGAGAGAGGGCAGGAAGCTCCACAAGCTGAAGGGCTGGTGAGAGAAGTAGCCTGGGGGAAGGAATCACTAGTTCAAGAAGTTCACTGCTATCCCTAGGGCCTCTGGGCTGGGACCTGGAGTAGAAGGTGGGCCTGGGTCTCTCCCTCTCCACTCCCCTTTTCTGGGACACTAGTGGGACAGTTGATACTGCAGTTCAGGAGTGAGAAATGGTGCCCTGAACCCCCCCCAAGAGGAGAAAGCGTGGGACCCATCATAATAGTGCTGGCAACTTGCCACCTATGCATGACTCAGAATTCACCTCTTGTATTATGTTCCTGGGGTTCTGGGTCAAGAAGCAGGTAGCCCTGTGCAAGCCACCTGCCTTCCCTCCCTGGTCCCACCTGAGCCCCTAATGCACTCAGTCATGCAAGCAACTTCTCTGGACTGGGCTGCATGTGTAGGTGGCAATCTGCCACCCCAAAACTTCTCAGCTTTTGCAGAACTCAGTTCAGTGGCATGAGCCTATGCAGTCTAGCCCTATAGAGGCACAAATTGATCCACCACCTTGCACAGCATGTAACCTTCTGGAGAGTGGGGAAATAGAGAAGGGAGAGCTACGAAATCAGAAGAAAAAGAGAGTAACACCCTGAGATCACTTAAAAAAACCCAGAGAAGAAAAAGCTTGAGAAGGCAAAAAGAACTGTAGCAAAGGGGAGGAAAAGAAAATCAAGAGAGATGGCAGAAACTTTGTCCAGAAAAGGCAGTAGAAGGACACAGGGAATGGCCTCTCTGCCAGTGCCTCTCAAAGAGGGACAAGGCTCTACTAGACCAAGACTGAACTCCCCCTCTCACAGGGTGCAATTATGAAGTTTACTAAAGCTACTTACATTAGTATTCTCCATTCATTCAAAAGCATCATCAGCCAAATCAAGAATGGGATTTATAGCTTTGTCTTCTATTGTCTCTGATGCATTTTTTTTTAATTCACTGACTTTTGTATTAGATGCTGTGCTGGGTCTTTTAATCTTTATGTGCTGTTTTTAAAAAAACCCTCTTCTTCATATCATCTTGTATAGTGTTTTCACAGCATCAGCTTTAATCTTGTATTTTTTCACAGCATCAGGAGGAGAAGGCAGACTCTATAGTTAAGGTGCAGGGACTGGTTGTTGAGTGATCTGCTTCTAGTTCTGACACAGACTTTCTATGTAGCCTTGGGTAAATTATTTAATCTCTCTGTGCTTCAGTTCCCTCACCTGGAAAACGAGGTTAATACTTACTGACCTCACATGGATGTTCTGTGGTTTAGTACATTGATGTGTGAACATCATGCTGTAATCCTTAAATAGACAGTTCCTCTGGAAGTGCAAGGTATTATTATACACACCAAAGAGCTATTTGCCAAGCCAACACCTTCTCATCACTCAGATCCCTCCTAAAACTCACTTTCTATGTGGTGCAGGGTTCAGCTGGAGGTCAGCAGGTCTAGTGGGCAGGCCATGGCTGAACAGTCTTTCCCTACCCCCAAAGTCCTGGGATGGGCTTGCCTGATGCAGTCAAACTGCAGTCCATTGTTTCCCAAACAGAGGGGGAGGGGAAGGTAGAGGAACCCAGACTCTACCACTCCACCAAGTCCCAGCTCAGGGCCCAGGGGGGAGAGGCATGTAGTGTGTCAGATGCCTCTTTCTGGTGCACCTGACCAGCTGTCCCTGGGCCACTTCCTACCTCCCCTTCAGTTTGGGGCACTGTTACAGCCCCTACCTCCCACAGCAGGGAGTGGGGGAGGGAAAAGTTGTCAGGCTCCTACTCTCCTGGTTGGGGTCTTATCCACAGCTCAAACCCTTCCCCTGTGGCTCACTGTCCCCAGAAGCTGCAAATGGGCTACCTCCCTTCCAACAGCTTCTCCTTCACCCTCCCGCCTGCCTGTTAGCCACAGGCTGTTATCCAAAAATATATGTATCTATGTTTGTAATACACATACATGTTTAATGGAATCTTTAAGAACGGCACCTACCCAGAACTGGGTGAACTTTTACTGTGACTCTTGTTCTTCTGTCTCTGATTTCCCCCTATTGTTCATTTTTACTTGCTTAGGCATGTCTAAATTAGGTTCTTTTGGACAGGAATCACATCATGGCTTTTTATTGGCTCTGGAAGGTTCCTAGCACACTTTTGGGTGTTGTATAATGAAATAATAATTCAAGGGTAACACTAATTTTTTCTAAGCATTCATGCCTCAGAAGCTTGGGAATTTGAATGTTTTCAGAACATACAAAGGTTGAAAACTTGGCTATATTTGATTTTTGAATTAATATTGATGGAAAATCTTTTATAGGATTTTCTCAGCTTTAGTTAACACCATATTTATGGATCCTATATGATTAGTGCCTTTCCTTCCATTCCCTTTTCCCTTCTTTTTTTAGTGGATTCCCTCATCTCTATTAATCTCTTTCAAAGTGGGAGGCTTTTAAATATTTTGACTATGTATTAATTCATTTGTATCATGTTTTACTGCTGTAGTGTGCTTTATACATGAAATTATTTTCTACACTAATATAAAAATATTATTCCTGCAGAAGGAGACCAAGCTACAGATGCTGTTTGCAACCCTAGGACTCTGAGTCTGCAAATGCTAACATATCTGCTTAACTTTACGCAGTGTGAGAAGTGCCATCATAGTTTTGCCACTGCCATCAATGGGGTCAGGATTTCACCCACAGTCCATAAAGTTAAGTGAGCACATCAATCCTTGTAGGATAAGGGGCTAAGTTTATTGAACCACACTCATTTTTACAATGATCAGAGCCTAAAGGACTAAATGTGAGTTCTTTCCTTGTTTTTTATTTTTTTATTACATGTGCCAACCTACCAAGACAATGAACAGTGGAGCAAGACAGAGAGAAAGCTGTGAACTGTGGAATAAGCAGCAATCCAACACACCAACTGAATAAACATTAACAACATTTTTGCATTTGATCTTTAGGACATGTAGAGCTAAATGCCATGGATGGATGCCTACATGATAATGGGGGGGGGGAGCTAGGGTGCCAGGAACCTTTCCCACCCTCTTGTATTCCTGTGCTGGAGCTAGACACGGTCCCAAGGGTTCGATTCTGTCCTGTGCCTCCTGGAGGAGCAGAACAGGAAGGCGCAACCCTGGGGGATGAGGGGCAGAGATGTCTTTATATCACCTTTGCACCCTCTGGTTTCTGGACTGCTCCAAGGGGACTGAAATACCTATAGCGGTCCTATGTTGTGCCTGCTTTGGGGGAATTCTTTCTTGGCCCCTTGGGGTGCATTAGTGGCCCCTATATTCCACCAGGGCTGTGAATATGGGCTGGTTTGGAGGAAGCACTCTGTCCCCTATTGTCCTCAAACAGAATGGAGAAGCAAAGCATGTGGTTTCACAGCCCAGTCTCTACCTTTTGCACTGGCCAGTGCACTCTACAGAAGAGTAGAGAGTCTGATCAGGCCAGAGGTCCAGTGCTCCTGGGCACTCTGACTTGGATGGCACAGTGCCTTTGCACACTGGTTGCGAAAATGGACTTCTAGAGCAAGGAGGGGAAAAAAGCAGAAGTTCTCGAAACTTATTTTCAATTTAGCTAAAAGGTTATAATGGACATGATGCCAAGATAGGTGTCTTACACCACATGGAAGAAGCAGGAGGAGACATGTCTTACAGCAGAGAGACTCCAAAGGGAGTTCGTTGATGCACGAATGTGCCAACCCATCTTAATTGCTAAGTTTTATTTCTCACCATTTCTTTGTTTATTTGTTTTTAGGTTCCACTGATGAGGGATCCTGGCTGGATCCGAAACGTCTGGACTCGTAACCTGAATGTGAGTGTGATTTCAGTTCTTACCGCTATTTATTTTAATTGTAGTACCTACAAGTAGGGCTGACTCTGTAAGACGCAAAGGGCTACATTCAGCCCCTGCCCCAGGTTCCATTATCCCTACTCCCCATATCCCAACATACCTGTCTGCATGAAATACCAACATCTCCCTGCCCATTGGTGAGGCTGTGAAGAAACGGGTGACCCCCTAATGTGGTTGTCACTACCAGAGAAGGGGACAATGGCAGCAGCAGGGAAACTGCTTTGAAGAACTTGCCCTGAGAGAGGAGAATAGAATCAACATTGAACAGGGATGACGTGGGGAGAGTTCCACTTCCCAGGCGTGGTTAGGGCCGCCATTGCATTGCCATTAAAAGGAGCGATGCATTAAAAGAGGAAGATCAAGGCAACAACAGAAGAATTCTGTCAGTGTCTTTAGAATATTTCTTAAGAAAAATAAAATGCTGCTGGGAAATACTCACTGTGGTGGAGGGGAAGGAAGCTTAGAGGGAGGATGGTTTGAAATCTGATATGGGAAGTCCATGACACAGATCAACTAGGGAACAACACTCTCTCAGTTGTTGTGGCTGACTCATCTTTGTCTCATGATGCACCTTCTGTGCAGGCCAGATGGCTTGTACAGCCCAGCAGCCTTTTTGTTTAGACAGGAAAGATTGGGGTCAGGATTTCAATGGGGTGATGCCAATTTACAGCAGTTGACAATTTAGCTCTACAAGTTTAATCTGGGATTAACAATGGAATGAAGATGCTGTGGACAGGTGGATGACTGGAATAGACAGAGCTAAAAGTGGACCACAGCTGGAATGGGTTAGATTTGGACCTTCATCTCAGTGGATGAGCTAGGTAAACAATGCTATGACCTGGAAATCCAAAACTCCTGCGGAACAACAGTCAGGGAAAGAGCTCAGATGATACTGTAGCTTCTGGAAATCAGTTTACTTGTAACTAAAGAAAGTTTGAATCAATGCTCCAGATCTAACCTCTTCACCCTAAAAGTGAAGTTTCTGGAAAAATTTGGATCTGCATCCTGATGAGATTCTGAACTTTCCAACACAATCTCACCAGCACTTGTGATATGCACTCATATTTGTTTGTTCTAGAAGTGTGGAAAATGTATTCCTGCTATTATGTACACTGAAACACTGTACTCTAAGTGTAGTTATGGTTTGCTGTCAAACTGGGAGAGAATATCTAATGAGGTCCCACAGGGGTCAGTCCTAGGTCTAGTACTAGTCAATATTTTCATTATTGACTTGGATAATGGAGTGCGGAGAATAAATTTAATAAATGGAGATATACCTATCTCATAGAACTGGAAGGAACCCTGAAAGGTCATTGAGTCCAGCCCCCTGCCTTCACTAGCAGGACCAAGTACTGATTTTGCCCCAGATCTCTGGGTGGCCTCCTCAAGGATTAAACTCACAACCCTGGGTTTAGCAGGCCAATGCTCAAACCACTGAACTATCTCTCCCCCTAATTTGCCGATGACATGAAACTGGGAGGGGTTGCAAGCACTTTGCAGGACAGGATTAGAATTAAAAATGACCCTGATAAATTGGAGAATTGGTCTAAATTCAACAAGATGAAATTCAATGAAGAAAAATGCGAAGTTCTTTGCTTAGGAAGGAAAAATCGAATGCAAGTACAAAATGGGGAATAACTGGCTAGGTTGTAGAACCGCAGAAAAGGATCTGGGGGTTATAGTGGATCACAAATTGAAGATGAGTCAACAAGATGATGCTGTTGCAAAAAAGGCTAATATCATTCTGGAGTGTATTAACAGAGTGTTGTAGGTAAGACACAGGAGGGAATTGTCCGGCTCTACTAGTGTGGCCTCACCTGGACTACCATGTTCAGTTCTGGGCACCACACTTACAATCTGGACAAATTGGAGTGAGTCCAGAGGAGAGCAACAAAAATGATGCAAGGTTAAAAAAAAACTAAGCATGTTTAGTCTTGAGAAAAGAAGACTGTGGGCAGACATACCTGATAACAGTCTTCAAATATGCAAAGGGCTGTTATAAAAAGGACAGTGATTAATTGTTCTCCATGTCCGTTGTAGGTAAAACAGGAAGTAATGGGCTTAATCTGCAGCAAGGGAGATTTGGTTAGATGTTTGGAAAAACTTCCTAACTATAAATGTAGTTAAGCTCTGGAGTAGACTTCCAAGGGAGACAGACTGGAATCCTCATTGGAGGTTTTAAAGAACAGGCTGGACAAACATCTGTCAGGAATGGTCAAAGTTTACTTGGTCCTGCCTCAGCACAGGGGGCTTGACTTGATGACTTCTCGAGGTCCGTTCCAGCCCATTTCTATGATTCTGTAGTATTGGAATACATTTTGAATGTATGGTTTGTCTGGGTTAGATTTTGATTTCCTCTTCCTTTGGTATCATTGCTGTTCTGTATAGGTAGTAGATCCCCACCTTTTGCCTGTGTACTACTGGAATGCTCCATATAGAAAAATGGAGCATAAGGGGAGAAGTGGTCTTTTAAGAATAGCTGCCTTCTAAATGCTGTATTAAAATGAAATCATAGGAGGTTAGGAAACCCCACTCTGCTCTAGGAAACAAAGGATCTCAAAAGGTTTGACACAAAAATCACTTTGTACGCTAAAGTGTACCTGCTTCTGGAATGAGACCTGTCATCTGCTTAAGCACACCACAACCCTACCCAATGTCTTGGAACAGGAAGGGAAGAACACAATATACAATTGGATCCACAAGGGGAGTTAAGGTAAACAGAATTAAATTAGTCAAATTGTCATTTGGCCCAGGTCCCTGTGCGGACATTTGATTACATGATTCCATCTACACAGGAGAATATTTCAGTGAAAACTTAGGGAAGGAGCTGGGCTGTCATGTATGGTTGTAGGGGACTGGCATCTGCTATCGCCATGCTGTGTACCTTGGAAGCTTTGTTTTGTTATGTCTGTATTGCAGAATGTGCGTGTGATGGGGGGAAACCTGGGTGACCAAAAGTGTAGCTCAGAGGTGGTCATGTATGCTTACATGACTCTGAGCTACCTGTGGGTAGGGTTTTGTTTGTTTGTTCTATTAAATGTATTTTCTTTCTATGTTTTCTGAGAAGGCCTTTGTGGTGTTCTGCTCCACAGCTAGATACTTCTGCATCTGTTTCTTGTTTTTATTGTTTTCTCTGTGGTGTTAAATAGAGAAACACATGCATTTTTTAAGTAACCTGTACAAAATATTCAAAACAATGGGCCAGATCCTAAGCTGATGTAAATCAGCAGAACTCCACTGATGTCAATGGAACTGTGCTGATTTGAATGAACTAAGAATCTGGCTCAAACATTTTTAGATTGTTAGCTTTTCAGGATAGAGACTCTTAATTATATGTGATGTACAGTGCTGATCCCACTGGCAGTGCTAAGCAAGTAATATTAAAACAAGCTTATCTTGCACCTATCTCTAAAATCAAGGTGCTTAAGAGAAAAGAGTTGTTCCTGGCTGGTAGATTTACCTGTGAACCAAGGGAAGAGCAGGAGGAATGGAAACAAGTCTCTGATAAGCTTCAATTAGTTCATAGTGTAAATGAATCACATAAAATGTACTTGTGAGGATTAAACAGAAGGTTTTGTGGTATACAGAGAGCAGAAGTCTTCCCTGGCATAGTTCCACTGAAGTAAATGATTCCAGTGTACTTTCTGAGAAAAATGCTTGCACATCAGAATAAACACCCTCAAACTCATTGGCATCAGTGGTTGATTTTTTTTTCTGTTATTTCCTGCATGCAATCACTTCCTCACTAAGAATGTTGACATACATATTCTTTATTTTTGTGTCTACATGCAAGTGCTTGCAATTACTTTTTAATTATGCACTGAAATAAATAGATCCACAGCTAATTATGCCTGATCCTTGTGGGGAAGGTACAAAGAGCTTTTTCCTCATTGCACAGCATTTTTCCTTATTGTACAGCAAGCAGAATTGCAGTTCTTGGACGCTAGCAACTGCTCTGTCCCAAAATTCCTAGGGGTTCCTGGAGACTGAAATGGGGACAGCCCTCTGTAGTTCTCTCCCTGGAACAGAGTGACTGCACATTGCCCCTTTACTATGGACTATCTTCTCCAGAAGATGTTGGGTGATGAGAGAGTTTAAAGACCAATGAGCTGCCATCTATAGGTCTTCTAAATTAATACATTGTGGGATTGAAAGCCTGAGTCCTCTCCCACTCTCTTCTCCCATCATAACCAGGAGACTAGGTCTCTGAGCTGGGAACTCTTTTCTTTCTTCCTGTCTCCCTCAGGATGTGTCCCTAGCTCTGAAGGCCTCTCTTCTTCTCCTCTCACCTGAGGAGATGGTCCTCTAAAAGGTTTCTCTTCTCCCATGCTGACCTTGGAGACTCTAGATAGGGCTCTAAGAAATTGGGGAGCCTAACAGGTAGCTGGCTGGGTGGGAAATTATATGTTGTGAGACAGAAAAAAGATCAAGAGGCCCTGTTGGCAAGAAATGATATGTCCCTAAAAGTTTCTAGATGAAGGAGCAGTTTTGCTGTTTATGCCAATGAACTAGAGGGGAGAGGAGCTTGCTGAGGAGAGGAGGAGGATCTGTTGTGGAGCAGGATGGAGATAAAGGGGATTTTGTGTGGATGCAGGGCTTCAGGGCCTAGTGGGGTAACTGTCTGTCTAAAGCTTATCCATACCAAAGCAACTGAGCTTCTCCAGTCACTCTGCCTGTGTACATGTTTAGAATGCTGCTGCTGATTTACTGCTAGCTGTTGTTGAGTTGTTTGCACAGGGTCGGCGCTTCCATTTAGGTGACCTAGGAGGTTGCCTAGGGCACCAGGATTTGGGGGGACGGCACTTTGCCGCTCTTGGCGGCAATTCGGCGGCGAGGGGTCCTTCCGTGCTCTGGGTCTTCGGCAATTCTGGAGTGGGTCCTTCACTCACTCCGGGACCCACCGCTGAAGTGCCCCGAAGACCAGGAGCGCGGAAGGACCCCCCCGCCGTAGAATTGCTGCTGCCGACCGGGAGTGCGGAAGGACCCCCTGTCTAGCTTAGGGCACCAAAAACCCTGGCCCCGCTCCTGTGTTTGCAATATTGATCTTAGGGTTCTGGGAGCAGTTATGTCTTTGTCTGTGGTGAGTGTGGTTGGCTGTTTGTTCTCACAGGCATAGTCAGAGGGTGAATGATGGGGCTTACGTGTTTTTAATCTTATTTTTAATCATGTTTCTAAGAGTTGGGCAAGTATTATAATGAGGAGGTATTGTATCAATATTATCACAAATAGAACTGGTTGGGAATTTTCCATCAATTATTTTTGATGGAAAATGCAGTTTCTGCAAAATTGAAATTTTCCATGCAAAAAATTGTATGTTGCAGATTTTTTGTATTTCACCTGGGAAAACTGATATAGGATATTTTGTTTTGGGTCAGTTTGACCTAAATTGAAATATTTCAGTTTGGTGAACTGACCCAAACATTTCATTTAGAATCCATTCAACATTAAAATGCATTTCTCTATGGTGGCACATTGCCTCATAGGAGTTGTTTGAATATATGATGGCCCTTTCTTTCCTGTGGGCCAGGCTCCCTGGCCAGATTACATTTCCCATGGTGCAACACAGTCTCCCTAACTGACCAAGAGGCATAGTGCATCAAATATTTCCATGTTAAAATTTTTATGAAAGTTTTGTTCTGTGAAAAAAACTTTGTCCCAATTCAAATGCTGAAATACTGGAATTTCCAGTGTGGTGAAAATTCAGATTTTTTTTTGCTCAAGTCTAGTCACACATGAGCAAGAAAAACTAGAAAAGGGTAAAATTATCTATTCCTACAAGCCGTGGGTCTAGCATCAACAGCTGGATTTCCACAGTCAAAACATGACAATGGGGTTTTGGCAAGAACAAAGCCATGTTTGGCTTGCCCCACCTATGCTTTTTAGACTAGATAGAGTTGATAGACAGTGTCCCAGTATTACATTCTATCCAACCACCTTTTCTCCAGCTGCTGAACTGCATGGATAAATTCAGGGAACTTTGTGCTGCAGATATAACCTGAAGTCACCAGTGACTATTAGAAACTAAGCAAGTCTCCAAGCTAAACCAGGAGATGGAACATGTGGGGACGAGAATATATTAGAAAAAGGTCTTTAGTTGTGTTTTTATTTTAGTTGATTCCTCAGAATTGGTGAAGTGCTGTTGACTCCACCTATTGTTCTATGTCTGAGATTTGGATGACCTAATTCTGTGTCTGAACCATGTGTAGACTTGTTTCTAGGAGTTCAGCATAATTCTGATAATTATCTTAGCTGTTAGAAAAGCTTAGATTATTAAATGACCTAAGGAACAGTAAGATGAAGTAGGCTTTGATCTCAGGCAGGACCAAAAAGAGAAGACCAGATATTTAGGCCTAGGATCCTTTTTCATGCTAATACTTTGTCACACAATGGATAAATAGCCTGTAGAACAGGGGTTCTCAAAGCTGGTCCGCCACTTGTTCAGGAAAAGCCCCTGGCAGGCCGGGCCAGTTTACCAACCTGCCACGTCTGCAGGTTTGGCCAATTGCGGCTCCCACTGGCCGCGGTTCACTGCTCCAGGCCAATTGCTGCTGTGGGAAGCGCTGGCAAGCACGTCCCTTGGCCTGTACCGCTTCCCGCATCCCCCATTGGCCTGGAACGGCCAGTGGGAGCTGTGATCGGCCAAACCTGTGGACATGGCCAGTAAACAAACCAGCCTGGCCCACCAGCGGCTTTCCCTGAACGAGTGGAATCTTGATTTTTATGGACGCAAGTCTTACGAACGACCAGTTATATGAACAACTTTTCCCAATTGGGGGAGGGGGGAAGATCACAAAATGAAAGTGATATTGATAAAGAAGTCAACATACCTATACATTCTGAAACCTTCAATGCATTGGAAATCGCTTGGCAAAGATTTGAAGGACAAAGAAAGCAATGATGTTCACCATCCGGCAACTTATGCACCAGACCTGCTGTCCTTTTGAGATGTTCAGCATTACGAAATTTTTGATTTTTATGAACTCCTCAAACCCCAATTAGTTTGTAATATAGGGGTTCTACGGTATCCCTAATGCATGGTTTCTTGCAACAGCACCTGAAACATCTGGTTCTGACACTGTCAATGACAAGATATTGGACTAGATCAACTCCTAATCTATACCCAGCTGCAGAAGCCAGTTATGACAGCTCTGTACCACCTCCTTATCCCTGGGTTTAGGGGATGAGTATGGGAACGATGCCAGACTATAGGAGGGAGTGGGCAGATTTGGGCTAGGAGAGGCTGTGGCCAGAGCAGATCTGCAACCTGGATATTCTGTGCTTCTGCAAACCCCCATTGAAGCAAGAGTCAGAATTTCCCTAGTCTACACCAATGAGTGCATTGACCCCCACATCCACTGAAGAGGGAAGCTTCAAGCTACCTAATCTTTTCCCCTGTGCTGGGGCAGGAAATGAAGCAGACTTTTCTTTGGAGTTAAAATCTCTCATGTTTAGTCTCATGCCCTGAGAGATGTGCATGGATATTTACTTATTTATTTTCGATTGAGCAAAATTTCCTCAGATGTTTTTGAGTGAGGGAAATGTGAAACCACGCACAAATGACAGAGGGCCAGACTGCCACCCACTCTCACAATAAAGGTCATAAAAGAGGGCTGAGAATGAGGAAAACTGCATGAAAGTCACATCTCAGAATTCTTCCGTGGACAAGGGTTTGTCTTCCCTTCTCCATCAGGTCTCTTCACAAACCGTAGGAATCTTCAAGAGGCTCAATAATCCTGCTGCCCTTTCCTAGCCCCTTAGATGGCAGGATAATAAAAGCACCTGTGTCAAGCTAATTAGATGTCTGTTGTAGAAGAAAAGAGCCTGCTTTGCCCAGACATGGGCAAGCAATGGACAGAGCCAAGTCACTGTCTTAGGGTACGTCTACCCTACGGGATTATTCCGATTTTACATAAACCGGTTTTATAAAACAGATTGTATAAAGTTGAGTGCACGCTGCCACACTAAGCACATTAATTCGGCAGTGTGCGTCCATGGTCCGAGGCTAGCGTCGATTTCCGGACCCACTCACTGTGGGTAGCTATTCCGTAGCTATCCTATAGTTCCCACGGTCTCCCCCGCCCCTTGGAATTCTGGGTTGAGAGCCCAGTGGCTGATGGGGCAAAAATCATTGTCGCGGGTGGTTCTGGGTAAATGTCATCAGTCTTTCCTTCGGGAAAACAACGGCAGACAATCGTTTTGCGCCCTTTTTCCCTGGTTTGCCCTGGCAGACGCCATAGCACGGCAACCATGGAGCCCGTTCAGCTTTTTTTTTTTTTTACAATCACCGTATGTGTACTGGATGCTGCTGACAGAGGCGTTACTCCAGCGCTACACAGCAGCATTCATTTTCTTTTGCATGATAGCAGAGACGGTTATCAGTCGTTCTGTACTGTCTGCTGCTGGTGTAAATTGGCAATGAGATGACGGTTATCTGTCCTTCTGTGCTGTCTGCTGCTATCATGGGTGCCCCTGGCTGAGATTGGCCGGGGGCGCAAAGGCAAAACTGGGAATGACTCCTCGAGTCAATCCTTCATGGTTTCTAAAAATAGAGTCAGTCCTGCCTAGAATATGGGGGAAGTGTATTAGAGAACCAGTGTATCAGAGAGCACAGCTGCTCCGTGTCAGATCCCGCAGAAATGATGAGCTACATGCCATTCACGGGGGTGCCCCTGCAACAACCCTACCAGTTGCTTCCCTCCTCCCCCAACCTTCCTGGGCTACCGTGGCAGTGTCCCCCCCTTTTGTGTCATGAAGTTATAAAGAATGCAGGAATAAGAAACAATGACTTGTTAGTGAGATAAAATGAGGGGGAGGCAGCCTCCTGGTGCTATGACAGTCCAGGCAGGACATTAAGCGGTGCGGGGGAGAGGAGCCCAGCATGCTGCTGCTATGATAGTCCAGGCAGGACAGAATCTTTTCTTTACACAGGAAAGGGAGGGGTCTGATGGAGCTCAGCCCCCCGTTGCTATGATGAGGACGGTTACCAGCCGTTCTGTACCATCTACTGGGAATGACTGAGAATCATTCCTATTTTCACCCAGGCGCCCCCGGCCAGCCTCACCTGAAGCCAGCCAGGAGCACTCACGGGTTGATAATAAGGATGGTTACCAGTCCTACTGCACCGCCTGCCACCGGGCAGGGGAGAGGAGTGGATACTGCTCTTCACTGCTGCAGCATCGCGTCTACCGGCAGCATTCAGTAGATGTAGGGTGACATTGAAAGAAGTCAAGAAACGATTTCTTTCCCTTTTCTTTCACGTGTGTGTGGGGGGGTAAATTGATGATCTCTTCCCTGAACCACGCCGGACAATGTGTTTGAACCTACAGGCTTTGGGAGCTCAGCCAAGAATGCAAATACTTTTCGGAGACTGCTGGGGACTGTGGGATAGCTGGAGTCCTCAGTACCCCCTCCCTCCCTCCCTCCATGAGCATCCATTTGAGTTTCTGGCTTCCCTTTACGCTTGTCACACAGCACTGTGTAGCCTGTAGATTTTTTTTTCAAACGCTTTGGCATTTTGTCTTCTATAACGGAGCTTTGATAGAACAGATTTGTTTCCCCATACAGCGATCAGATCCAGTATCTCCCGTACGGTCCATGCTGGAGCTCTTTTTGGATTTGGGACTGCATTGCCACCCGTGCTGATCAGAGCTCCACGCTGGGCAAACAGGAAATGAAAATCAAAATTTCACAGGGCTTTTCCTGTTTACCTGGCCACTGCATCTGAGTTCATTGCTATCCAGAGCGGTCACAGTGGTGCACTGTGGGATACCGCCCGGAGGCCAATACCGTCGATTTGCTGCCACACTAACCCTAATCCGATATGGTAATACCGATTTTAGCGCTACTCCTCTCGCCGGGGAGTACAGAAATCGGTTTAAAGAGCCCTGTATATCGATATAAAGGGCCTCATAGTGTGGACGGTACAGCGTTAAATCGGTTTAACGCTGCTAAAATCGGTTTAAATGCGTAGTGTAGACGAAGCCTTAGATACCACTACACTTAGCATGCATGTCTGTATACTTGACTGCATTAAGAAGCTAAGGAATGCTAGTGTTAGAGCGAAAGGCACACAAGACTGGGAGTCTTAGATTGTAAAACTCAGGGAAGTCATTTGAAAGTCCCAATGGAGTTTTACCATTGACTTCAGTAGGAGCACTGCTAAATCCTTAACAATACACAGCCAATTACAATAGAAGAAAAGATTGAATATATAAAGCCCTACATATTATCTTAAATTGGCTACTGCTGTTAAACTCTTGCCTACTACTAAAAAGTGTTGAAAAGGGGTATTGTTTTACATAATGATGATTTAAAACAGTGAACAAACCATGCACAGGTGCCAGAAACTATTTGTCAGTCAGCTAAACAAAATATTAGAAGCTACTGGGTAGGTTAATTCAGTGTCAGCAGCAGAACTGCCCAGTGAAATTGAGGGCATGAGAGAGATAAAAGAAGCAATGTTCTCAGGGGAGTCCGTTCTCAAATATTACTTGCCCTCCAGGATTAAACCCATTATTCAAGAGTCGGGAGGAGACATGGGAAGAGTAAAGCAAATACTATGCTCCTCGGAGTATAGTGGCTCTTTGTCTAACCTTGAAGGCCCCCAAAGAAAGGTTTGTACCATTTCCTTGTAGCTGGTTTAATGAACAGTATTAATTTTGTTTTATTTTTGATTTGCTATGCTGTGCTTTCAAAATGTACTATACTCGGGCATATGCTTCACTTCTCATGTGTGGGGTTAACACCTGTGAGAGAATCTTCCTTTATTTTGTCTGGCCAGGACAGCATTTGTGGAAGATGCCACATTGTTTCCTAAAAGAGGACTGAGATGACATTGCTAGATATGTACCCAATGGATCTGATCTTGCATTCCTGAAAACCTCCGTAGCTGTCAATAGGTATTTTGTCTGAGCAGACATGCCACTGGACTTATGAGCTCAGGAATATTTGGGCTATGGTTGAAGAGAACAATGCAGAGCAATGCAATACATTGACTTTTATCAAGACTCAGAAAGCGTTTGTAAGCGTTCAGCTTCCACTTGTGTAACTTGGGCATTATTACTTACAGTGCTGAGACCCAGTTCATCCATGGTGCAGCTCCACTGATGCAAGTGGAATTACAACAGTGTTGATTTATAGCCTTTCATTTCTAATTTAAACATTCCCTTTGGTAATTTGTGGACCAAAGAAGTAAAAATTTAACTGTTTTCCTGTTCCAGCAATCAACTATGCTGGAGCACAGTGCTTTTAAAGAAATGTCTTGGGGTGAAACCTCTTTCAGGATGCTAGGGATAAATGATTCAATGAGGTTTGCACGACAGTCTAAGCTGAGTGGCAGAGCTGGGGACATGGGTGAAGAGATTCAGAATCTTTCCTCTGAGAACCTGTAGATTCAAGTCATGTAACTTTCTGAGCAGGTAACTTCTCAAGTGGCCCATTAGCTTCCTTGTATGTAATTTTTGTGGAACAATTTTGCAAGGGCAAGGAAAGGAGGGAAAATCCTTCATCATACAGTGCAAAATCAAATTTGGTTATCCTAAATTCTAATGCCAGAAGGGACCACAGTGATTGTCTAGCCTGACCTCCTGTGTAACACAAGCCACAGAATTTCCCTGAAATAATTCCTTTTTGAACTACAGCATATCTTTTAGAAATACATCTAGTCTTAATTAAAAAATTACTAATGATATAGAATCCACCACAACTCTGGCTAAACTATTCCAATGATTAATTACCTGCACTGTTAAAATTGATACCTTATTTCCAATCTGAATTTGTTTAGCTTCAACTTGCTGTCACTGGATCTTGTTACACTTTTATCTGCTAGATTGGAAAACCCATTATCAAATATTTTTCTATATAGGTAATTTTAAACTGTGATCAACTCATCCCTTAACATTCTCTGTTAAGTCACATAGATCAAACTCCTTGAGTCTATCACTATAAAGCATGTTTTCTAATTCTTTACCACTCTTTGACTCTTCTCCCAAGCATCTTCAATTTTTCAACATTTCTTGAATTGTGGACATCAGAACTGGACATAATATGCCAGTGGCACTAGTGCCAAATACAAATACTCTTTACTCGAGATTCCCCACTTTATGCATCCATGGTTTGCATTAGTCCTTTTGGTCACAGCATCACACTGGGAGTTCATGTTCAGCTGATTATCCATCATGACTCCCAAATCTTTTTCAGAGTCACTGCTTCCCAGGATAGTGTTCCCAATCCTCTATATATGGGCTACAATCTCTGTTCCTAGATGTAGGACTATACATTTGACTGTGCTAAAACACATATTGTTCTGAAATGTGAGCCACAAGGGAGTGAAATGAGATAAGTTTAGTATCATTGTAGTGGAGCATTCTGTTGTGTACTGTGGCAAGGCACCTTCTCAGTCTCCCGAGCCTCTGCTGCTTTTAGCCCTGGTGAGACAGGCTTGGGTAATGCGGTCCCCCTTGGGACACAGGGGAAGTCTGCTCCCCGTATCTCCACCAGTCCTGTTTAGCGTATTCTTACTCCCTTGTGGGAGAGAGTACTGCCTCCCCTCTCTCTCCACTCTTCCCCCCCCCCCTTCCTTCTTCCCAGGGAAGGGTTTAAAAAGGTCTCAGGCAGCCCCAAGTTGGAATCAGCTGATCCTAATTAACCTCAGGTAGCTCGCCCTCAGCTGATTCTAATTTGCTACCTTGGTAACCCTTTCACAGCTGAACGTGATTGACCTGTGGTTGCCTCTCAGTTGATAAGGAGGAGGGCCTTTTACCCCTCTGGGACTGATTCCTACCCCTCCCTTGCAGCTGTCTGTCTTGAGTTTATCACAGTACACATTATCTAGCTCTAGTCCTGTGGCTAACTCAAATTTTAACAGCTCCTGGGAGAGTAACTACAATTTTTAATTTGATCAACTGTTCTTCTCTTCCCTTTTTATCTTGACTCTTCTTCTCCCCACCTATCACCCTGACTTACAATATTTCTGATGATGATATGGTCCCCCTGAGGGTGATGTCACAATCACACCTCTCAACAGTGAGCTCTTCATAGGACATAGGGACAATATGGGGGACCAGAGAAGCGAGGATGACAGAAGAGCCTGGTCTAATGCATCTCCGATGAAGCAGGCTATGAGACTGTAATGCACAATGTAAGATTTGTTTCTATATGGAAAACAATGTCAGAAAGCTAAAATTCATGGAGTGCCTGGATCTCAAAGACAAACCAGATCTGAGTGTTGGTTTAGGCTGGTATCAGCTGCTTTAGTATTTGACAATTTAGACACAACACAGAAGACTAGATAGTTCCCTAGGGAATAAGGTAAAAAGATAATACTGTATTAAGATAAGGTAGGGCTAATTTTTTTTATTTATTTTTTCTTTAAGCAAGCTGTTTACTATTCAGGGCTCCAGCCAGCTGAAATTGGAATGAATGGTAATAGGACTGGGTCTACAAAGCAATAGTTTTGTAAGGATAGGGGACTAAAATTGATAACAAGGCACTAAAGAAAGGATGGAAAAACATTTTAGAAGCCTGCAAAATTAAATAGCTTATACTGAAACATGTTTCTACAGAGTCTTTGAATAAATAAGACATTTGAGAAGCAAATTAAATGACAAGATGCACATACTGCAGCGACAGGTGCTGCTGTGAACTAAGTCAAATGAGGGACAGAATCTGATATTAGATAATTGCTCTTGAACCTGTCTGAGTTAGACGAACTGTTCTCTCTTTCCCCCCAGCCCCAATTGACGGAGCATTTGTCTAGAAAATCTGCAGTCCATGGCCCCAATTCTTCTCGCATGCTTAGATCAATGTAAAACTAGAACAACCATATACATTGACATCAGCTTATCTACTTTGGATTTATATTCTGGTCTATGTGATAGAGGAGGTTAGTCCCAGATTCTAGTTCCATCTTTGGCTATGAATTCATTTTAAATTCACTGAAGGCCACGCGTCCCTGTGTAGTGAATGGAAATAATGCATGTACAGTATGCATATTAAAAGTAATGTGGAAATACATGCATAGCTAGAGACTCTTGTACTGAAATACAAGCTCTGGCTTGGGGGGGAGGAATGCTGGGAATTATTGATTTATAAATTAGAGTCTTTTAATTTGAGTTGGGATTTTGCTCTCCTTCCAGGAAAGTCTAGTGACCCAGGTTTGGATCCAAACTTTTGACATCTCCCTGTAAATGAATATGGTTATTGCCATGTAGGAATCTGTGACTGAGTGTTCCTAACCTTGCTTGTGCCCATAAAAATTGTAACAGCTTTACTGTCGGAACAAGAGATGGGCCAACATCAGTATCTTTAAAGTGAACCCTCTTTTAATGTTGTGGCGAGGGGAATTCAGATTAAAATCCTGGGACACAAACCAATGTCACTACCACTCTTATTCTCTTCAACCATAACTCTTGGGAAACAGCAGTATTACAGTTCCAACTATGTGCTGATTTACTGTCGAGCAATGGGTTGTCTGTGGTCCAAGGGCCAGATTCGTATACTCTCACTCAAACAGGTAGCAAATCTTATGCAATCTTACTGAAACAAGTGGGACTACTTGTACAATAAGGTATTATGCAACACGAGTAAGGGCATCAGAATCTGACCCTATGTTACTGGAGAATTTGTCTCATGGGGGTAGCCTGAAAAGTCCAGAACAACTAGGACAAGGGACTGTCAAAAAGAACAGAAAACTGTAGGATGAAGAACCAGGATGCTGTTGTGCTGTTAATGTAAATTTAGAGCTGCTTTGCAAGCACTTGGCTGTATCTACAGTATTATATTTGCATCAAGACTTTATTTTCTCTAAAGAGTAGGAAGTGCAAATATTACAGAGCACATCATCATGATGGTATAATGGTTGGCCCATGTTTAAAAAAGTGAAGTCACAGTCAGGTTATCCCAGGCCAAGCAGCATATAGCTAGACATGTTAAATATTTGAGCACATAACTCCATAATTCCCAAAGCTAGAATTCCGGAAATTAAAGAGAAATAGAGCAACAAGGAAGAGAGAGAGCACAGAGAGTAAGGAAGACATGGAGGATAAGAGGTCATACAGAGACAATGAAGAGAGTAAACAATGGTGTGTAGCAAAAAGGAGCAGTGAATTGAAATCATGGAAGGGCAGAAGTTTTGCTGCACTCCATCCCCGTGGAAGCTACAGGATTGGAAGACTAGCAGCAATCACAGACCCCGAGGCATAGAGGAGCTGCACGATGTCCATCCACTCAAAGGACAGGCCAATAATGGATTAGATCAAGGGTCTCACACTCCTGGCCCGTGAGCCATTTGCGGCCCGTGAGCCTCCCAACGTGGCACGTGGCACTCCAGCAGTTTTGGGGCTGGGTCTCTTCCCTTGGCCCCACCTGCCACTCCAGGTGCTCCCCCCTCAGGGATCCCGGCAGCACAGTGGAGCTGAGCGGCATCTGCCTGCTCGCTCCAGTGGCTGCTGGCCCCTCCCTGCGGCCCAGGAGCACGGCAGGGCTGTGCCTCCATGTGCTGCCCCCGCCCTGGGTGCCCCCTCGGCCCCTAATCCCCTCGCAGAGCCTGCATGCCCTCCCAACACACCACCTCTTGCCCCCAAACTCCCTCTCAGAGCCTGCACCCCCTCCCCACAGCCCCCAGTCCCCAAACTCCTTCCCAGAGCCTGCACCCTAGTCCCCTACACAAGACCTCCTCCCTCACCCAAACTCTGTCCCAGAGCCTTAGGCAAGTGGGGGATGGAGTTTTTTTTGGGGGGGGGGGGCAGGTTCTGGGAGGTGTGAGTGACATTGACCTGCTGGGAGGATTTGAGTACTGGCACTGGCCCTAAGGTAAATTGAGTTTGAGACTCCCGGATTAGATTCTAGATGCTGATACAGCAGAGTGCAGACCAAAATCTAATCACATCTATGGCAGTGCTGGAATTATGTACTGGTATATCTCAAGGCTTGGGATGACTACTGTCTATTGGTAAAGCATTGGATAAGAGTGGGAAACAAAACCAAAAGGACTAAGAGTTAACTTTAGAGAGCAGTAGGATACTGTTAGGGCTTTTCCCTTGAATGTTACATTGAATGAATAAGCTCATAGACTCATAGACTCTAGGACTGGAAGGGACCTCGAGAGGTCATCGAGTCTAGTCCCCTGCCCTCATGGCAGGACCAAATACTGTGTAGACCATCCCTGATAGACATTTATCTAACCTACTCTTAAATATCTCCAGAGATGGAGATTCCACAACTTCCCTAGGCAATCTATTCCAGTGTTTAACTACCCTGACAGTTAGGAACTTTTTCCTAATGTCCAACCTAAATCTCCCTTGCTGCAGTTTAAGCCCATTGCTTCTTGTTCTATCATTGGAGGCTAAGGTGAACAAGTTTTCTCCCTCCTCCTGATGACACCCTTTTAGATACCTGAAAACTGCTATCATGTCCCCTCTCAGTCTTCTCTTTTCCAAACTAAACAAACCCAATTCCTTCAGCCTTCCTTCATAGGTCATGTTCTCAAGACCTTTAATCATTCTTGTTGCTCTTCTCTGGACCCTCTCCAATTTCTCCACATCTTTCTTGAAATGAGGTGCCCAGAACTGGACACAATACTCCAGTTGAGGCCTAATCAGCGCAGAGTAAAGCGGAAGAATGACTTCTCGTGTCTTGTTTACAACACACCTGTTAACGCATCCCAGAATCATGTTTGCTTTTTTTGCAACAGTATCACACTGTTGACTCATATTAAGCTTGTGGTCCACTATGACCCCTAGTTCTCTTTCTGCCATACTCCTTCCTAGACAGTCTCTTCCCATTCTGTATGTGTGAAACTGATTGTTCCTTCCTAAGTGGAGCACTTTGCATTTATCTTTATTGAACTTCATCCTGTTTATCTCAGACCATTTCTCCAACTTGTCCAGATCATTTTGAATTTTGACCCTGTCCTCCAAAGCAGTTGCAATCCCTCCCAGTTTGGTATCGTCCGCAAACTTAATAAGCGTACTTTCTATGCCAACATCTAAATCGTTGATGAAGATATTGAACAGAACCGGTCCCAAAACAGAACCCTGTGGAACCCCACTTGTTATACCTTTCCAGCAGGATTGGGAGCCATTAACAACTACTCTCTGAGTACGGTTATCCAGCCAGTTATGCACCCACCTTATAGTAGCCCCATCTAAATTGTACTTTCCTAGCTTATCTATAAGAATATCATGAGAGACTGTATCAAATGACTTACTAAAGTCTAAGTATATCACATCCACCGCTTCTCCCTTATCCACAAGGCTCGTTATCCTATCAAAGAACGCTATGAGATTAGTTTGACAAGATTTGTTCTTTACAAATCCATGCTGGCTATTCCCTATCACCTTACCACCTTCCAAGTGTTTGCAGATGATTTCTTTGATTACCTGCTCCATTATCTTCCCTGGCACAGAAGTTAAACTAACTGGTCTGTAGTTTCCTGGGTTGTTTTTATTTCCCTTTTTATAGATGGGCACTATATTTGCCCCCTTCCAGTCTTCTGGAATCTCCCCCGTCTCCCATGATTTCCCAAAGATAATAGCTAGAGGCTCAGATACCTCTTCCATTAACTCCTTGAGTATTCTAGGATGCATTTCATCAGGCCCTGGTGACTTGCAGGCATCTAACATTTCTAAGTGATTTTTTACTTGCTCTTTCCTTATTTTCTCTTCTAAACCTACCCTCTTCCCGTAAGCATTCACTATACTAGACGTTCCTTCAGACTTCTCAGTGAAGACCGAAACAAAGAAGTCATTAAGCATCTCTGCCATTTCCAAGTCTCCCGTTACTGTTTCCCCCTCCTCATTGAGCAGTGGGCCTACCCTGTCCTTAGTCTTCCTCTTGCTTCTAATGTATTGATAAAAAGTCTTCTTGTTTCCCTTTATTCCCATAGCTAGTTTGAGTTCATTTTGTGCCTTTGCTTTTCTAATCTTGCCTCTGCATTCCTGTGTTATTTGCCTATATTCATCCTTCGTGATCTGACCTAGTTTCCATTTTTTATATGACGCCTTTTTATTTTGTAGGTCACGCAAGATCTCAAGGGTAAGCCAAGGTGGTCTTTTGCCACATTTTCTATCTTTCCTAACCATCGGAATAACTTGCTTTTGGGCCCTTAATAGCGTCCCTTTGAAAAACTGCCAACTTTCCTCAGTTGTTTTTCCTCTCACTCTTAATTCCCATGGGACCTTGCCTATCAGCTCTCTGAGCTTACCAAAATCCGCCTTCCTGAAATCCATTGTCTCTATTCTGCTGTACTCCCTTCTACCCTTCCTTAGAATTGCAAATTCTATGATTTCATGATCACTTTCACCCAAGCTTCCTTCTACTTTCAAATTCTCAACAAGTTCCTCCCTATTTGTTAAAATCAAGTCTAGAACAGCTTCCCCCCTAGTAGCTTTTTCAACTTTCTGCAATAAAAAGTTGTCTGCAATGCAGTCCAGGAACTTATTGGATCGTCTGTGCCCCGCAGTGTTATTTTCCCAACATATATCTGGATAGTTGAAGTCCCCCATCACCACCAAATCTTGGGCTTTGGATGATTTTGTTAGTTGTTTGAAAAAAGCCTCATCCACCTCTTCCGCCTGATTAGGTGGCCTGTAGTAGACTCCCAGCACGACATCACCTGTGTTTTTTACCCCTTTTAGTCTAACCCAGAGACTCTCCACCCTTCCGTCTCCTATGTCCATCTCCACCTCAGTCCAGCTTGTTAGCTGTTCCTTTGTGTGAACTGTGATTCATTTTGTTTTTTAACAAAGATATAACCAATGACATAGTTTTAATTTGGGAAGTGCAGGAGCAGGAAATAAACAAGAGTTTGAGGGGAGTCTGGAAGGCTGCACAGCGTCCAGTGACATCCAGCAATTTAACCTTTGGTAGTGAGCTGTATGAGCACTAGCATCATAACTCCCTCAGGGTTAACAAAGGGGGGGAAGGGATTAGTGGAAAGAGAAAGACATGCTGCCAGAGATGATGAGTCTGATGGAAGGATTAGAATTTGAAACCTTTTTTTGGAGGAGGGCCTAGGGAAGAGAGCAGGCAGGTATGTTCCCAAAATAACTGAAAAACTAAGAAAAAACTGAAACAATATTGAGTAGTTATTTGAAGGTGAATTTTGCACATGCCTGTATTTTGTGCTGGCAGAGGGAGCTGCACATCTTACATAGTAGCTTTGAAATCTGGCCCTAGAATACCAAAGGTATTGTGGCCCTCTTCATCCTCAAACCTAAAGTTGTCTCTCCTTTACAAAATGTCCATCCATGTATCATGTGCTATAATGCCTCTAACCCTTCTATTCAGTTTAATGTCTTCTCCAACACTGTTTTTCTCCTTCTTTTCTTTTTCTTCTCTGCTATCTTTTGCTATGTACCATTGTTTACTCTGGTCATTGTCTCTGTATGGACGGTTATAGTCTATCTTCTCCTTACTCTCTGGACACTCTCTCTTCCTCATTGCTCCATTTCCCCTTTAATTTCTCCTTTGCATACTATCACAGCCAGCTTACCATAACAGACCTTAAGTATCTGGGATTCTCCCTAAAACCTCCTTTAAATGTGTTTACCATGGTTAGCAACCCCCTACTTTGAATGTATAAGTAATTCAGTGTACAGTGCTCTTACACTTTCTCTCTGTTATATATTACAATAGTGGGTTAATGAGAGTGAATCACTATTAGGCTAAAACCTTCTACTTTATAATCTCTTACAAATAAAGATGATAAATCTGGTCTGGGTGGGGTGGAACTGAAAGGAGTGTTGCCTAGTGGATGGAACACTGGACTGTTACTCAAGACTGGGTTCTCTTCTAAGTTCTGCCAGTAGCCTGCTAAATGACTTTGGGCAAGTCACTTCACCTCTCTGAACCTCAGTTTTCTCTGTCTATAAAATGAGCATAAAAATACTGACATCCTTTGTAAAGTGCTTTGGAATCTATTGTTGAAAAGCCCTATATAAGAACTAGATATTATATTATTATTATTTATTACTATTCCCAGCTCTGAAAACTATGGCCTAAGCAAAAAGAACAACAGATCTTATATGGGGGGAAATGATGAAAAATAACCTGATTTGATACTTGGACTGTTTTTGTATATACTCCCACAACTGCTCAATGTGAATACTAATGATTACCTTCAAGGATGACTAGCTCAGCTGGTCTGTACTCTTGGAACCTATTCCCTCCTGGTGGTGTCACAGGAAGATTTATGCACATTAAGATTCCATACTTTTCCACCTAGAACATCAATGATGTAGTCCACTGGTGGTCTAAGGTCTTTGTGGTGACCCACATAGAGTTGGCAGGTCAGGAGGTGGTACTGATTCTCTTCCTCATTACCAGCTGATAAACTGCATTACAAAAAGCCTACAATACATTAATCTTTCCCCTGATATTACTTCTCCATGTAAGCAACTGTTGTCATTGCCACATAGCTGTTATTTGATCATGAATGGGAAAGAAAGTCTCTTGGATGATCATAAATAGGAGATCCATGAGGTCATCTACACTTTGTAGAAGTTTGAGATCCTCATTCCTAGAGGCCTTCGAAGACTTCTGAGTTCTTCCTGTTCAAAATTCTTTCCCGCTTCAGTCCCATTAGGGTAAGCTTGTAAATAACACCCTGAAGTGATCTTGCTTTCTCTCCAAGGATCTTTGAGCACTTTGTAAACACTAATGAATTAAGCCTCACCAGGCTTCTCTGCAGCAACTATTAGTAATATCCCCATTCAGGAGCGGCTCTAGGGATTTTGCTGCCCCAAGCACAGCAGGCAGGCTGCCTCCGGCGGTCTGCCTGGGGAGGGTGCACTGGTTCGCCAGCTTCGGGAGGTCCACCGAAGCCAGCGGACCCTCCGCTGGCAAACCATGGAAGGCGGCCTGCCTGCCGCCCTCGCGGCGCTGGCAGAGCGCCCCCTATGGCTTGCCGCCCCAAGCACGCGCTTGGCGTGCTGGGGTCTGGAGCCGCCACTGTCCCCATTCCACAGATGGGAAAATGGAGACACAGAGAAGTGTAAGTGCCTTGTTGAAAGTCACAGAGAAGTCTGTGGCAGTTGCAGGAATAGAATACAGGTTGCTGACGCTCTCTCCTGTGCTTTACCCACAAGCTTCTTCCCCTCAAAAGATCTCTTTGGAAGTTACATTCCTGCAGTCCCTAGTGATGCAAACAGTCTGTATTTGGTACACAGAGAAGAATGCTGCAAATTCTATCCTGTATTCCTCTGCTGACTGCTATTTCCTAGTTCCTTTCCCTCTCTGTCTCCATCTCCCTTTTCCTTTCCTCTGCTCTTATATATGCAATCTCCTTAGTGACCCTTCACTCCCTCTCTGCCCAATCCTGCCTGTTTGGCTCCCCCTGTTCCCTAGCAGCTTGTGTTTCTGCTGTGCCTCCCTCTGAGCAGTGGCCCACTCCTTCCACCTTCGTATCACAGAGCTATGGAGATGCACTTAGCAGAGGTGATAAGGAGCACACCGGTGGGTTGTGAGCAGCTCTCGCGCTGAAGGGAGGTGGAGACTCAGTGGCAAAAAGTGCCATAATAGCTAGGATAGAAGCACGTGTCTAGCTGAGATCATCCTGGGAAACGGGGAAAGGACCTGGCCATGGTTTTATTAGTGAGTGCTACTCGGGTGAGAGATCAGTGTATCACAGAGCATGAATCGCCAAAGGACACCCCCTCCCCCACACACTACCTCACTGAAGCAGTCGGAAATTGTGCAAAATACTTTTACTCTTTTACTCTAAATCACGCCACTTGCGGCAATTTCGGGTTTGAGCTCTGCCCCCAATGGTTATATACCCCGCCCCCCCGACGTTCTCATATCCGCTCGGGAACAGACCGTTTACATGACACATCCCCGCCACACAAAAAACTCCCGCAAACAACACTCCAGGCCAACCCCCTACTCCAGGCGCTGGCGAGTTCAGGCTGATTTCTCACCTCCCACCCAGCTGTGTTGGGCTGAGCCCAGGCAGCCTCCTGATTGGCCGGCGGGATCACCTCAGCTCTCCGCCTCCTGGCGCTGAGTCACAATACAAGAGGCGGAGGCAAGTCTGGGAGGTGAGGGCCCCGCCAGGGGGACTCCAGACGGCGGCCTCGGCGAGCCATGGGTGTGTGAGACAAGCGCGAGTGACGTGCCAGGTGACGGTGCTTCCCCCCAAAAGGAAGCTCCGTGGTAGTTCTTGGTGGAGGAAGCACCCAGCATCCCGCTCCATGCACAGAAGTGCCTGATTCGCAGGAGAGCGAGGTGTGACTCCAGATCGTGCCTCTTTCGGGAACAGAAGTTGATCCAGAGATGTTCTCTCCCACTCTCTCTCTTGTGATTCCCCGGGCTAGTCCTGTGGGTGTAAAACTAGCAGGATTGGGCCCTTAATCCTGTCACTTTGGCAGGGACGCCATATGATGAGCAACTGCAGTTGCAAAAGGCGAACGCCTCTCCTTTCAGAAACCCCTGTAAAGTGCCCCCAGGTTTCTGATACAGAGCTTGATCCACGCCCCGTTTAAGTAATGTCCTGGTCTGTTTGCTTGCTGGCTGTTTTCCCCCCAGGACTGTTAGTTGAGGGTGAATTGTAATTTGGGCTTTTTCTCTCCTGAGCTCTTTTATGTCTGGCCAATGTATAACATTAGGTCCCGCATTTGCTCCCCCCGCCCAGTGTTGGCATAGAATATAGCTTTTATTATAGAATACTTGGCCAAAGACATCCCTGATATTATCCCACGGATGGGATTTCAGAGTAATGCCTGTAGACACATCTGTTAAATTTCTAATGAACCCTATTGACTCCATCCATTCAATTTTGTAGTACTTTTCCAGCAGAGGAGGCAGCTTTGAAATGCACCCCACACACCAAGATCTGTCTGCGCTGAATTATGAGATTTACAAAAAATGAGTGAACATTAAAACCTCAAGGAGGCAGAGTTTCCTTACCTAGTGCCTGATCCAAAACCCATTAAGTCAATGAGAAGAGTCACTGACATCGGGGAGCTTTGAATCAGCCCTCAAATGCTTAATCCGCTGTGATGCTGCGTCCCTGCTATGAGAGGCTGGGCTGCTTTAATTCCTGCTGCTGTCAGTGGGTGTTTGGGAGACCAGGTGAGTGAGGGAATCTTTTGTTGGAGCAACTTCTGTCAGTCAGAGAGACAAGCTTTTGAGCCACACGCACTCGGTCTCTTGTCTCTTTAATAGCCTGGGACCCACAGGACTACATCTGCACTGCATACAGCAGTGGGTGTTGGGGACATTCAGAACCTCAGGGGACTGACACTTGATAGATCTGCTGCAGTGTAGGCTGCAGGCTGCTGTTCTGAGGCGCTCCCGATTCCCCTTTCGTCCCCCCACCTTCCCATGTCTGTATTCCGTGGGTCCCTCCTCTAGGGCGGGCACCAGACAGCTGGTGAGGTCAATTGACATCTCTGCAGCAAGCTGTTTGCACACAAAGGCCAGTCCCAGGACAAGGCAGTAAGTACCTGAGCTTCCTCTTAGAGAGGTAAGGTGAGGTGGATAATATCAGTTATTGGACTAACTTCTGTTGGTGAAAGAGACAAGCTTTGGTGCTTACACAGTGCTTCTGCTTGATATTCTTCCCTACCTCGTTCTTTGCCCTAGAGGAGAATGAGGTGTGTGTGTGTGTGTGTGTGTGTGTGTGGTGGTGTATGTGTGATGCGTTTTTGCCTTCCTGTGGTCCTGGGAACTGTTCATGCTTTCTGTTTTGGGGGGAAGAGGCAGAGAATTGATGATAAAAGGAGGAATTGGGGAGTTTATAAAATAAAAGGAGGATTTGGAGGGGGGCCAATGTGAAAGAAAGAGCTGGGTTTTTAACTGCTTTGGGGTATATGACAGGTACCCATTGCGATCCTGAGCTTCAAGCGGGCATCACCTTGCAGGCTTTTCATTCTCCTCTGGCATCGGTGCCATGACCTTGGGGGGGCCCCTTCTCTCACCTGCTTGGATTCAGATCCATGCTTTGGAAGGTCTGAACTGCTTGGAGCACCAGCTTTTTCTCTTAATTCCGAGTCTGGTTTTAGTAACAATTTAAGTGAAAATAATTTTGGTGAATAAATGATATAGCTTACTTTCCTCCAGCTAAATTCTATTTTCAGGTTCATCTAGGTATTTAATTTTAAATTGGCTTGCTGGAACCATCAGTGCTAGGCTTTAGAAAGTGCCCCACCAGATCCCCAAAAGGCTGGGATGAGAAATTGTCTTTCCCTGCCTGTCTCAGTAAAAAATGAGAGGAAAGGAGAGAGCTGGGTTTCTCTCTTTAGTTGTTTATTCTCAGCAAAGTGTACCCTACGCCCCTATAGGTAGCTGTGAACTGAGCAGGAAGCTAGGAGTTAGGAGATGTGGAGTCTGTTCCCAACTCTGCTGCTGACTAACTGTGTGACCTTGGGCAAGTCACTTCACCCTTCTGTGCTTCACTTTTCCCATATGTATTTGCCTGCCTTTGAGATCTTCTGAAGAAACATACTACATTAATATCACTAGACTACACCCCAGCTTTATCTGAGAGGGGAACAGGAAAGAGGGATAACCAGGCCAGGCAGAGATTTAAGGTTACAGTGAAAGCTGGGTAGAGAGTAATGGAATTTTATGTGTAAAACTGAACTTTAATTTTTGTTTTGTATTTTTTTTCTCTCTGTAACAACTAGCAGTTGTTTTGAGTGATAAACCCTCTTGTCTTTTAAGAAGAGGGATTTTAAACTTTCATTATGTACTTTAATATAAGGTTTTATACGAACATCATTATATTCATCCTCATCTTTAGACTGTGCTTCAGTGAGAAGAATTTGTGTTGAAGAAATGCTACATTTTGTGCAAATTATATTATAAGACAAGAGTATGCTTCACTACTATGTAGTAACCTGTCTAATAATACTTAGATAACCAAGATGATGATTTCACCACTGGTGTGTGATACATCTTAACTACTATGCTATGAAGTCGATTTTGTCTTTCCTATGTAAACTCATTGGCCTACCAACAAACCCCTTAACCTCCAGTTTGTTCGTTTTTTTGTTGTTGTGTGTTTGCTTGTTTTCACTACCATGGCAGAAAATATATATCAGCAACTTTTAAGTAGCTGTAGATAAGGATTTGTCATTGTCAGCATTTCAATTATAAAGTCAGATGGAAATTTCTGCTTGCTATAAAACTGGCATAAATTCCTGGAGTGAATTTAAAAATCAAGTAAAAAAAACTATTTGACAATCTCAAGGGTAAAGCTGTGAAAAATAAGAGCAATGGAACACTAATGGATTTCTGATGCTCCTAGTTCTCTAACAGCTTTGTTTTAAACTAAAATCTTCATGTTATTAGCCCAGGATGTGGACTACATGCCAGTATCTGCTTTCTTGACTCATGTGAGTACCCCATTCACTTCAGTGTGACATTGGGTTGTCAGGAAGATGAACAGGATTTGATCCTAGGCTCTTTTTCATACATCATATGTTTGTGCCATGTAGGTATGTGTGTGTATATGCACGCACACAAAATGATCAGAACAGCTCAAAATATAATAAGGGTTTGATCTGAAACTCTTGAAATCAAGAAAATATACAATCAAAGGCTAAGAGACAAATCTCGCTTTGTATTATTATAAACCATACAACTTAATTGAAAGAAAGGGACACTAGGTCACAGAGAGGTCCCATCTCAGAGTTGAATGCCACTATTCTTGAATCACCGGCAGGGCCAGCGCTCCCATTTAGTAGGGCGCCAGGATTTGGAGGGGTGGCATTTTGCTGCTCTTGGCGGCAATTCGGCGGCGGGGGGTTCTTCTGCACTCCGAGTCTTCGGCGGCAATTCTGCAGTGGGTCCTTCACTCACTCCAGGACCCGCCGCTGAAGTGCCCCGAAGACTGGGAGCGCGGAAGGACCCCCCCGCCGCAGAATTGCCACCGCTGACCGGGAGCGTGGCAGGACCTCCACCTCGGGTGCTAAAAACCCTAGCGCTGCTCCTGATCACTGGACCACATTCTGCCTTGCCTTACCTACCTAAAACTCCTTGACTTCAGTGAAATAGTCTGCTGCAGCACCAGAATATAGCCAGCTGTGTTTTCTCCAGTTATTTTAAACGTTTCTAAATCTCATGTGCCAATTTGTACTTCGGTGTCTATTGGTTGCATTTATTTTGACCCTATTGGTAAAGTATGTGAGCACAGAATCTTTACTGTATTTCTCCTCACAATAGCTCTGTGAGAAAGGGAAATATCCACACTGATCCTCATTTTACAGATAGTCTCTCTGTGCCTCAGTTTCCTAAGTGCCTAAGGCCACTGTGGTAAAGAAGGCTGTTGAACCTGGGTTGCTCTACTCCCAGGTTAACGTGCTAACCACTGACCATCCTTCCTGCCTTTGCACATGAGGATTCATCACTAGCAAACTACCGCTCTCCAATCTGATTGAGCTTGTTTTTTTGGGCTGAAGTACTTTTATAAACATCTAAACACAGTACTGCATTTTTTATATAACATCAACATTTTCAAACTGAAAGACTTCCTGTGCTTTTGGAATGACAGATGTTGAAATTCTTGGCAACTCCATACAAGCTAAAGGGCATTTTTACAGTGTCCTATTGCAGCGGTTCTCAAATTTCATTGCATCGTGACCCCTTTCTGACAACAAAAATTAATACATGACCCCAGGAGGAGGGACCGGAGACCGAGTTCACTGAGGCGGCAAGGCCAAAGCTGAAGCCCAAGGGCTTCTCCCCAGGGCAATGGGGCTTGTGCTTGGGCTTCAGACTTGCTGGGGCCCTTGGCCAACACCAGCTTTGGCAACCGCATTAAAATGGGGCTGCAGTCCACTTTTGGGTTGACCCACAGTTTATGTAAGATAAAGAAATACAAGTATTTGAACAAAAGCATTCTTGTTTGGTATATGCTTGTGTAACACCAACAGACCCTGGTTGTTGGCAGGCAGGCTTGAACCTGGGAAACTTAGTGTATGAGCCTCTACTGCATGAGCTAAAGGCCAGCTGGCTGTTAACAAAGGCTGTAGAGCAGACTCATTAATCTCTTCGTCTCTCGCAAAATGGTCTCAGTGCCACTAGATGGGACAGAACACCACACTCAGAAGGTGTGTGGGTTATGCTTGCATTTCAAACATGGAAATGCAGAAGTGAACAGGGACCTTTATTTACTAGGATTGAACTGCAGAATATTTCTGATATTTTAAAAATAATGGTAGGGCCTAATACATTAAGAGCAGGCAGGTTACTCGGCATCTAGTAGACAGACACAACAGAAGCACGTGGGTGTGGTATGGGCATGTTTCAGCAGCTAGGAAGCTGGTGGGCCTGATTTTTCTTCTAGGCTGCTGCCACTGGTCCATGCTGGGGAGACCTTTGGTACTGGCTTTGGCTAATAGGTATGTGATTAAAATATGATATAATTAAGCCATATTTTTAATATCACAGCCTTTTCTTGTTGCTTTTCTTGCTTAATCTTATTTACAGAATAGTCTAAAGCAAACTTCTTTTATCTGTCATGCTGGCAATGAGATATAAATTTTTAAATGCCAGGCATACCATACTTGGAGCTTATCAGGTCATATCATCATGGCCTACATAAGGCTATTTCTGAATAGGTGAGTGAGTGATCTATGACTTCAAACAGGTGGAGTTTCCTCCTTATTCTTTACTTGGGTGGGTGGTGGCAGGATTTTTTCTCTTCTTCTTTGTGGTGATACCAGGAAGTTTACTCCAGTCCTGCCCCCAAATGAGCATATCACTTATCATCTATGGAGGCCAAAGCTGTTTGCCTGGGGGAACCTGTGTATCTGCATTGATATTCAACTTACCCCAACTTTCCACAGTTTTTTTTGCCACTGGTTCCTCTGTCGTTTGCTGCCCTCCTCACCCTGGTATAGGCCTCTAAGAGTTTTTCACATCACAGAGGGTGAAAGCAGGTCAGTTAATACTGTCACTGTCAACATAATTGATCTGATGAAGACCCAGTTTATTGGGGGTGGGTATGTGGGAACAATGCTGTGGAGAGCAGATCTGTATCTTGCTGTGCACTGTGGACCCTGACTCCTGTGGAGCCACCACAGAGACCCTGTGTCAGAGAAAGGGGGAATGAGGGTGTGAAGGTGACCCAGCACATTGGACAGCCCTTATCCAGATCCACACTACCTTTCTATCCCCTCCACCACTATAGGCAGAGGGAACAATATGCCTCCTGATGATAAGGAGTTTAAAAATTAACACACTTGGGAGGAGCTTCAAATACATGTGACCATCCACTTCATTGTCGAGCTCTCATCCCTCTCTTTCCTTATGAAAGAACTTTGTGGCATTTCTAAGATTGTATGCTTAACAGTTATGGTCCTATCACCGTAATATGAACATTTTCACAATCTTCAGTGCACTGTATTTATTCTCATAAAACCCCCATGAAAGAGGAAGTGCTATCACCCAGATGGGAAACTGAGGCACAGAGAGACTAAATGACTTGACAACGGTCATGTAGAAAGCCTGTGGCAGAGCAGGGTCTTAAATCTATAACTCCCAAGTCTTAGGCTGGTGTCCTAACTATTGGACCATCCTTTCTTTCTTCAGGAAAGGTTGGATCTAGGCTTCTGGTTTGGTTTTATCTTAGAGCTAAACTAAGCTCTGAGGTCCCAGCTCAGAGCTGAATCTGCTCTACAGCTCAGCAGTACGTGTTCACCACTGGGTACTTGGGTTGGACCCATCTCTGGTGCTCAGCAAATATAAAGGACAAGATTTTCAAAATGACTTGTGATTTTGGGTGCCTTCCTTTTTGGATCCCCTACTTGATGCTTGAAAGACAGCCTGATAGTTAGAAAGTGTTGGCTTTTTCAAAGTGCCATGAGTTGAGCACCCAAAAATAGGTTTTAGGTTTTGTGTTTCAGTGACAAAGAGTGGTACATCCAATTTTTGAAAATGACAGCAATGACTTTTCATGAGATACTTCAATCTAATAAATCAGTTGTCGTTGTGGTTTGTGTTCAGACATGTAGCATTAATCTTAATTTTGCAAATAGCCATTCAAAGAATTTTCATCTGAAGTATATTCTTCCCTTCAGCATGCTTTTAGCATAAGGCTTTCCAAAATGTACAATCTTATAAGGCTTTTTTCTTGGCAAAGAATAAGCCTTAGAAGAATGCCATAAAGTACTGTAAAAGGAGTAGTGTTTAATAATGCAAACAGCATTGAACTCTTAGACCCCAGGAAAAAAAAATCAATAATAGTAGGATACTGGCAATTAGAACTCATTTTACAAGTTTTAAAATGATACATTGTGGGCAAAACTCTCCATCCAGTTACACTAGTATGAATAACGACTAACTCGTGGAGTCTCGAGGGACCAAAATGTGGTTTTAGGATGTAACAGTTACTCTTCCTGGTTTTACATCCTTGCAACTGAGACCAGTGGGCAGATCCTTAGCTGGAATTGTCACAGCTCCAGTGACTTTAATGGAACTAAGATGATTTAAATCAGCTGAGGATCTGTCCTCAGGTTTTGGCCACTTCCAGCATTGCACTGGTTTAGTGAAAAGTTCCTGCTTATTAAAGGGATAGTATACATTGTTATTAACTGTTATTTGTTGTTTGTATTGTTATAGTGTCTAGGGACCCCATTCATGGGTGAGGGTTCCACTGTTTTAGGTGCTGTACAGATATACCAAAAAGACATCTCTATAGATGTGTTTTTTTTATTGAGCTTTTGGTTTGCCTTGCATTTTACCGTGCTGCAGATCATCTTCTAGCAGCCTGCCAGACACCTCTAAGTGCAACATATTTCTGACCCAAGAACTTGTTAACGGCAGCTGGAAGTGCAGAGGGGTTACAGGAATCTCCTGATTCTGCTTTGTATGTTCTGGTGCATCAATATCATTGTGAAATATATGTACAACTACTATCTAAGGAGTTATGTGTATATATATACTGAATGTTATTGAAGTCTGTTTCAAGGTATTAGTCACCAGAAAACAGGTTTTCTGTCAGACAAGAGATGTTTAGCCATCTATCTGTTTACGTGTAAATTGACTGTTGTCTCATTCACAATCAGTCCCTTATCATCAGTCTGAACTGAATGCAAATGAAGAATTGTAAAAAGGAATCTCGGAAATAAACCAACAGGAAGAGGAACACAGCAGGGGAAGAGAACCTTATCTGGAGGTGCATATAAAAGGTTTGCTTGAGTATATTTGGGGGTACAAGGGAGATGCCTGGGCATCCCTTAACTAGGAAGTAAATGGACAGCAGACTTGCTTTGTGAAAAAGTGGTCTCAATTAGAGTTAGCTGAAAACAATGAAAAGACCTTTGAGTGACATAAGCTTCTTTAGAGAGGAGGTTAACCTGTTAGCGAAGTTGAGTCTCTAGAAAGAATATTATGATTTTATTTTTATATGTAACCCTTTGTTCCCAATATTCTTATTCACCATCACTTGAATCTCTGTTTTTCGATAATAAGCTTATCCTTGTGTTCACTATAAATATAGCTAAGTGCTGTGGTGTTAAGCAGATTACTGGTTCTGAGTTGACTTTTACAAGCAGGACTGGTAATTCTATGAGTGTTCCGTAGGTAAGGGGCTGTACACTACAGGGAATGCCCAAAGGTCTTGGTGTGTGCCTATCACTACCTGTACAGAGAGAGTGAGCTCTGTGGAGGCCTGGAAGGTAGTGCTTGTGCTGCTAGAGGTTATTGGTTTCAGGGAGCTGATCCACAGCCAGCATAGACAAAACTACTTTGCGCTAAGTGCAGGTGGTGGTAAGAGCCTCGGAACCCTGGGTACCCCTGGGGAGTGGCACAATGTTACCAAAGTTGTTATTGCATGGGATTTTCAGAAAGCACCAATTGACTTAAGAGTGCAAGTCCTATTGAAAGATAATGGGACTTATATTCCTAAGTGATTTATGTGCTTTTGAAAATCTCATCCATTATTTGATAGCACCCAAAGGTGTGCTGGGCCCCCTTACAAAAAGAACAGAAGTCCTGCTCAAAAGACTTTACAATCTAAATTTTGATGTGACCTAATGAGTGAGGGTGAAGAACAGTAAGGTAGGGAATTGAGATGACAGGAAGGGTAAAGGACCATGATTATAAGGTAACTCAGTTAAAAGTATGTGGACGTTATTGTGGTGCGTTTTAAAGGTTTTGATTTTGTAGGTATATTTATATATAAAATGGAGAATAAAGATGTAAGACAGTGAACTTAGTTATTGTGGGCACGTGGGAGAGTGAACTTTTAGAAGAGATTTAAATGAGGAGGTGGTGGTGGCTTACGTAGATCAGCCTGGTGTACATTAGTAAAATATTTAATATGACAGCTAACCATTTGTTTTTGACCTATTCATCTACCAGAAAAAGTGTCTTCATTGGGAGCCCAGTTTTGCAATGCAAAATGCTGAATGTGTCTTACAGTCAAAGTGAGATGAGGATGCTCAGCAGCTCTCAGAATTAGGCTCACGTGTCTTCAGGCTGAAAATGATATCAGGTAGTGGGCAAAGTTGGCTAAGTGCTTTTATTTTCATTGTAGCTACATGTTGTTGTCCCAAGGTATGGATCTGCCTGTATGTTCCAGTTCAGTACAAAGAACAAAACAATACCAACTGGGAAGTTCTAACAGGAGCAGTGCAGATAGTTGGCGTAATTTCTCTTTGATTTTTTTAATGAGCTAGGAGCGGAATGGCTTTACATTTTCCCAGTAGCAACAATATTTTCATATAGTATGGCCTCTGTTACCATACAAAGATTATGTCTTTCTACATTGTGTTCTCGTGGAGGTCAGAGGGCCACTATTTCATGTAGGGAACACTAAAGGTTATATCCCCTGAGCTGAAGTTGTTTATTCTTGGAACTGCTGCCTGGATAATGAGTAAAAGACTTCTTGGAGCAACTGGAGTAAAACACGTTGCCAGGCCCATGTGCAGCCTCCTTGGGAATTGAGGAATGTTTCCTGGAATGCTGACACTTTCTGGAACTGACCCTGGACCCAGAATATAACCTCTCAGACCTCTGTAGGTGCTGAACAATTTAAGTTTTGGTTGCGTTGCTCTTTAAAAATTAAACGTGGTTGGGAATCTCAGTCAGAATTCTGAATTACTTCATGCTGTAAATAGCCTTGTGCCCCTTTCATGCCCTGAAATTACAACCACTAAAGCATTTTTCAGAAGTTTGAAGCAATCCCAAAAGTTTTCATCAGCTCTGTCTGGTGGCCAGCAGTTTAAAAAGTACTTGATCCAGTTTGCCGGGACTTCATTTTGGAAATGAATGAGGATGTATGAAAATACACAAAGATGGAATAGGATTTCTTTATGGTCAGGCAATGTTGGACATTGAACAAATGAACAAAGCACTAGAGGCAAGGGCATTATTGAGGGGCTAAAGTCATCTGAGCTGGAGCAGAGTGGTGCAAAGTGCACCTTGACTTTCTGCACTCTCAGAGGGCTTCATTCTAGGGCGACTAGACAGCAAGTGTGAAAAATTGGGATGGGGGTTAGGGGGTAATAGGAGCCTATATAAGAAAAAGACCAAAAAATCAGGACTGGATCTATAAAATCAGGACATCTGGTCACTCTACTTCATTCTGAGGACAGGCAATATTGCTGTGCTTTCTGCTGGGTGAGGGTAACTTTAAAATCCTCTCATGGCTGCTTAGGAGCCCCACTGGAGTAAGTTGCTGTCAAGATCTTATTCCCACTTTGAACTTTAGCGTCCAGAAAGTGGGGACCTGCATGTACCCTTCTAAGATTAATTCCTAGCTTAGATCTGATAGCGCTGCCACCAACCAGAAATTCCAGTGTCTGGTACACTCCCTGTCTCCCCAAAATCTTTCCTGGGGGACCCAAGACCCAAACCCTTTGGGTCTTAAAACAAAGGGAAATAAACTATTTCCCCTCTTTTCCCCCCTCCCAGACTTTCCCTGAGAGATACACGGATCCAAGGAGTTTGGATCCTAAAACAAAGGAATTAACCTTCCCCCTCCCTTCTCTCCCCCGACCACTCCCTGGTGAGTTCAGACCTGATCCCCTTGAGTTTTACACAAGGAAAAAATCAATCAGGTTCTTAAAAAAAGAAAGCTTTTAATTAGAAAAAAAGCTAAAAAAAACTCTGTAAAACCAAGATGGAAAATGTTTACAGGGTCTTCAGCTTTACATAGACTGGAGGGAGTCCCTCCCCCCTAGCTTAAGATACAAGTTACAGCAAACAGAGGTAAAATATCCTTCCAGCAAATAAAGAAAACAAAGACTAATCCACCTTCTACCTAGTACTTACTATTTTTGAACATGAGAGACTGTTTCAGAAAGATTGGAGAAATCTGGTTGCACGTCTGGCCCCTTTTAACTCCAAGAGGGAACAAAGAACAACCCAAAAAGCACAAACAAAGACTTCCCTCCACCAAGATTTGAAAGTATCTTGTCCCCCAATTGGTCCTTTGGTCAGGTTTCAGCCAGGTTCACTGAGCTTGTTAACCCTTTACAGGTAAGAGACATTAACCCTTAACTATCTGTTTATGACAGTTGCTGAGGGGATGCACTGAATCAGCACATTTCCCGTCCTCTTCCCTGGCTGGCATCATTGGGACTATGCTGGCCTCCCAAGTTCCCTCTCACATGAGGAGAGTTTCTGGCTTCTTTGCAACCACTCACCTACTAGACATTCTGTTGTTGCAGGACTCTGCCAGGTCCTATGACAGTATCAGGCATAGACTGGGGTGAATCAGGGACATGATGGGCTGGGCCCAAGTGGAATCATATTTAAATTTGTTTGAGCTGAAAATAAAATCTGTTTCTTACTAGATCTTAGTTTAAAAGAAAAAAAGACCAAGTAGAAACCATGGTAATATTTCCAAAGCAGCAGTCTGTGCCCAGAGCGCTAGCTGCACTAGGATACTGCTGCTGCCTCTTAAATGTGCATTCACCCAGATGCATGTGTAATCAAAGAGCCCATAGAGGGAAAGTGGTTGGCTCCCTTTCTTGATAGTTGAAGGTTTTGCTCCTATGTGCCAGTTAGTGAATAACTAATTTTAACAAGAAATAATCAGGAACATTTTCTAAATACAATGTTACCTGAATTTAGTAGAATAAATAACAAACAGGAGACATTTCATATTCATAAAGATTAATGAGCTCCCTGCATATGACTGTATACCTCTTTCAGCTATCTCAAAGCTCCAGTGATCATTCCAGCATCCATTGGCACACCATGTGGGTTTGTGCTCCTCTCTGAAAACGTTCACACCATGGATCCATTACTTAATTACAAACATCCATATATCATTAATTATACTACTGTATTAATTACACTAATGTAATGCTCAAGTTCCCAAAACTTCCCATTATAAGAGCCTGTTTTGAGTTGCTTATAACTTTGCCAGACTTTAACCATTTGAGAGAAGCTTTTCTGTGCTGGAAATCAGCCTCAGGCTGAAATTTCATGGAAAATTTCAGATGAGTCACTTCAGCCATTTCCAAGAATGAAGTTAGTGAAAAATACACTGTTTTGGCCATGTTAAAAAATGCTGACAACTTCTCCTTTGAAAAGCTGTAGTACCTCCATTCTTTGGAATAGGGACTTGAAATTTGGCAGGGTGGTGTCCTTTTTGTTAGGGATTTGCCTTTTGCTGTCCCTATGAAAGCCACCCAAATTCGATCAAGTTATAATCCTTTGAAAAATCTCAACATGCTGCGTGAGGAGCTTTCTGATGACCTGAAAATCAAAAAGGAATCCTACAAAAAGTGGAGACACGGCCAGATTGCTAAGAATGAGTATTAAAAAATAGCACAAGTAGGAAGGGACACAATTAGAAAGGCAAAGGCACAAAATATGTCTCACCTAGCAAAAGGGACAATAAAAAGAGGTTCTATAAATATTAGATGTGAGAGGAAGGAAAGTGCAGGTCTATTATTTAATGGAGAAGGAGAGCAAGTAACAGATGATGCAGAGGAGGCTGAGATGTTAAATGCCTTTTTTGCTTCAATCTTCACTAGAAAGGTCAATTGTGACCAAATGCTTAAGACAATTAATATTAACAACAAGGGGGAAGATTCTTGGGCCAGAATAGGGAAAAACAGGTTAAATAATGTTTAGATAAGTTAGATGTATTTAAGTCAGGAGGGCCAGATGAAATTCACTCTACAGTACTCAAGGAACTTGCTGAAGCAATCCCTGAATCGTTAGCGATTATCTTCAAGAATGGTTGGAGAGCAAGTGAGGTCCCAGAGGACTAGGGAAGAGCATGAACAGTACTATCTTCAAAGAAGAGGAGGACCCAGAAATTGTAGACCAGTCCACCTAAATTCGATACCTGGAACATAAGGCTTTTGAAACAGTCCCACATGATGCTCTCATAAGCAAACTAGGGAAATACTGTTTAGATGAAAATACCTTAAAGTGAGTGCATAACAGGCTGGGGCCCCCTTTCATTATGATATGTAATTCAGATTTCAAAGTCAAGTCTGATCATCTAGTCTGACCTCCTGTATAATGCAGGGCAAAGAATGTCCCCTAAAATAATTGCTAGAGCAGATCTTTTAGAAAAACTTCCTGTCAAAAAAATACATGATCACTCACTAATTGGAAGAGTCTTATAAAGTTTCTCTCTTTCCTTTTGTACTGGAGTGGGAGATTTGCAATTGATTTAAATGGTGGTGGGAGAATTGGACCAGTGGAGGGGCAACCCACTTGCCCAGTCCAACTACACAGGCCAGGCATACTCAATATTGAAAACAAAAGAAAGCAATGTAGTGGAGGAGGGATATGAAACAAAAAAGCTTGTCAATTTAGATACAGTTGGAGCAATATTTGGGAGTTGCAGCATCTGAAAGTCTGACTGTGGTTTAGAATACAGCTGCTCTCTGGAGTTTTGGAAGTACACCTCTACCTCGATATAATGCTATCCTTGGGAGTCAAAAAATCTTACTGTGTTATAGGTGAAACCACGTTATATCGAACTTGCTTTGATCCACCAGAGTGCGCAGCCCCGCCCCCGAGCACTGCTTTGCTGCGTTATATCCGAATTCGTGTTATATCGAGTTACGTTATATTGAGGTAGAGGGGTAGTTGTCACTCTTTGAGTTATGAGCTGCACTTTATTTTGCCTTCTAGTGTCTGTTCAAAAGTACAGCCACTGTAAATAAATTAGATTGGGTATTCCCATTGTGTGTGAAATCATTTCTTTTCTAACATGAAAATAATCCATTGCTGGAATCTAAATGTTTCTGGATTGTTCAGAAGTCTTGACAGTATCAGATTTTTTTGACTACATGTATCTTCTGTATGCTTCTTTTCAGGCACAAACCATGAATTACGTTGGGCAGTTAGCAGGCCAAGTATTTTTTACTGTGAAGGAGCTCTACAAGGGATTAAATCCTGCCACGCTATCTGGATGTATTGATATAATTGTTGTACGTCAGCCAGATGGAAGTCTTCAGTGTTCCCCTTTCCATGTGCGCTTTGGGAAAATGGGGGTTTTGCGTTCTAGAGAGAAAGTGGTAAGAAAAAAAAAGTCTTATTACTTCTCTTTTTTTCTCAGTGTGTGAACTCGTTGCATGTAGATACTGAATATGTTAACAATGTAGCAGTCAAAGCTTTCATTAGAGGGTCTTTATAAAGAGCCTAAATTTTATTTTCAAGGTTCAGTTAAAATGGTTGATAATGCTATCATTTTAATGCACAATGTGTAGACAGTTGATAATAACTACAAACCAAACTACAGGTAGGCAAATGTATTGATTGAAGATACAGTTTCCATGTCTACAGTTAGACTTTTACTTGGAATTTCACAAGCTATAACTATGGCTCATGTTATTTAACCTGATAATTTATAGGATTGTGTTGGCATATTGACAAATATTTTAATTAAAGTACACCTCAAGATTCCTCATTATAGCTAAACTTAAACGTTTTGCTGTGGTTTCTGTTAAATCTATACATGCTCATGATGAAATACTTCCCATAATTGTTGCAAAATTCCTTTTCAATACGGCAAAAGGTTGCCAGTACAGACCTAGGTTAACATTAAATTCTCGTGGTTCTGCACTAGGACATTGTTGTTCATCATGTTTGCTAATGACCTGGAAAAAAGGTGTGAACGGTGAGGTGGTAAAATTTGCAGATGGCAAAATTATTTAGGTTATTCAAAGCTAGAGCAGGCTCTGAGGGACTTCAGAGGAACCTAACAAAGCTAGGAGAACTGGCAGCCTCATGTCAAATGAAAGCCACTGGTGACAAATGCATGATAATTTGTACTACTTACAGTTAATTTAGAACCTAAAGTGTGCGTAATCGCTCAGGAAACAGATCTGAGTATCATTGTGGGTAGCTGAGTGAAAACTGTTGCTCACTATTTCTAAGTCAAAAAGGAAAAGTGTGTATAAAGAATGGGTAGAAAATAATACTGGATAATGTCAATATATACACATCAGTTGGATGCCCTGGCCTGAAATACTGTGTTCAGTTGTGGTCACCCTAATCTCAAAAATGATTTAACAAATAGAATGGGTGATTGAAATGATTAGAGGCATAGAGATACTTCCGGCATGGAGGAGAGATTGAAAAGATTGGGGCTATGACAATGATTAAACAATAACAATGAATGGTGTGGAGATGGCAAATCAGGTTTTCCTAGGTCTCCTTTATCATAGTGCCAAGACAGGGCATTTAATGAACTTGAAAGGCAATACATTTACAACTGATAAAAGGAAATACAGACAAATTGTACATTGAGTGAAAATGTGATACTTTTTGATCAAAAAGTATCACTGAAGTCAAGAGCTTAGTAGGATTGAAAATAGATTAGAAATTTATGTGGCTAATGCAACTTTGTAGCAAAGCAAAGACTCACCGGTGCCGCCTGCTGGTCATCCTGGGAATTAGCTGTTGTCCATCCCAGAGCACCCTCTGCAGGCCGGTGTCTCACCTGCCTTAGGGCTCCTGTGTCCCTCCCAGTCCCTGGTACCTTTTACTTCAGGGTTCTGCCCTAGCAGTACCCCCATGCTCTGGGTCTCCCCTCCCAGGGGAACCCCCAAGCCTCTACACCCACCTTGCCTCAGTGACTACTGTGAGTCACCATCTAGCCCCCTCTCACTGGGGCAAACTGCAGTCTGTAAACACCACTCATCATTGGCAAGGGGTAGGACCTGCTGCCTTTGCCTATTCCTGGGCTGCCCGTGTGCAACCCCCAGTACCTGTTTTGGCCTTTCCCCAGGCTGCGAGCCTGCCTATTTGGCAGGCTGGAGCTTCCCCTTGCCTTTCCCCTGTACCTTGAGCTTCCAGGCAGCCAGGTCCTTCTCCCTCCAAAGCTGGAAAGAAACTGACTCAGTCCCTGGCTCACAGCCCTTTGATAGGGCCAGCTGTGCCCTAATTGGGGCATGGCCCCAGCTGTGGCTGCTTCCCCAATCAGCCCAGCCTTTCACAGGAGCAGGGTAATTGCCCTGCTACATCCCCCCCCCCCAAATCGGCTCCTTCATGGGGCCATGAGCACGGGCGTGTACTTGGCGTGGTTTACCCCTGTCCCGGACACCTGCCCCTTCTGCGGCGTGAGGGAGACCCTGGCGCACGTTTACTTAGAGTGCGCCAGGTTGCAGCCACTACACCGGCTCCTCATTACCATCCTATTACGTTTCTGGTTGCACTTTTCCCCTCACCTCCTTCTGTACGCACTCTCTATCCGTGGCCCCACGAAGTCCTGGGACCTCTTGGTCAACCTCCTCCTCGCCCTGGCAAAAAAGGCCATCCACGCGAACAGGGAGGGGAGGTTGGCCGATGGAGACTCCGGTGACTGTGGGGCTTGTTTCCGATCCATGGTCCGATCACGCATCCGGGCGGAGTTCCTCTGGGTGGCGTCCACTGGCTCCCTTGACGCCTTCGAGGAGCAGTGGGCGCTGTCCGGGGTTCTCTACTCGGTGTCCCCGTCAGGTTCCCTCCTTCTGACCCTTTGACCTCACTCCTGTCCCTGTTCTTTTATTAGTTGTCCCCCGAAATCAGTGGGTTCTGTGGCCCTGTGGTTTCTCCCCTTAGGCTGGGGGAGGATCCTTTAGCAGTGGGCGGGCTTCCGCCTGCCCACTTCCCAGAAACCCAATAGATACATCTATTGTTTGATTTGACTGCACCCCTGTCCCTATTCTTTTATTAGTTGTCCCCCGAAATCAGTGGGGTTCTGAGGTCCTGCGGATCCTCCCCTTAGGCCGGGGGAGGATCCTTTAGCAGTGGGCGGGCTTCTGCCTGCCCACTTCCCAGAAACCCAATAGATACATCTATTGTTTGATTTGACCGCACTCCTGTTCCTATTCTTTTATTAGTTGTCCCCCGAAATCAGTGGGGTTCTGAGGTCCTGCGGATCCTCCCCTTTGGCTGTGGGGGGATCCTTTAGCAGTGGGCGGGCTTCCGCCCGCCCAGTTCCCAGAAACCCAATAGGTACATCCCCCCCGCCCCCCAAATCGGCTCCTTCATGGGGCCATGAGCACGGTCGTGTACTTGGCGTGGTTTACCCCTGTCCTGGACACCTGCCCTTTCTGCGGTGTGAGGGAGACCCTGGCGCACGTTTACTTAGAGTGCGCCAGGTTCCAGCCCCTACACCGGCTCCTCATTACCATCCTATTACGTTTCTGGTTGCACTTTTCCCCTCACCTCCTTCTGTACGCACTCCCTATCCATGGCCCCACGAAGTCCCGGGACCTCCTGGTCAACCTCCTCCTCGCCCTGGCAAAAAAGGCCATCCATGCGACCAGGGAGGGGAGGTTGGCCGATGGAGACTCCGGTGACTGTGGGGCTTGTTTCCGATCCATGGTCCGATCACGCATCCGGGTGGAGTTCCTCTAGGTGGCGTCCACTGGCTCCCTTGACGCCTTCGAGGAGCAGTGGGCGCTGTCCGGGGTTCTCTGCTCGGTGTCCCCGTCAGGTTCCCTCCTTCTGACCCTTTAACCTCACTCCTGTCCCTGTTCTTTTATTAGTTGTCCCCCGAACTCAGTGGGTTCTGTGGCCCTGTGGCCCTGTGGTTCCTCCCCTTAGGCTGGGGGAGGATCCTTTAGCACTTCCCGGACACCCAATAGATACATCTCCCCCCCACTCGGCTCCTTCATGGGGCCATGAGCACGGGCGTGTATTTGGCGCGGTTTACCCCTGTCCCAGACACCTGCCCCTTTTGCGGCGTGAGGGAGACCCTGGCGCATGTCTACTTAGAGTGCGCCAGGTTGCAGGCCCTATACCGGCTCCTCACTAATCTTCTGTTGCGTTTCTGCCTGCACTTTTCCCCTCACCTCCTTCTCTACTCACTCCCTGTCCGTGGCCCCACAAAGTCACGGGATGTCCTGGTCAACCTCCTCCTCGCCCTGGCTAAAATGGCCATCTACACGACCAGGGAGAGGAGGTTGGCTGATGGAGACTCCGGTGACTGTGGGGCTTGTTTCTGATCTATGGTCCGTTCACGTATCCGGGTGGAGTTCCTTTGAGCGGCGTCCACTGGCTCCCTTGACGCCTTCGAGGAGCAGTGGGCACTGTCCGGGGTTCTCTGCTCGGTGTCCCCGTCAGGTTCCCTTCTTATGACCCTTTGACTGCACTCCTGTCCCTGTTCTTTTATTAGTTGTCCCCCCGAAATCAGTGGGGTTCTGAGGTCCTGTGGGTCCTCCCCTTAGGCTGGGAGGGGATCCTTTAGCATTGGGCGGGCTTCGCCTGCCCACTTCCCAGACACCCAATAAGTACAAACATCTACAGTTACATTAGATAAAACAAAGAATTTTTTTATGTGGGATAAAAACTTTCATGATTCAGGGTGCAAGCCAACATTAATTAACCAAAATAACGAGGAGTCCTTATGGCACCATGAGGACTCCTTGTTGTTTTTGCTGATACGGACTAACACGGCTACCACTCTGAAACTTGTCGATTAGCAGAGATTAGCAAGATACTGCCCCAATAGGCAGCTTTCTCCATAATTATCTACTATAGGTTTCTTTTACCTTCTTCTGAAGCATCTGACCAATGTCAGGGACAGGATAGAGCAATAGAAGGAATTGATATGGCAGTTCCTCTGTTCCTAAGATTGCTTTATTTTTATTGTTTGTTTTTTTCTTCCCCAAGGTTGACATAGAAATTAATGGTGAACCTGTAGATTTGCACATGAAACTAGGGGACAATGGAGAGGCATTTTTTGTACAGGAAATGGACAATGATCAGGTAATGTCTAAAGATAATTTTCATTTGTCAACATTCTGATGCATACATTGTGGCTGCGATTTTGAATTTAGGGCTTTTGTTTAAAAGTATACCTCGATCTAGAATATGTTTTACTGTGTCATTCTGACAGTTGCTGTGCATTTTTTCTCACAGAGGAGTTTGGTACTGGATTAAATTAGCATTTCAGGTTTGACAGTTTGGCAAAGCCCATTGTCAAAGTAATAAGTAAGGCCCGTGTGTGTGTGTGTGTGTGCGCGCGCATGCATGCGCACACAGGCACAAAAATATGAACACTTTAGCACATTCCAAATATCTGCAAGTACATTGCCTAATGCACACTTGTAATCAGTGATTTACACTGCCTAGGCCTATGCTTGCACAAATCTCTGATTTGTGTGTGTGTGTGCATTGAGCATTGTGCTTATGCAAAAGTGTGTGTGTCCTTTTAAACACTTGGTCTTAAAGTGTTCATGTTACTCATTAAAGATATGATTCTGCACCCATTACTCACACCAAAACCTACTTAAACTAGGACTCCTGTTGTGAGAATCTGTGATTAACTGCTATGCACTTTAAATGAGTGCCACACTGATGTTGATGACACTTCCCACAAGGTAGAGAAGGGTAAACCTTTTAGGGGTATTTGCTTTAGGAGTATGTGACAATTGTTTTGATTCTCCAGCATGAGACAACTTTTTAAACCCTGATGCACCAGTTTAGTCCCATTAACTTCAGTTATGAGTCGCATCCATGAACAATCTTTCTCCCCATGTCTTTACATCTAAATATGTTAGATGGTAGCAATCGTTTCCGGATAAACAAGATTGCTAGGAAACTTTCCACGTGTATTTTAGATGGGATATGTATATTAGTTAGTGTATATAATCACATAAACAGAATCTTTGGGAAAGTTCTGGTCTCCATGAAATCTTGACATTGTGTAGTACAAGTCATGCCTGTCACTGATGCAGAGGTTACCAGCTCCCTACTGTTTCCTGAGTCTGACCGCACTCCTGTCCATGTTCTTTTATTAGTTGTCCCCCAAAATTGGGTTTTGAGCTCCTGTAGATCCTCCCCTTAGACTGAGAGGGGGATTCTTTAGCAGTGGGCGGGCTTCTGCCTGCCCACTTCCTGGAACCCAGTTGGTACTGTTTCCTGAGAGTGGTGTGATTTGCACGTAGATCATGGGGGCATGACCAGGGCATAAGTTATGAATCTTCACTTAAGAAATAGTGGTTCCATCACTTAATCAGCATTGAATTCTGCCCTGGGATGTGCACAGTGCCTGCAAAGCTCCCATTCAACTGGAGCCTAAGCAATCATCTAATATATGTTCGAGTTGCCTTGTGTGAAAAGCGAAAGGAACAATTGTGTTACAAGGCAGAGCCCTAACTGAATGTGGAAGTGAATGTGCCTCCCAGGGTGCAGCATATGCTCCACTGTGTACCTGGGTAGTTCCATGAGCCTTTTGTTGGGTGAGGTGTGGCTCTGCCTCCTCCCTTCCTGTCCTCCTTTGGCCCCACAGGAAAACCGCAGCTTGTTGGGGCACACGGCAGAAGCAGTCTCTGTGTTCAGGGAGTGTAGGGACAGTGTGTGGAAGCTTCTCAGGCCTCTCCTTGCATCCATGCTGGGGCCTGGCACAGTCTAGCCCAGTGTCTCCATTCTGATGTGTTAACAATTGAGATGATCCTGAGCCACAAGCTTTAGGTGTGGATCCAGAGCAGAGTCTGTGGAGGTTTGGATCTAGGATTCTGGTTCAAGCCCATTAGAGAGACAGAGTGTTGAGCTATTAAGATGGATCAGACTTACCCCAAAATTCTATGTTTGGTTCTTCTGGTTCTGGCCTATATCTAGCATCAACTGGCTAGAGACACGGGCCAGTATTAGCTATATGGAAGAAGCCCGTAGTGCAAGTACCTCTAGGAGCTGCCACCCTGAAACCGTTCCCCCATGGCTTGGAGCCTAGGGAGCACACATGGGGAAGGGGCACTCTGGGCCCGAGTTGTTTTGATAGTCAGTTGGGTTAATGGGCAGAGACCATTCTGCTCAGATGCTAGACCTATATTTTTGACTGTGGGAGGGAATAATATAGCCCCCGGTTTTGGTTTTTATCTTCAGGAGGTAATTCCTTACCACCTTGTTACCTCCCCCATTCTATCAGAGGGAGCTGCTCTGATGGAATCACAGCTGAAGAGGAACTTAATGGACAGGGTGAGGAACCTGGACTCCACTGGATCCTCACAGGTATCAATCCCCGGTCTTGCTTCCCAGTCTGCTATAGAAAGCTCCTCGATTTCTGTCTCTGTGAAGAAAAGAAGGAAGAGGAGGAGGAAATCTACCCATAAACTTGACAGTTTAAAAAGAGAAGAGAATGGAGACACATCAGAAGATGAAGAAATGTTTTCTATACAGATTAGTTCAGAGGAAGAGAATGAGCCTGTGGACAATATGAGGTATCATCATTTATAATGTAGATCTAATGCCAGATTGAAAGGATTAAATGTTTCTTGCATGTATTGCACAGAGAGGGGACTCAGGTGTTTTTTCTGGATGTGTGTGTAAAAATGCCCTTCTGAATTAATAACCAAACCCTGAAAACTAGTTATGAAATCCGAGAGACTTCTGGTCTGAAACCAACATGGAGAAAACCCCCTTTTTAGTTTGGCTGTTACTCCCTGGTAATGTATAGGTACAGGAATCTAATAGACACCCATGATTAGAGCCTTAGCTAGTGTAAATTAGCATTCCTGCATTGATTTCAGTGGACCTACCCTGATACACACCAGCAGAGAATTTGTGTTAATACAGTGGATAAAACATTCTGATGATTAATCCAGAATATCCAGATCCAGTAATTGCTTGAGCTATAATTGTGCAAACCCCATACATCCTGAAGTTACAAGCATGGAGAGCCAACTGCTCTGTGGGTCCTCTCTTGGTCCCCTTTGTTCAGGTCTGCAGTTGCCTCTCCCTTGTTTTCCTCTCCCTATGTTTCAGAGCAACAATAGCTCATGGGTGCATTTCTGCTTTGAAATCTGGCAGAATAGGAGGGAAGCTTGTGACTTACAGTGATTACTGCTTCGGATTTATCACCTCCTACTATATGTACTCCCCACCCGCCATACATCTACTCTGAATCAGAAAACTCCATCTCCCCAATCTGTGTACAAAAGCGATGTTGAGGATTCAGAAGGTGAGAGTAGCATGTAGCAGAGTCAGTGCTTCTCCCTTCCGTTGCCCCTATCGACTTCTTCAGATTTCAGCTTCCCTCCAGCAGCACACATGGCTGAGGAGCATCTGGCCCTGAGAATGAGTTTTAATCTAGGAAATTGACAGCAAAGTGACCAGGAGAATGATATCTGTGGAACTATAGAGTGTGAGTCAGACTATGGCTTTCTCTCACAATTTGATTTATACCAACATCTGGGTGTCTTCTTACTACAACAGGGATCGGCAACCTTTGGCACGTGGCCTGCCAGGGTAAGCACCCTGGCGGGCTGGGCTGGTTTGTTTACCTGCTGTGTCTGCAGGTTCGGCCGATCATGGCTCTCACTGGCTGCGGTTCGCTGCTCCAGGCCAATGGGGGAGGGGGGAAGTGTCGGCCAGCACATCCCTCAGCTCGCGCTGCTTTCCCCAGCTCCCATTGGCCTGGAGCAGCGAACCGCGGCCAGTGGGAGCCACGATCGGCAAAACCTGCAGATGCGGAAGGTAAACAAACTGGCCTGGCCCTCCAGTGTGCTTACCCTGGCAGGCCGCTTGTCAAAAGTTGCCGATCCCTGTACTAGAACATGTCTGCATTATTTTGTCTATTAACTAAGATATGAGGAAATTTAATATTCAAGCATTATTTTAACTTCCTTTTTTTTTATTGCTCAGGATATCTGTTATGGATGAGTTTAGTGAAGAAGTGTCTGAAATAAATGCTTCTGGAATCAGTAAGCTTTCGCAGTCTGCGCCATACACCCATTCAGATGGAGAGTGGTCACCCCTTCAGAGGTACAGTATATAGAATTATAATATATAGGTTTCTTTAAACAATCTCTCCTTCCTCACTTAGTCCTACTTGGTGCCTTCTCAAGTCTTGCTGAGTCAAGCATTGTCACTATCAACTACTAGATGAATACCTTCTACAGTTCAATATGTAGTATTGTTGTAACCATGTCAGTCCCAGGATATTAGAGAGACAAGGTGAGTCAGATAATATCTTTTATTGAACCAACTTCTGTTAGTGAGAGAGACAAGTTTTTGAGCAACACACAGCTCTTTTCAGGTCTAGGAAAGTTACTCCCAATGTTACATTTGCATTTAGCTATGACGCTGGGAGAACCTTTCCCACACCTGAAGAAGAGCTCTGTGGGCCTTGAAAGCTTGTCTCTGTCACCAATAGAAGTTGGTCCAATAAAATATATTGCCTCACCCACCTTGTCTCTACATATGAATTCTGACAGTATGTAACAGCTTTAGTGCAACTCAGCTCTTACTTCAAATGTGGACTATGCTGTGTTTGAATCCTAGAATATTTGTTGCCTTAATCTGGTCACATGCCCAGTGCTGATCTTTGAAGTTTGGGAATCATGCTGCCCTAAACCAAAAATTCATTTGTCCAGAAACAATGATCTAATCCTGCAGCAATTACTCACATGTGTAGTAACACTGATGGAACTTGAATCCATGCTACACAGAAAGACTTTAATGAATTTAGTCATGAGTCTATTTTTTTGTACATGTTTTTTTTTTTTTTACCTTCCAAGAACTTGCAAGATTGCACCCTAAATATGCAGGGTTGTGAGTTCAATCCTTGAGGGGGCCACTTAGGGATCTGGGGCAAAAATCAGTACTTGGTCCTGCTAGTGAAGGCAGGGGGCTGGACTCGATGACCTTTCAAGGTCCCTTCCAGTTCTAAGAGAAAGGTATATCTTCAATTATTATAATATGTAAAAAACCAAGATTCTTAATGATTGAAGAAAATAAGCTTCCTTTGTCTATTTCAAAAAACTATTTCTTTAGTTACAAAGGTGACTATAACATGGAATGTTTATTATAGATAATAAACACATATACATACAGCATACTATATGCATTTCTTGTTTAATACTCTTTGTGTACACGCAGTGTGGGTGTGCATACATTAGAATCAAAGTGTGTCAATTTGGATTGTATTTCTTCCTCCTGAGGAACAGCCTCAAAGCTGTTCAGTTGACATCAGACAGGTCCTCTTTCTGCATGTCACAGTGAGGTTCCAATGAAGTCTATTTCTTGGTGACATGGTGGCTGGTTTGAATTGTATGCTACCTATGTGCTTCTTGATTACAGTGCTCAGATTTTGAAAACTTGAGATGTACAGGCCTGTTTTCAAATGGCCTTTGAGTGCCTGAAGAGCTTGTGTTAGTTAGCACCTATTCTGAATAATGACACCTAGTATTTCTCTCTTTCAATGTATCGTGCTATCCAGTAAGCCTATAGATTGCACAGGGCCATCCTCTCATCTCACTGTTTCAGCAGATGGAGGCCTATCTAGTTCTTGTCCTCATCAATCCTCTCACTTCCCTGCTACAGACAGGTAGAGGAATTATTCTCTCTCTCTCTTGGGATGTGGGATTAATCCTTTAATGCATTAACAGTATGCAAATTTTGCCTAACTTACAAAGCTGCTTATTACTAACCTAGACACTTGGGAGGAAAATGCAAGATAGCAGAATTTCCTTTACTTACCTCCAACCTGGGCTTTGAATGTAGATAAGTTGCACAGAGAAGCCCTGCATTGCACTATGATGGGTAATATAACATCAGTATAATGAGAAAAAGGATTAGAAAAAGGGAAAAAAGACCAAGAAAACATCCAAGGACAAATGATCCAGCTCCTTGGCTGGTGTTAATTGCTGTAGTTCTATTGAAGTTAATACAGACATTTCCTTTTGGGCTTTCTGCAGCTTAATTTTTAAAAAAAAGTCATTTCCATTTAACAAAAAACAGGGCCTTCCTGCAGAGTTTGCTTTCCTTCTATGGTAACACAGTATTTTAAAATGAAAAATCTAAACCCCCTCTCAAGATGATGCTTAATCAGACAAGAGAGGGGGCGGCATGAGTAAGGGAGCCTTTTTCTCTTCTCCTCCCATCTTCATTCTTTGGGTGGGGGATGGAAGCTTTTCTGTACTTTGGAATGGAGGGGAGAGCATCTATAGAGAGGAAGGATGGTCCAGTGTGTAAGCAATAGCATAGGACTTAGGAGATCTAGATTGAAGTCCCTTCTGTGCTACATCCTTCTTATGTAACTATGGGCAAGTCACTTAGCCTCTCTGCACCACCATTCCCCATCAGCATTTAAATAACAGCTGATGAAAATATGGTAATAGGCTGTCTTTTCCACACTTGAGGATTTCTGCTGAAATGCCATCTTTTCCAGGAGTCTTGCCACTTGATAGCAAATCAATGCCCTTGCTTAGTTCTTCTACAGTGGGCTCCACATCTAGCTCTGGCATGACCTGTAGAGTTGGTATTTGGTCCAGTGATTCATTGTTTCTTTCTTGTGTGTATACCTCTGACTTCACAAAAGTCATCTTACTGGGCCTACAACAGCTGGTGAATTGTGTCTACCCTGAATCATAGTGCAGATTCTGGGCTGGAAGATTAACTAGAAACATGGTATTTTCTCTGAGTCAACTCCAAGAAAAGCACAGAGAACAAAACTGACCATTGTATATTGTCTTTGTGGACCTAACCAAAGCATTCAACACAGTCAGCAGAGCAGGTCTGTTTGTAATACTAGAAAAGATGGGATGCCCACCAACCCTGCTATGTCTTATATGTTCATTCCACAACAACATGACAGCAACTGTCCAGTTTGATAGATCCACTTCGGACAGCTTTGAGATGAAAAGCAGAGTGAAGCAAGGATGTGTTCTTGCCCCTACACTCTTTGGAATCTTCTTCTTGGTACTTTTGAACTGTGCATTTAAGTACATGAAAGATGGAGTGTATCTCCACAGAAGATCGGATGGGAAACTCTTCAACCTATCATGACTTAACTCAAAGACCAAAGTCAAAAAGGTGCTAATTGGGGAACTTCCCTTCGCTGTTGCTGCTGCCCACATAGCTCATGGTGAAGATCTACTACAGGAACTCATGGACCGTCTTTCAAGTGCTTGTCAGGCATTTACTCTCACCATCAGCATTAAGAAAACTGTTGTATTAGGACAGGGAGCTCCACAAGATCTTTCAATTGCCTTAAATGCAAACCAGATAGAAGTAGTCCAAAAGTCCAGCTTTTTAAGTTCTATAGTGACCACCAACCTCTCACTGGATGAAGAACTAAATGTTCGCATTGGAAAGGCTGCCATCAGCTTTAGCAGACTAACTAAAAGAGCATGGACATTGAACAACTCAAAGCTTACCATCAAGACCAAAATGCTAGTGCCTCAAGCCTGCATTCTCAGCACTCTCGTGTATGTTGGGGAAACATGGACAACTTATGCTCATCAGGAGAAAAGGTTAAACAGTTTCCACCTATGCTGTTTATGCCACATACTCAACACCAAATGGCAGGATAAAGTCACCAACACAGAGGTTCTTCAAAGGACAAATGTACCAAGCGTGACAGCCTTGCACAAGCAAAGACGACTTCACTGGCTGGGTCATCTGAGTAGGCCGGAAGATGGACACATACCCAAGGGCATGTTATACCGGGAGTTATCAGAGGGAACAAGAACAACAGGATGTCCCAAGCTTCACTATAAAGACACATGCAAGCGAGATATAAAGGAATTTGGAATTGATCCTGACCAATGGGAAATCTTGGCAAGTGATCGTAACAAGTGGCACCATCATCTCCATCAGCGTATCAAAGTCCATGACAGAAGCTGGCTCCTACAGCTTGAAGAGAAAAGAGCCTGTAAGAAGCAAGCAGCTCCCAATACATTTGCAATAACTGCCAAAGATCATGCAGATCTTGGATTGGACGATTCAGTCACATGAGACATTGCAAACCATCTACATCATAGACAGCAATTCCCACTCTCTCTCGTTTACGAAAGGATGCTGACATGACAGTGACTAAAGTAAGGTTTCCATTCCTTATTGTGTAACATCAACAGAATGCTGGATATGGTTCAGTCATGGTTTAGCCTGTAATAACTAATTGAAGACAATGGAATTTCACAAATCTCACCAAGGGCTTAATCGAAAAACAGCGGGGTTGCACAGTGATAACAGGGCCTAATTCAGCCTATGGAACCTTTATTACAGATGTTGATTTGAGAGAAGAAAGAGCCTAGTCTGAATTTCAGATCTCGGGCAGTCTTTGCGGGTTGGTGGTTATAAAGATGGAAGCTCTCAATGCCATTTTACCATGTCATTTTTCCAAGCACAACACCACTTTAAATAATCAAAAACACCTCCCTCCTGTGCTCAAATGCATTTTTTCTATGTCAGCGAGAAACAGATAGATAAAGAAAACATCAGTTCCTTTTAGCATTTGATCAGGCAGCTAGTGTGCTGTGAATGCAACTTATTCCCCTGTACACAGCTGTCACACTGTTCCCTTGTGGTCTCTGTATCTGTTTGTCGTATCCCCCTGTCTCTTATCTAAAGCTTAGATTGTAAGAACTTCAGGCTGAGACTCTATTATGATACCTGTTAGCACAGCACCTATCATGATGGGGCCCTGCCTTCACGGCATTACTGCAGTGCACATAACAAATGTCAAAGTTAATAATCATTTCACTAGTGTTTGTTGTATGCCAGAGGAATTCCCCACTTTTGCTATTCTGCCTGACTTGTTGGTGCACATCACTGGGCTGTGATGGTAAGTGGACTATTTTGACAACTCTCAGTCTTATCCAAATATTTACTGCTTTAATGAAGTTCAGATCATGCTATATAGTTCCCTTTGTAAAAAATACTGTGCTCTTTCAGGGATAGATTCTGTAACAGTTTTTTTCTGGCTAAATTCAGTCTGTTTTGTGGGATTATAATTTATCCCCCCCATAGTCTTCAACATCATTCTCTAATCTCCCTATCTCTCCCACTGAGATCCCACCTTTCCATTTATTTATTTCCTTTCTGATGTATATCTCCTAGCCTTGATGTTCATGTCATAATCACCATTTTTTAAAACATGGCCAGGATTCCTTTGGGAGCCATTAATATTCTTGAGGTTACTTGACCAATGCAAGACATGCCTTCCTCAGGAGTTTAGTGCATTACCTGAAGAATATTCCCAACCCCTTCCAAGACAGAGAGCAAGAAATTAGAAGTGGAAATGAACCTAGAAGATCTCCTACGTGGCAGGGCACAATCACTAGATTACCAATCTTACAAGGTCGTTATCTTGAATATGTCTAGCTCATCCCTGATTGAAGCATGCAAAACTCTGCCGTTGCTCTGGCACTTAATTTGTCCCAATTCAGTAAAAAGCAAAACAAAAATCTTTGAAGACAATATGCAATGTGATCATGAACTTTGTTAGTCTTTTATCAAAATTGATTTTGACAGCAGCTATGTGCAGTGAACACTGTCTTAAGCAGACACAGCATGGCAAAAATATACAACATGAGGTGTGAAGGCAGAAGTATACACACATGAGCTCATAAACATAGTCAGTGCCTTCAGTAATAAACTAGGGGTCACGTCAGAGAGGTGCTGGTCAGTGGTAGGAGCAGTTTAACATTATTAAGGGAACATGGTGTGTAAAGAAAAAAGTCCTTGAGTTTGTCATTGTAAGCCCAGGGGAAGTGCTGAGGTAGGGGAATTCCCACATCACAGTTCAGGGTATTTAAACTCCTGGTGATTTTTCATATAATTCTGCCAGGCTCAATCCCTATCTATGGCGGGAGGAGTTATCTCTTCAGCTGAGTAACCTCATGGCCCAAAAAGACTATGCATGTCCATGGAAGAGGAAATCCTTTCCAAGCAGAGCAGTGGTAGTATGCTGCAAAGCGACAGTGCATTTGCATTATATGCTTACGTTCTTTCTCCATCTTGGAGTCTCCTAAAGTAATTTTTTTGTGATGGCTCTAAAGGCATGGGGTGTTGCAGAGCTGTGCTGTGTAGCTTTTTGCTTCCCAGTGCCCTTGTGCAATGGAATCATGGTAGTTTTGGGACTTCTGTGGGCAGGAAGAGGGTCCGAGACTTTCACTCTAAGGGAGTGACAGCTCACCTCAGAATGCTAAGACCACCAACCCCAGCTTGCGATTTGTAGATGGCATGGGAAACTAACCTTTGCATAATGTTCCAACTAATCTAAGTAGCAGGAATGTTTTAACATCTTTTTTTTTGTTGTTGTTGCAAATAATGCAGTATTTCTGGTGCATGTTTATATTTCTGATTTTGATATTACAGCACTTAATTTAAGAGGCCCAGAGATTCCAAACATTCTGATTATAATTCTTGTGCACTTCTTAAAGTTACATTAGTGTTTGTGTGTTAATCTACAAGGGGAGCGCTATGGAAAAGAATTTTGGAATGTGGACATCTTTTGCCTTCTAAAATTATAAGTTTTATTATATCTAAATTGCATTTAAGCAAAGCCAGACATTTACAAAATGAAATACTGAATATGTATGCACTTCATTGTGCTTGTGTGAAATGCCCAGTAGATGCATTCTTGTTTTTTGGGGGGGAGAAGGATGGATTAGTAGGATTGCTGAGTTCAAGTCCTAACCCACCTACTGATTTACTGTGTTCCCTTGGGTAAGTCACTTAAGGACAGATTTTCAAAGGTAGTTAGGTGCCTAAAGATGCAGATAGACACCTGGGTCTTGATCAATGGAAGCTAGGAGCCTAAATACCTTTGTGTATGTGGGCCCCAGTAGAATTTTCAAAAGTGCACAGATGTATAACTCCCATGAAAATCCCACTAGATGCCTGTTTGCATCTTTAGGCATGTTAAGATTTTTAAAGATATTTATCTCCTCATCTGTAAAATGATGAGATTGTGGTGAGCATTGATTAATGATTGTAAAGAGCTTGGAAATCAATAGGAAAATTTTTTTTACAGCAATGACCCTTGCAAATGTGCTGATTTTCTTAAATAACTAATTACTTGTCGCTGGAGGAACTTAGCATTTGCCATGTTTAAGGTATTTCCTATAGCAAGCACAGGAAACTACAAGGGCAAAATGCAGATAAGTAGGTAACCGTGTCTATTTATCAGAGGGAAAATTGTCAAATTTTAAGATCTGCCATTGTGCTAGTGCAAAGTAATTGTTATCTGAGAACTGTCAGACTAAAGAAGCTCAATCTGTTTAGTTGATCTAAGAAAAGGTTAAGAAATGTCATAGTCATGACAAATTCAGATTAGTATTAAAAAGCACATTTTTAATAGTGAGGGTAATTAACTGTGGGAACTGCTTTTCCAGGGATGTAGTAGATTCTTCAAATCAAGATTGGATTTGTATTTAAAATATATGCTCTAGTTCAGCCAGAAGTTGTAGGCTTGATGCAGGAATTTGGGATGAAATTTGAGGGGCTTGTGCTATGCAGGAAGTCAGATGAGCAGAGTCATCCCTTCTGGCTTTACAGTCTATGAACCATCACTGATTAGTGACCATTTGTACTATTGACTACTGATTTTATTGCATTAATCAAAGATGACTGGTGATGCCACAGACTAGTAATTTACTGATTATCACTCTTTCTTCCATGTGTTTTTATACACTGGATGCCCTCCCTGAACTAGTCTATACTCCTGCCACCTTCAAATTCCTCCTCAAGACCTCGATGCCTACCAAAACCTGACAGCTATTAATGGGTGTACAGAGAGCCAGTCTGAGAGAGTTATTTTGAAAATGGTTTATCATGCTTCCATATCTTTGATTTGCTGCTGAGCTCCTTAGATTTCTGAACTCTTTGGGTCATGATTGTTAGAAGGTGCCTAGTGTATTGTGGCGACACTAGTAATACAGATAATAGACAGCAAGAATGCTGCATAATGCAGCTTGGCCTATGCTTTGCTTTTACTTAGCTCTTTAATGAGTACCATTTTGTTTTGTTTTCCAGTCCCTCAGGTTCACGCCCTCCCACTCCTAAGAGCGATTCAGAATTAGTCAGTAAATCTTTGGACAGGGGGATGCAGAAGAATAACCCACAAATTCATTGGGCCTGGGGAGAACTACCTCAAGCTGCAAAGGTATCAAACATCACTCCTGTTTCATTCCTTCCAGTATGTACTGTGTATTGTTAACAGGGCATGTGTACATATGGGTGCAATATTTCACATAGCTGATATACGTGTTTGATTTTAGGCTTTTACTTCATGCAGGCAAATCGAAGTCAGGATTAAGAACTGAATTATGTGGAGTCTTGAAAGATGAGGACAAGAAATTAATATCTAATGAGATAGAGAAGGGGAAGCCAATGAAGGAAGTCAAAGGGGGAGGGTGATGTGGTTTGATGGATGGGCTAGGAAGATTGCTTTAGAGGCTGCAGTTGGGATGGGCTGGAAAAGGCATTGTGGATTTTTGGAATGACTGTCCAAGAGGATGAGGTTGCACTGATTGACATGGGAGATGGTGAAGACTTGGATAAGAGTTTAGCTGTTGGGACAGAGTAGAAGGGTTGGATCTTTAAAGTATTGCAGGGGAAGAAATGGCAAGTCAGGGACTTGGCCTAGATAGGAAATACTGATGTAGGCAAACATTTCTGCTAAACGAGGAAGGCTTTGCATGTGAACACTTTGCCTACAGAATTACAGGTACTTGGTGTTGTTCATATTTGTTACTGACTGAAACAGAGAACATTCCTGGCCAAGATTTCATGAAGTGACTAGTTGTTTTGGGTTCCCATCTTAAAGTATGCTAAAGGGAGCTGATTTTCAGAAAGTTCTGGGCACCCAACTTCGGACAGTCAGGCCCTTTCAAGGTGTCTGCAGATGGGCAGCAAAGTCCCCAGTTGATTTTTAAATTTTTAGCCCCACCTGTAACTTTGGTTATAGATAGTGAGAGACATCAGTGACTGAAATAACCAAGTACAGAAATACTATGTCCCACTGCCCTATGGACAGATGATGCAGTTAAATTTTCAAAAGTGCCTAAGTGACTTAGGAGTCTATGTTCCATTGAAAGTCAATGAGACTTGGGTTCCAAAGTCACTTAAGGTTTTTTTGAAAATTTTACCCATATATCCAAATAAGAGGCACCTTTACTATGGCTTTGTAAGCATATAGATCACAACTATTCATTTTATGTCAAGTATTAGAGCTGTATAACAGTGAGTGAGTGCTGAAGTAAATGCAGCATTTCGCACTCGGGGTATGTCAGCGTATGGTGCACGTCTAGCTGCTGCATAGTCTAACCAATAGGCTGACTCTATGACATGACAGCTTTGCGGTGTGTATGCCTTGAACGTTCTCATAATCAAGACTCAAACTAAGATCCTGGTGGTCTGTTGGCAGCTGCTCTGCTAAGGAGCAGCTCTACAGGGGGGCTTAGCTCCTGGGCAGGCTAATAGGAGTTGTTCTTAGCATGGCTTCTCAGAGACTCACTCTTTGAATATCTTTCACTGGGAGCCACCCCTTTTATTAGAAGTGTTTGTTCACTAAAGTCCCAGTGTTGTAGCCATTCACAGTGCAGTTCCCCTTTTGAAATCAACAAGAGTTCTGCAGACAGAGCATCTATTGAATTGGGCTGTTAAGAACCAGTGATTCAGCTAACTGAGGTTTCCAGCGGTAGCTGGTTTTCTTGAGAATCAGCTTTCAGTGAGCATGGCAACGGTAAGTGTTACGGGCCCTATTCTGCTTCCTAGGAGATGCGCAGTGCCTTTACCTCTCATTGAAATCCAAACCAAACAGGACAGTGCAAAGTAGAGCTTTGTGTGAATAGACCAGGCTAACTTCTGACTATTTTGTGTGTCTCTTTTTCTCAGGGGCTTTCATTATCCTGATCTGTTTATTTTTTCTCCTAGTCCACTTCTCTACTCAAGGCAAAGGAATCCAGCATGGTGAATGTAAATCCTTCAGAAAGCACTCATTTTCAGGTCATTCAAAGTGAGTCTGCAGAGGAGATAAGCAGCTTGACTGCTTTACCTGCCATTGGGCAGGCAGCTGTTGCGGCTTCTGATGTAAATGACCCCCAGCCAGTGCCAGCTGAGATAAATGAACCAGAGATAGAGGCTCTAGGAGCAGCTGCACCATCTCTGCCTGCAAATGAAGAAATCAAACAAGCTGCAGCTTGCTTAGTGCAGCAAGCAAGCAAAATAGATTCCCCTTCTAGAAAGAAAGGTAAAGCAGTGTCTCCTGCAATTCTACGCATGTGATTTTGCACCTAGATGCCACAGTGATTAGGCTTTTTGTAGCCAGATGAACTAATCTATAACTCCAGAGCATTTTTGGAGAGACTGAAAGGAGAGCAATATGCCTTTTAACATAAACAACAGCTGAGCATGTGCGTGTGGAGTGGGTTTTTTAAGAGAGCTGTAATGACAGGGAGAGAAATAATTTTCTCCCTTGGTTACTGTATTTAGCAGATCTGTGCAGATAAGCAAGGTTGCAAAACTTGTACTAAATTCTTCCCTGTTTCACAAACCCAGGGGTTGCAGAATTTTGTAATCTGAGCATGCTATAGAGTTCCCTTTCAGCTGTACCAATAAATACTCTGCTCTACAGCTGTGCCATGCCACTGCTAGCTTGTGGAATGCCTCAACCTCAAAGCAAAGTTGCAACGTGTCCTTTGCGTAAACATCATGCATGCCACAAAGCAGAATGGTCTAATCACACATAAGCAATTTCTGTTGTGTTCAGCACACGTATAATCTTCAATTGGAATATAACTCTGCCCATTTTATTCCTCTCTAATTTCTCAAGATGATGCTAGATTGTTTTCTGGTAAGGGATATAATCTCCACATGAAGTTTATGCATTCACAATATGTATTTTGGTAGACCCCAAATTCTCCAGGGTGCTTTACCCGAGCAGACATTATTACAGACACATTTCTCAGCCAGTTCCCCAGTGGTTCCACGTCTGAAGGTAGGAGTGATTGAGGTGTTCCATCTAGTATGCAATCATTTGTGCGCCTTCACTTGCCTTCCTTTGATTACTTGTCAGAAATTCAGGAGTGAGTTGTGTGTTTTGAGTAAAGGATGCAAACTGGAGGTCACAGCTCTGGGTAGGACTCTCAGGATTTCACCCTCCGTGCAGTCACTCTTCTAGAAGTGGCTACGAGAGCAAAGATGGGCCAGTGGTCATGGCACTGAGCTAGGACTTGGGAGACCCGTGTTCAAGTCCCTACCCTTTGTCACCAGGGACAAGTCACTGAACATCTCTGTGCCTCAGTTTCCTATCTGAAAAATGGGGACAATAGCACTTCTAAATGGACAGGGATGTTGTGAGGATAAATATATTAGAGAATGTGAAGTGCTCAGATAACATGGTGATGGCGGACATAAAAGTACCTAAGATAGGCTGATAGAATTTAAGACCAGAAGGGACCATCATGATCATCTAGTCCAGCCTCCTACACGTTGCCAACCACAGAACCCAACTCACCCCTGTAATAGACTCATAACCTCTGGCTGAGTTACTGAAGTTCTCAAATCATGATTTAAAGACTTCAAGTTATAGAGAATCTACCATTTACACTAGTTTAAACCAGCAAGTGACCTATGTCCCATGCTGCAGAGGAAGGTACAAGGAGTCCTCTAGGGTCTCTGCCAATCTGACCTGGGGGAAAATGCCTTCCCTCCCCAAAAATGGCGATCAGTTAGACCCTGAGCATGTCGGCTAAACCCACCATCCAGAAACCTGGGAAAAAATTCTCTGTAGTAACTCAGAACCCTCCTCATCTAGTGTCCCATCTCCAGCCATTGGTGATATTTGCTACTAGCAATCGCAGATGAGACACAGGCCATTGTAGGAAACCTCATCATTCCATCTCCTCTATAAACTTATTAAGCTCAGTCTTGAAGCCAGTTAGATTTTTTTTTTTTTTTTTTTTACTCCCACTTCCCCCCTTGGAAGTTGCTCCAGAAGTTCACTCCTCTGATGGTTAGAAACCTTCATCTAATTTCAAGCCTAAACTTGTTGCTGTCCAGTTTGTATCCATTTGTCCTTGTGTCAACATTGGCCTTAACTTAAATAACTCCTCTCCCAGCAAAACCAAACCATTATAAAGTTTTTTTTGGTCCCTCACTTGTTAGGTATCCAAATGAGACATCATGCATAGCCAGCATTGACTTCAGTTGGAATTGTGGGTGCTCTGCACCTCTGAAAATCAGCCTTTTGGTGTTTCACCAGGGCATCGAAAATCAGTGGCCAGTTGTGAAACTTTTGGCCTTCCAGTTTTGTGTCATTGTAGATAATTGTTTTTTCTTTTACCTAAGAATTGTGTGCACATGCTTTATAGCTCCTTAAGATATAAGTTATTTTTAATTCTTGTTGTGTATTTGGAAGACACCAATTCATTATTTATTTACTCTGTGTTTGACAGATAAACGAAGCCGGCATCTTGGTGCTGATGGTGTCTATTTAGATGACCTCACTGACATGGATCCAGAAGTTGCTGCTCTTTATTTCCCCAAAAAGTATAACTATTTATTTGCATTAGACTATATTAGTTAAATCTCTATCTTCTCCTGTCAAATTCTTAGCAGGTCTCATTGTGCCAAGATTATAGGAATATTGGCTGTAAGTAACATTCAGCTAAATGATAGTCTAGGTCAAAAAAGGATGTTGGGAAGGATACCTAAAATTATGCAGAGAAAAGATGGGATTCTTGAAACTTTGTAACAGATCTATACTTTTTCATAAGAAATGTGACAGTAAATGCTAAGCATTATATACTAGTCTCAGACTGCTGTGCAATTTCCATTAACGTTATTGGGAGTTATACTCATGGATCAAGGGCAGTATATGGCTCTTAGCATAAAAGATACCCTAAGGGATCGATCTATTGATCTAAGATATATAGAGATATATGCACAATATGCTTTTCACCTTGTTTGTTACCTGAAATCACTTAAAGTTTAGTATTATTAATATTATTATTTTACTCTAGCTGTACCATAGTGATTGACCTTTTAGAAATACAAATACAAATGATAGAAAATTATTTTTGGATGACACTTATGCCTTTATTTATGAAAATGTGTTTTCTTCCCATTGTGGTTTAATTTCCATTAGAGTTTCTTTTAATATTTGTATGATCCTCTTCCCAGATCATACTATAGTGGTTTTGATGACAGAAAGCCATTCAGCAACAACTAAAGTGAGAATAATTTGAATAGTATCATTTTCTGCTTTCTTAAACATTGTTGTTAAGGATGGAATATTAACATTGAAACAAAATAGTGGTAGATTGGTAAAAGAGAGATTGTACTGCAAATTCTTCTCTCAAATGCCCTGTTATAACTCTGGAAGTCATTGTAACAGAGACAGAATTTTGTCCCTGTATGTTCTAGTAAATAATAACCTATCTACACACAGATTTTGATCCAATACAAGTATTTAAGGGTGATTATGTTTTACCAAAACAGTTATATTAGTACAGCCTGTAGCGTGGATGCAGTTATATAGATACATTATACTGGAATAGCTTATTACCTTTCCCATAGCTATGTTGGTAGAAGCAATATTATAACAGTGTAACTGTGTCCATGGTAGTGGGGTTGTACCTCTCTATACTGATGTGGTTAAAGCAATACAACTTTTGTGTATAGATGAGGCCTGAGAGAGGCCACTAATTTGAATTCCTTGCCATAGATAATTGATTTCCTGTTATGCCAGAGAATCACACCTTTTAACAAGTTGTTTGCCTTAGGGTGTGCTAGGGTGACCAGATAGCAAGTGTGGAAAATCAGGACAGAAGTGGGGGGTAATTGGCACCTATATAAGAAAAAGCCCCAAATATTAGGACTATCCCTATAAAATCAGGACATCTGGTCACCCTAATGTGTGCACAAAGTGGGTTTGGGCTTGTGAAGGAAGAGAATTTGGGAATGATACAGATCAGAAAACAATGAGGACTGAAAGACTGTTTTTTCCCCCCCTACAGCGGTGATAATATTGCACATGGAAAGAATGCAAATGAAAGTGGACCACGGTCAGCCAATCAGTCTCCTCACTCTGGTGGAAGTTCAGGTGTTGATAGTGGCGTTGAAGGTGTCTCGGATGGAATAAGAGACTTGCCTTCAATTGCCATTTCACTCTGTGGAGGTCTTAGTGAGAACAAAGAGATAACAAAAGGTACAGAATGATCCTGTGCCTTATGATTACATGTTGTTAGTCAACTCCTGTTAAATGGGAAACGGTGCCCTCTTGTGGCTAGAGGTAGGAATTTAAGGCTGAGGGAGTATGTAGCTCTGGAGTTGGCAACCTTTCAGAAGTGGTGTGCCGAGTCTTCATTTATTCACTCTAATTTAAGGTTTTGCATGCCGGTAATACATTTTAACGTTTTTAGAAGGTCTCTTTCTATAAGTCTATAATGTATAACTAAACTATTAGAGGAGTAGCTGTGTTAGTCTGGATCTGTAAAAGCAGCAAAGAATCCTGTGGCACCTTATAGACTAACAGACGTTTTGGAGCATGAGCTTTCATGGGTGACATGCATCTGACGAAGTGGGTATTCACCCACGAAAGCTCATGCTCCAAAACGTCTGTTAGTCTATAAGGTGCCACAGGATTCTTTGCTGTTTTAACTAAACTATTGTTGTTTGTAAAGTAAATAAGGTTTTTAAAATGTTCAGGAAGCTTCATTTAAAATTAAATTAAAATGCAGAGCCCCCCGGACCGGTGGCCAGGACCTGGGCAATGCGAGTGCCACTGAAAACCAGCTCGTGTGCCGCTTTCGGCACCCGTGCCATAGGTTGCCTACCCCTGATGTAGCTCTTCTCATTTGGATAAAAATGTCAGAAGTTCTAGGGTTATTAATACTATATTACTCATTTTAACTTACTGTAATATAGTTTGGAAATTACTGTATTTATAGGTTCACCTCATGCAACAGTAGTAAAAGGGTGCATTTGCCGTTTATTATGCCTTTTACTGCAGCGTATAATTGGTAAATTCACAGCTGTCACTACCATGAACAGGTAGGATGGTCCAATGGTTAGGGTGCAAGTCTGGGACTCAGAAGGCGTAGGTTCCATTTTCAGCTTCGGCACAGACTTCCTGTGTGATCTTGGACAAGTCATTAGTCTTTCTTTGGTTCCCTGTCTGTAAAATGGAGATAACAGCTCTTCCCTACCTCGCAGGAGTGTTGTGAGGATAAATACATCAAAGACCTTGAGGTGCTCAGATATGAATCATGGGTGCCATTGAAATATCTAAGACTGACTCTGCTCTGAGCACTGTTTGGAAACTAGAAGTTAAAATATTCCATACAGAGGGTAATTTACGATAAAGTAGTTCTATTTATTATTTTGTTAATGATCCAAATAATTGTGATTCTTGAAGGCGAGGAAGGGAAGGGAGTGTTTGTCCAGGAGGATGCATTTTCATTTTCCTCCAGGCCCTACGAGTATTGATCAGGTTTCTGGCTGGGGCTGTAGCTCTTCATCGAGTCCATCAACACCTGTTCCCTAATTAGCCAGAGAAGGTCAGTCACTGAAGAGGCACATCCTTACCCAGGAGTGAAAGGCCTGATCCTGCAATGTGCTGATCACTGTAGCTTTCATTGAGCACCTCCTGTGAGGAGTTCAGGGCAGTCAGCAGCTCAGAGGAAATACCCAGCACCTTGCAAGATTGGGGCTCTAAGCCCTGTCTCCATAGTACTGCTAGTCTCTGCTACCCCCTGTCATGAAGGACTGATCCTGAGCCTGAAACTTAACTCTTCAGAACGTTTTAATGCTAGTTATGGGGGGGATGTAGGGGGGTAGGTTGTCCCATTGCAGGTACTGTACTTATGTGAGTATGTTTTAAATATTTCCAACAGATCAGTTCTTAGAACAAGCAGTAACGTATCTGCAGTTTGTGGACAATCCTGCTATCATTGACGACCCCAACCTTGTGGTTAAGATTGGAAATAAGTAAGTACATTTCAGCAGGCAAAAGTCTGGACAATGTGGGAAAAGCACTTGCATGTTTTTAGTGCTACCCTAGTGCTTACACCAGCTGCACTATTGCTGAACAAACGGGTACTCATTTTTCTACTGTAGATTCACCCTGAGAGATTCAAAGCCAGTTACCGCTAATTAAGTAATTAATTTGGATTTCAAAGAGCTAGTATTGAATGCAGACAGTGTTCACACTCAATACCTAGAGTAAAAATAAAATAGACTATAAACCTTGCTAAGACATTCATTCAGTACAATTGAATGATGAATACTTATGGGGAAATCATGATTGGCCTGTGGCCATTCTATATGCAAAGAAAGAACCTGCATCTACTGAATATATTATTACCTCGCCTCTCTGCTGACTCGTGTGATTTTGGACAAGTTGCTTAATTTCTTGCCCTGCTTTCCTGATTTGTAAAACGGGGATAATACCACTTACCTACCTCACAAGGGTGTAGAGAGGAGAGGACTAGTTCGGGAAGGTCTGATTAGGTAAGGTGCTGGAGGCCTCGAGTGTGGTCCTGTACGGACCTCACTCTCATGGGAAGTTGGGTGGCATCGCTGAGGATTTAGCTTCCTAACTGCCATGGGAGTTGCAGGCCCTCAGCACACCACAGAAGAAAGTCAGCACCACACAGAACCCAAACCTGAACGTTTGTACAGCGCCTTGAAGGGGCAAAGAGCAATATAGGTGGCTCGTAGAAAATGTAGGTCCCTGAGCTATGGTACAGATATGAGGAATGGATGAGAAATACAATTTCTGTTTGGGGCTTAGCTTTTCTTTTGTGATCTCCTATGTGACTTCTCCTCCTGTGGAATTGTGGTATAGTAAATATGGACTGTCCTTGTACTGGAAAAGCTTTTACACCAGGTACCTACACAAGGGAAGTGCCAAGACGAGGATAGGTATTTGGGAATTTGGTCACCCTTTATAGCAATTCAGAGGAGAAAGGTTCCCCAGCTAGCAAGCCAGAGTCTTTAACCAGATTCTTTGAATATTAACCTCATCCTGAATAACTAAAGTGTCTGTTAACGTTTTACTGGAACTTTGCATTAATAAATAGACACAACCAAAGTAGTCTAAGGAGGACATGGATTTGCAGATCCAAATCTGAACTTCATGGCTTTATTCTTTAGTTTAAGTAAACTGCACTGCTTTAACTGACAGTGCAATTACTGTTAGGCTGTGAATTGGGATCGATGGTATTACAAAATGTAACAACACAAAACTATTTTGATTTCTCAGGTACTACAACTGGACAACAGCTGCTCCACTTCTACTGGCAATGCAAGCATTCCAGAAACCTTTGCCAAAGGTGAGATTGAACATGAAGTCAGTTGGGAAAGCATGACCTGTGGCATTTTTCATTTCATGGACTGAAATTCAGGAAGGCAGAGAAAGTGACTGTATTTTAGAGAGTCTACACGTCAGTAGGAATCATTCACACAACCAGTCACATAGCTTGTGCTGACAACACAGGGCTAAATTAAACCCAAAATTAAGATGGATTAAGGGCTTATCTACATGGGAAGTTAGTGTGCAGCAAACTAGGCTGTGAATGTACAGCACCCTAGCTACTTCGCACTAAGTCCCATGGGGAATTAGTGTATTAAGCTAAAGTGTATAAAGGCACTTCTAATGTGCAGTAAGAGTGTCCACACAGGGAGTTAGTGCGGACTGGCTAGTGAGCTATAAATTCACACTCTGCCTTGCTACTCTCTAACTTCCTTGTGTAGATAAGCCCTACATTTGGTCTACACTGTATTTATTTGCTAGTTTATAAAAATTCAGAAAATATCTAGAGGATTATCAAGTCCAAAAGAGGATGACCCTTTTTGATGATTTATCCTCCCCTTTCTCCTTTGATTAATATTCACTGGCTTGTAACCAGAGGTTATATTTACAGATAACAGTGTGCTGTAATTGAATATTTGGTGTCTGTACCTTCTATTATGTCTTCAGGAAGTATACAGTTTCAGTAGAAATAGTGACTAGAGGTTTGCGGTTAATGGACAACTATTGTGGAAGTAGTAGCCCTTGCTTTAAAGTGTCAGAAAAGTAGCATGCATTCAAGCAGGGAGATTTGTAACTTTTAGCAGTGCTTGCCACAGTTTAGGGCTCATTGAGAGGACACTGTTGGGAAAAAGATCTATACTTAGATTTGAAATTTTGCTTTGCACACAAGTGATGTCTTTGGTTTTGACCCATGTGAGTTCAAATCCCCTTAATGTCACTTTGAGTTTGGAATATAAACTCATGCAAAGCCTCAAACTGACACTTACTGGGTACTGCTACGTTACTCTCGCCTTTCTGTGAGAATCACCTGAATCTGCAAATATGCCTGGTTTTAATGTAATACCGTACATCTGCCCACACTCCATGTAAACTGTATGAGTTTGTAATGAAACACAAAACCAGGTGTGTTTTTTCACTGAAAACGTTTTGCTAAGATATATGTCTTTGGAGATACATTAGAAGATTCAGAATGAAATGCTGACCCCATTGAAGTTAATTTCACCCTTATTCTCCTGGGTTATCAATAAAATTATAATTAATGAGCACTAAATGCACTACATTTGTTTTTTTAAAACCAGTATTTACATTCCAAATGTTGGAAACTTTCTAGAATCAACCAGGCTAATCAAATGAGGCAACAGGTACAGAGCAAAACATTAGGTTGGAAAGATTTACTTGGGTGAACAAAAACTCTGAAAAGATTACCATCCTGCTTTCTATTCCTGATCTTCCAACTGATCTTCTTACTTATTTTCATGCATATTGATAGAGCTTTGACTTGTTCCAACAACAGAACTAAGTCATTGAAATGTTAAAGGATTTTATATTTTGTCAGAAGAGATTGTATGAAGTGAATGTGAACTTGGAGTTTTTGCAAAGGAATCGTTGATATTGGCCCCTATTCAGCAAGGTACTTAAGCACATGCTTAACTTTAAGCTTCTGAGTAGTGCTGTTGAAGTCAATGGAACCAGACACGTGCTCCAAGTTAGGTGCGTGTGTAAGTATCTTGCTGAATTGGAGCCATTACTCTCAACAATTCAGATTTTGATTCAAGCTGTTCCTCTGGTTTTTTCATTTCTTTAAAAGAAGCCCCAAAACTTATTTGCTCAGTTTTACTTTTCTGCCATTTATCTCACTATCTTTCTCTGGGTGACCACATCTTGAATACTGCATGCAGATGTGGTCGCCCTATCTCCAAAAAAGATGTATTAGAATTGGAAAAGGTTCAGAAAAGGGCAACAAAAATTATTAGGGATATGGAATGGCTTCCATATGAGGAGTGATTAAGAAGACTGGGACATTTCAGTTTGGAAAAGAGACAACTAAGGGGGATATGATTGAGGTCTATAAAATCATGACTGGTGTGGAGAAAGTAAATAAGGAAGTCTTATTTACTTCTCATAACACAAGAACTAGGGGTCATCAAATGAAATTAATAGGCAGCAGATTTAAAACAAACAAAAGGAAGGTTTTTTTCATATAATACACAGTCAACCTGTGGAACTCCTTGCCAGAGGATATTGTGAAGGCCAAGACTAAACAGGGTTAAAAAAAGAATGATAAATTCATGGAGGTTAGGTCCATCAATGGCTATTAGCCAGGATGGGCAGGAATGGTGTCCCTACCCTCTGTTTGCCAGAAGCTGGGAATGAGCAACAGGGGGATGGATCACTTGATGATTACCTGTTCTGTTCATTCTCTTTGGGGCACCTGGCATTGGCCACTGTCGGAAGACAGGATGCTGGGCTAGATGGAACTTTGGTCTGACCCAGTATGGCCATTCTTATGTTCTTATGCATTTTAGATGCAACAATAAAGGGGAGCCTTTGAAAAACCTAATCTAGTTAGAGAGAGAGAGATGGACACTGTAGCTGAACTTCACTTCTCGTCTTTGTAACAACTATAGAACTTAGATTTGATGTGGTTTGTCTTAGAAGATCCCTTATCACCTCCACAATTTTACACCGATCTTTGGAGAGGAGAGGCAAAATCAGGCTTACAGTGGAAAGCTGGTTGCAATCTTACATGAAGAGAGGCCATCATATATTTCCATTAAAATGTCCTTCTCCCTGAATAGTCCTATAAGCAGGTTGCAAAACACCGCTAACACCCTTGTAGTTTTAGTTGAGAGGCCAAGGGCTCATGGGTGTGAAAACTAAATCCTTTCACCCTTGGAAATGATCACTCCATGTTGTGGATCAGACATGTTGGGTGTTGAGTTATTGAAAGGAAGTAAGCGCTGTTGCCCTCTACCCTGTATCTCTGGGTCTAGTCCTTGTCAATACAGCACATGTCATCACTAAATTCATATAAACAATAGTAACACCGCTTCTCCCCACAAATTAATGATCAATACAAATGTTAGTTTTCTTTTAGAGAGCGTAACCCACCATCTTGCCCTTTAGTTTGTAGCCTTTGTACCTGAAACCTCTTCCAAAAAGCTGGTCACCTGTTTTTTTTATATTTTTTGTAACTTACAATTTTCACTAAACAACCTCAAACCAGACTATTATTTACCCATGCTAGACATTATACTAATGCCATTTTATGCTTTCTTTTCCTTTTTTGGTTTGATCTCCTTTTCTTTTTCCTTTAAAAATTCCTCAAGTATTCATGCTTCAGTTACTTCAGTGCAGTTCTGGATGCCATTAGGTTTTGCTTTTATAAAATTTATGGCCCACAGACAGTATGTTTCCTTTTCTTCTGTTTATCCTTGGTTGAAGTTGTGTTCCTCATTTTCCTTTGTTTGCATGTGTCAGGTTGTCCCTTTCTTTTGTTCCATTATTTATGTTACCATCCATTTATCACAGGCCACTGTGGAATCTATTATGAGGGATAAGATGCCCAAGAAAGGTGGAAGATGGTGGTTTTCATGGCGAGGGAGGAATAGCACTATCAAAGAGGTAAGTTTAAAAAGCTGATGGAGTTAGTTTTTGGCTGAGGTTTGAATTTCATGTGTCTTACATCCGCCAGAGGTTGTGCTTCTACAGACAGTACAATACCCAGTTTGATTTAGGACACACACAAGGAAGGCATTTAGGGCCTGATCCAAAGCCTATAAGTCAATGGAAAGACTCCTATTGACTTCAGTGGATAAGGCCCTTAGCTAAACATTTTATCTGTTTCACTTCCACATTTGTATTCATTACATCTACCTTTGGCAGCATAATCTAATAGATTAGTCAGGGACATGGGAACCAAGAACTGCTGAGTTCTTATCCTGGCTGTGTGACTAACTTAATATGTGTCATTGGGCAAGTTGCTCACCCTTTCTACAGTTCTGCTTCCACATTTGAAGGATAATGATATTTATTACTAGAGCTGGTTGGAAAATTATAACACATATTAAATTTGGATGAAGAAAATGAAGGAAATGTGGTTCTTCACTTTTTGTTAACCCTCCTGCCAGCCCATTTTCCAATAATCTCTGGATTGGGTGCTTTAATTACATCTTCAGAGCTGTTTATGAATATTGAAGCTCTGTGTAAGTGTTATAATAACCACTGTTCTCTTGCCCTTTAGATTTTTATTAGCAGTTTTAGAGATTAAATATGTCTCTCTTCATTCGATTTTTAAAAAGTTGAAATATCTGATACTTGAGTTTTCTAAGTTTACATAAAATAGTCATTCTTGTGAACTTTAGTTATGGGCTTCATATGATTCATTTTTCTGGCCATATTTTTCCACAACTTATTGAATTCTAAGAATGACTGTCTTCTTGGAGGTGTTCCCTTGTAAAGTGAGCTGTGACAGCTACAATTAGGTAGAAGAAGCTTTAGTTAATGCTGTCCATTTGTTTCATGATAGCCTCGTGTAACTTTCATTATTTGAGATAAAATTGTCAGAGCTAAGTCTGCCCAAAGTACGTTTGGTTAGTAGGTTTTATTAATGGTTAATGGAGTTTCTGTACAGTGAGTGTCTACAAGATTGGTCCCACAATTCCCACCAATTCTTGTCATTTGAAATCGGCTCTCTCTGTATCTGCCAAAGAAAAACAAATTTCAGTTTCTACTGTGGTTTATACTTGAGAGTATTCTCGTGTTCTATGCAAAAATTTTCCTACAGTAAACCCTTGATTTTTTTTTATCATATACATGCACAGAACAAAGTCCTGCTTGCCTTTCTCACATTTATAGTCTTGGTGAAAGCAATAGGAATACCTGCTTGAGTGAAGCAAGCAGGATTGGGCCAACAAGATTATTTCCTTTAAATATTTCCCCTCTCTGTCTACTATGGAATTCACAACTTCTCGTATCTGTGTTTTAGGAAACCAAGCCAATGCAAGATTTGAGTGGGAATGTACTTACTACAGAAGAGGAGTCATCACAAATGAGCATTGCAGACAGGTGCGCAAAAAGAGGGCTGTAGCCAATGTAACTGGACCATTTAAAGATGAAAGCAGGACACTTCAAGTCTTTGAATGGCAGAGCAGGGAAAGTAATGAAATCTGGTTGAGATTTGTAATCTGTTATGCTATCCTATCTTTATATTTGGTCTCTTAATATTGGTGAAATTCACCCATGGTAAAATCCACTTCACCTCCATAAAGCCTAAGGAGATGAAGTGTGGGAGGATTCTCTCCAGGGCAAGGTTGTGGTGCTGCAGTACTTTAATGAGCCTTTTCAAAGCTTACTAAGTCTGTAGAACTGGAATTTCTTGTTTTGGCATCTCCATGACATTCTCTCTCTCCTTATATGTTAGCCCTTCGGTTTTCAATCCTAGCCAGATGTAGGAAGTTTAGAAGCTTTTTGCACCTCACTGAAGTCAAAATGTTCCAGATCCTTGTAATATCCCCTGATTTATGAAAACTTGCACAGTCTGACATCTCCCTGTTTGCTTCTATATACCTGAGGAGGCTCAGGAGAATAAGATGTTTCTTTCAGAGGGATTCTTATACCACCTCTCCCATGAAGAGGACAGGAGACTCTGCAGCTTTCTATTACTTCTTCCAAGGAGAAGCAGAAGAAGGGGTTTCAAAGTCAGCGGATCCTCCTAATTTAAGCAGCTCTTGTAGTATCCCTTGTTGGCCCCAGAATCTCCACTTAGGGAGGATTCTGCAGGGCCAGCATTAAGTTACCTGCTGAAGTCCCATGGGGATGAAGTAGCAGAGAGTAGCTGTCTCCTGCCTGGTCTCCTTTTTGAACAGCCCAAATCCCAATGGAGGTGCAACCAAGTGGCTTACTATGAAACCAGCAGTGTCTACTTCTGTGCTGTCCTCACTCAGATCTGCCAGAGCTGGAGAGAGGATAGTAAGACCCGGATTCAGACCGTAGCTTACACATGCTAAATTAACTTGAGGCTTTTTGGAGGCTGACATTGCAATCCAGGAGACCTACCTGGAATGAGGAGCCACCAGTGCTTAATTTGTGCCAGGGCTTGCCAGGGCAGAGCCCCAGCACCTCTATGATTGTAGGCTTGGCAGTTCACAGTCCCGGCACCTTTCCTGCATCAAATACGAATGTAAAAAAAATTGCTTGAGCCCCAGCACCTCTTTCATTACAAATTAAGCACTGGGAGCCACCTTTTGTTTTGGAGAGCAGATACTGGCAGGTTAAATATGCGGCACATAAACTGCTGCCTCAGTAATATACATTATCCCAAATCAGCAAGATCCACGAGTGGATCTGAGAGGACACATTTCTCATCAGTGATGTTTGGTTCTGTTGTACCTTACATGTTTGTTTAAAGACCCAGCCTTAAAACAGTATTGGAATTTCAATCAGACTTCACTCCTTAATTACTGTTTCGTGTTTGAGTTTTAACTGACTTCAGAAACCGATCAGGAAGGATTTGTTGCTGAAAATCATTCTGTGGTAAATAGAATATTGAGTTGCAAGCAGTTTTTAGCCCAGATATAGCAACCGCAGAGTCAGGCAGGCTATAGTTTTAAATGCTGCGAATCACAACATGCAGTATTTATGACACCAGGGTCAGGACTTCCCAACAACATGCAGAACCCAGCAGTGATGAAAAAGAATGTTAAGAGTGATATATTAAAGATCACATTGGCAGTATGTTAAGAATATTTGAAGCTACCACCTAATATGACAGTTTTCTGTTTACCATTAAAATTCTTATCTTCTGTGAAAAATTTTCCTTGACAGATTTTTAAAAACAATTGTGGTAGGAAAAATAGTTTTATAATGATGTATACTTAAACTAATATCCTGCACAGGAACAAAAAGCTGGTGGCATTTCATTTTAACATTTTGAGTATGGCAATTCTGCCAGAGTTGTCAGTAAAAATATAATTCCATTGACAAAAATTGCTGCTTTCACAAAGAATGTGTGGTGCAGGTTATCTTCCATTAGAAAATTGCATTAGTCATGCTCTGGGTTTATTCTCTAATTGCTGAACTCTTTATAGATTAAATAAATTATTTTCTTTCCTCATTTATCTCCTTAGATTGAAACTTCTTTGTAGTTGCTCACATTAGCTAGCAGATTTTATACATTGTTAGAGTTTTTAATGAGTCAACATGGACTGTAATTTAAGTCTGTTAACTTAAACTGACAATACTAGCATATAGACAAGTGAATGACTTGAAGAACCCAAATATGAATAATGGAAGACATGCGTGAATGAGAATTCAGCACTTCATTGATATATTTCTAAAGTCATGTTGTAAATAACCTCCCAAGAGACAGTACTTAGAAGCAGAGAATCAGTTGACTTATTCAGTGAGTCAGTGCTAATGTATTTTTAATGGATACCCAAATGCATTTACTGAGAGATGATAGCATCTTTTCTCTGTGTGATTTTCCAGACTAAAGGATGAATCTTCTTCAAGTGATGAAGACCTGAGAGCTGCAAAACCAAACCTTGGGTCATTACAAACAAACTCAAGTCATCTCTCTTTATTGTCAGGAGTCAGTTACAAAAAGACCCTTCGACTCACTTCTGACCAGCTTGTGAGTTATTTTTACGTCCTCCTTCTGAAATGTCATTTCTAGCACAATGCAGTTATTCTGGCTAGCACAGGGTTAATGAACTCCGTATTTGTGCTGACTACTAGGCCTTATCTGGGCTGCCTTTGGGACTGGAGAGGCCCTGGGAATAATTTAGACAGTGCTGGAGGACTGTCTAAATTACGGCAGCCTCCCTGAACTGCTTGAAGGCCTGCAGTGCTGCCTGGAATCACCACAGTGATGGGTGCTATGATCCTTTCCCTGATACGTCCATCTGACTCCACTCCTGTCCCCAGCATACCCCCTATGCCAAGTTTTTAAGGGAGTCCTCAGTGGACAGCTTTATGGCTGTCATGCACAAGAAGAGTCCTACACCAGCTGGAAAGAAGGTGTTTAAGGCTCCTTTATGCTGCTCCAGCTCTTTTACCTGGCTTAAAGGGGCCAGGCGCTCTGTGTGTGTGTGTATTTCTCATCTCTCTCTCTCCCCCTCACACATGCGCACATACACACAAGATAGCAGCTTCTAAAAGAGCTGTTTATGAATTTAGTGTGACCAGAACCATATTAATTTTAGTTCCTCTGCACAGAGGTGTTGTGACTAATGCTGATAAACAAAGCTGTTACTGTCCAAGCCCAGGGCATTAATATTTGATTTTGGAGAATTTGGCTATTTAGGAAAATGCATTTTCTCACATCCACACATGCAGCTAATTAATTGTCAGAAGTAAACATACTTGTTGAATACAATATTAGGCAGCTCACCACTCGCAGGTGGCTAAATGAGAGAATGTTCTCTGTAGTTGGCAAGAGGTCTAGAATTTGCCTTAAGACACAAATATGGTTTATTGGTCGTATTGTGTAACAAATTGAGAGCACGGGTATACAAACCCAGCGGGACTTATTTTTCAGATGCAGTAGTTTTGCAGGGGCTTGAAGCCAAATCTGTTTTTTGCTGCCATGAACACTTCAGGCCATACCATGCCACTGATTGCAAAGCAGAACTCCATATTGCTTTTAATTCAGCTTATGAATCAAGGGTACAGCATGGCCCTTGCAGCCAAACTCTGCTTCCATTATTCAGTAGATAGTCCCATGACAGGAAGGGGATTAACACATGCTTAAAGCAATTATCATCCTCCCATTTGCATTTATACTATTCTACCCATTTCACCTGCACAGTTTAATCTTGCGAATAATGTTTCACAGAAAAGTCTAAAGCTCAAGAATGGCCCTAATGATGTGATCTTTAGTGTTACGACACAATATCAAGGCACGTGCCGCTGCGAAGGCACCATCTACTTGTGGAATTGGGATGACAAGGTTATTATTTCTGACATCGATGGAACTATCACAAGGTAAGCTGATAAACGGGGCAAGATTTTACCTACCAGGTAAGGTCTCCAGGCTCAAATAATCGTTATTGACATAGGATTGGGGCAAGGGACCATCGTGTTCAGACTTTGAATTTTCAAGTTTAACCTGCTTTTCCAATGAAGCAAAAAATGTAGGGGGCTGCTGTTACACTGACTGAATTGTTAAAGGCTGGTATGTGCCATGCTGTTGATCTAATTGTTACTTAACAGGCTTTCCTGTGGTGCTTATCATAGTAGTATCTGTGCACCTCTCACACATTAATGAGTTCATTGTCACATCTCCACTCATGAAATCAGTGGGCGCTAGATGCCTTTGATGGTCTGGGCCAGAGGGATTAAGTTATTAGCCAAGGTCACACAGAAGATCTGTGCCATAACTTGGACTAAACTCCTGATCTCTTGAATCTCAGGCCAGTGCGTTAGCTAAAAGACTATCAGCCCACTCTGCAAGCCAAATGAATGCTTAGGAGGGCATGTATCAATACCACTCTTTCCTTAAAAAAACATTTAAAATGGCTTCTGCCTCTTCTTTGGAAGTTATTTCTTGCAGTGCATTTGCTCCATTTTTCCCCGTCTTTATTCAGGTCGGATACTTTAGGCCATATTTTGCCCACTCTTGGCAAGGATTGGACGCACCAAGGGATTGCAAAGTTGTACCATAAAGTGAGCCAGTAAGTATTCAGCAAATCTCTTTGTGTTAATTTCTCTGAATTTAAATGCAAAACCAGATGCCTGTTCACAGCTCCAGGTGTCCTAGCAACTATTTACAAGAATGGTGAATATAAGAAATGGGTATATGAAACTCACAACAGGAAATTGGACAGGATAAGTAGGATCAGGATAAATGGTGAAGGACCTTAACAGTGAGGACAAGAAGCTTGTGCTTGATGCAATGATGAAAGGAGAACCTGTAGAGGGATGCAAAGAGCTGGTGGGGGAGGGAATGTTGATGGCATCAGTGTCAGAGAGAAGATTATGGTAGTCAAAATGCAAGATAAGGGCCTTGACAAGAGCTTGGCAGCCTGCATAGACAGAAGGCTGGAGCTTTGAGATGTTCTCCTGTAAGAAGTGACAAGATTTAGACAGCCTGGAATTGTGCATCAAGGGAGAATCAAAGATGACACCAAGCCTTAGGGACTGAGAGGGTAGTGGGCTTTGTTCATGGTGATGAAGAAAACAGGGAATGGGATAAGGACTTGGTGGGGAAAGATTAGGAATTCAGTTTTAGGAATGTCACATGGAGCTTAAATTTGTGCTGGACAGCAAGAAAGATGCTTTGATGTGGGATTGGATGGAAGGAGATATTTTATCATATACTAACATTCACACACATGTTGACTTAAACTTATTTTTTATTTTTGTTCCCCATTTACTAGTGGTGGCATTTTTGTTATGTTCATTGCTGTGTTTCTTCATTCTTCATTATTATTATATACATGTTCAGATTACCCTTAAATGTGTGAATATCCTCAGATTCAAGGCACAATTGTCCATTTGATTGATTTGATTTGTTCCGTGGCCAGGGGTTGTGTTCAACTTTGTCACTTTTGTTTTCCATGGGTGATGCATTCTAAATTATGGATAATGTAATCTAAAATATGACAGAGACACTGGGCCTGACTCATTCCTTAAATAGGTATAAATGACTATACAAGGTCACTTAGAGAGAGAGTGTGGGTGAGGCAATACCTTTCATTGGACAATCTTCTTGAGAGAGAGAAGCTTTTGAGCCACAGAGAGCAAGATCAATAAAATCTGAAAGCTGACATGGCAAAAGGTGTTTTGTTCCATGAATAAACTCTTACTTGTATTTGAAAATAATTTGTTTTGAAGAGAATTTTTTTTTAATTTTAGAAATTAGCATTGTTAAGTCTACCACTGGAGGCAGCTATTAGAACTTTAACGGCCATAAATTTGGGTTTTCCTGTTAAATTACTAAATTAATTATAGAGCATCTAGATATCATAGACTGGCCCTATATAAATGTCTAAGGGTGAAATTTAATGCCCCTTACTCATATTTAATAGTACTTTACTTCATGGACAGTCCTATTACTGGGCTTGTGCAGTATCGTGCTATTAAACCAGACTAAGGGTATCAGAATCTGGTCTTATGATTACTAGAACCTGTTAAGATGATATCTGGAAAATAGTAGTCTGTGAATATCCTGTGACTTCTGATAAAACCTCTATTTCAGTACCAAGCCAGAAATTATCTCCTGTTAGGTCTTGAGCTCCAAACTTACACATGTTTGAAGAAGTTCAGGCATACAAAACCAACCCTTTGCTATCACAAAGCCCCACAGGTGGGTTACATTTAAAGTAAGGTTGATGCAACATTGTTGCTGGATGCATAATATCTCTTCTTAAGAGGACTCATTTCAGTAAATGATGAGGGATGTGATGCAAATACACACAGCCAGATTTTACATGGGGCCCATACAAATCTCTGATATAGATTCTCCTTTACTGGTATAAATCAGTGAATTCATTGGAGCTGTGCAGATTTTTGGTGTCTGGCTTGTAATGTTTTCACTCCTTAGTAATAATTTGTGAGTTCTTACGGGGTAAAGAGGTTAAAGATCTGAATTTCTAATAGTGATGGCTTATGTCCCAGGCAAATAAAATATCACAATTGTGAAAATGTTCACTTTATTATAAAAGTAATTTCTTCCTGGTTTGTTTGTTTATGTAATAGAAATGGGTACAAATTTCTGTATTGCTCGGCACGTGCTATAGGAATGGCAGACATGACCAGAGGATATTTGCACTGGGTCAACGAACGAGGAACAGTCCTACCTCAAGGACCTGTGTTGTTAAGTCCAAGCAGCTTGTTCTCAGCCTTTCACAGGTATCATTAGGTAGTAGCTTGTACCTAATACAAAATTCACCTCTTATGTGACCACTTTACATTATTCTCAGAGTTTCTAATAGGAGATGGTGCAGCCTTTCATTGAAGACTAACCTCTAGTAGGTAACCAAAGTTTGCTAGTATCTTAGATGGTTACTTAAGACAGGTCTCATTCTACAGTGGTAGCCATTAAAAATTCAGCATTTGCCAACAGATGCCACCTCACCTGTTCACTACAGTTACCATGGATATTTCCTGTTATCAATACCTTCATGAATGCTGACTTTTTAATGTTTGTCAGACAGTGTTTTATATGACTAGATATATGGACTAGATGACCTCCTGAGGTCCCTTCCAACTCTGATATCCTATGATTCTAACTCCTGATACAGGTTAGAGCTAGCTGAAGGTTGGCCTAGCTTGTACTTGCCTGCCTGTGGCTCCGCCCATACAGCTGCAAATAGCCAGAGTCCAAGAGCACTCCAGCCTTGCCTCTGTTTCCCTGGCAGCATTCCCTATATATGCTCCTGGGCTGGAGTCTGCTATGGGGAACGGTGCAGGGCCAGCTACACCAACTGTGCACCGTGCAGGATTCTCTCTATGTCATGGAAATTCCCTCGGGGACAACTCTGTCATCGGTTTGATCCCATTTTGGCAAGAGAGGTATTTGTGAAAGGGCTGCAGCCCAGAGATGAACTGGCTTCTCTATTCATTATTCTGTAATGAAGCACTAAAGAGAATTAGAAGATGCCTTTGTCTTTTCTTACCTCTAATTGTCATTGATGGATGATCTCACCAGTAGAAGCAGCTTACTTGAAGGTAGTCCTTTGGATCTGGTACATGGTGAAATTTAAATCCCAGAGAGAGCATAGAGAAGCTATACAAAGGGAAGGCCATTATAATCTATTGACCCATTCTGCAGTTTTCAGTAAGGCAGTTTATATCATTACATTACATTTACCATACATCTTTATTTAGAAACTGCTGTCTATAATTCATTACCCTTGTTTAGTAGCTAAATCTTTACCACACAGTTTTTAATAAAAGCTCCCTTTAGGAGGCTTGTTTTTAGTTTGAACTTTATCTGTGCAAACATTTACATTTAATAGGAGCCCTGGCTTCTAAATGAAGTTGCATGGAGGTTTTCGGTGCTAGAATCTGACAATCGGTGCTAGATGAAATGTATTATATAAAATAAAAATAAAACAGCGGATGTACTTATGAAATACTTCCTTTTTATTTTAGGGAAGTGATAGAAAAGAAGCCAGAAAAATTTAAAGTTCAGTGTCTGACAGACATCAAACATTTGTTTCATCCGAACACAGAACCCTTTTATGCTGCCTTTGGAAACAGACCTGCTGTAAGTAATAGCTGTGATTATTTTTCACTATGAAGTGCAAAAGTGCTGTTGTTGTTCAGTGTTTCTTTTGTGGTAATGCCTCAGGACCTCAAATAGGAATTAAGGCCACATTTTGTTAGGCCCTGTAAAAACAAATAATGTAAAGTCAGTCTCTCCCTCATCGATTTCACAGTTTAGGATGTAGGTGATATTCATTAGGTGAATAAAGAGACAAACGTGGAGGGCAAGGTAGCAGTGAAGACATGTGTTTGCATAAGTTAGCAGTCCCAGCATTCCCAGGTGGTTGACCACTTAACTGTATTTAAAATCTGTAAAGTTGTTTGAAAACACTGAAAACCGTGCCTTTCTTTGGCGTTGTTAGAAATGTGTGTCCAAATTCCTCTTTCATTCGCACAGCACAACCACAGTGAGCAACACGTAGTTGCTGTAGTATAAACAGAGGTAAAATTTGGCAGGTGAAAATCAGTGGGATTTAGACTCCAAAGTTACTTAGCCACTTTTGAAAATTGTGCCCCTGTGTCTAATCTCCTCTAATAGTATGATAACTTGGGGCTTGTCTGCACAGTACATGAGTGCGCACCAGTGGGGAGTAAATTCTAGTGTGTGGCATGCTAACTGGCCCATCTGGATCTTGCTGCCATACACTAAAAGTTCCCTAGTGAACATTAACGGAACACATGTTACAAACAACACTATGTTAATATGCGCTAGGGAACTTCTAGTACATGCCAGCAGAGTCCACATGGGTCACTAAATGTGTGACATGCTGGTGATGACAAGAATGTTACACTTCTCTGGTGCACACTAATGCACCATGTAGACAAGCTTTTAGTTTCTGTGGATTTTGTTAGGCTTAGTTAATGTTAGTAACATGCCATGAGAGCTTCAGATGCAGGATAACACATGTATATTCAGTGCCAGTACTTTGCACTTCGGTATTCTTTATATATTTGTCTGTGCTATATATTCTATATCTATATTCTATACATTTTCTAAAGAATAAAATGTATTGTGCAAAGGCAGAAGTACGGTTTATTTTTTTTAAGTTACATTTTTTTTCATTCTTTACCAGGATGTTTATTCCTACAAGCAAGTGGGGGTCTCTTTAAACAGAATATTCACAGTTAATCCCAAAGGAGAACTTATACAAGAGCATGCAAAAACCAACATCTCATCGTAAGTAGTAATTTGTCCTGAATACTCTATGAGCCAAATTCATTACCCGGTTGATGATGAGAGTTACACCAAGGATTTATTTGGCTCTGTTTTAGCAAAGGTTTCCTCTGTTTCAAATGAAATATATAGATTAATATAACATTTGATTACTTTGATACCAAGTCTCCACTTGCCATTATTTGAACTAACAAGAAAGATACTCACTGAGCCAGCAATTAAAAAAAAAGGTTTATTTTATTCACTTGCAGGGATGCTGTTCAATCCTAATGCAGTCAGTTTCAAAAACAAGTTAAATGTAGTTTCCCAGGTCCTTCTGCCATTTTTTGTGATCTTTAAATAATTCTTTCTTTAAAGTTTCAGGGTTTCTATGTGAAAGATTTGGGCAAACAAAAGCTGAAACTAACTATATAGTAGGCACTGCTAAAAGTGGCTATACACATCCTTGTCCAATTGCAGTTAATGGGAATTTTCCAGAGTTTAAACAAACTGAAAGCTTGATTTTGGAAGCACTTGCATGCGCTAGACGTCCCATTACAGTCAACAGAACTACTCACATGAACAGGGTTCTACAATCAGGCCCTGAAAAAATATAAATCACTATATTTTTCTCTTTCAGTTATAGGACCCTAAGGGTAAACTGGTAACAATAGTAGATAGAAAAAAATCAGACAAATGTAGATTTAAATTTGTGTGTCCCTTTAATTCTCATAGTATATATGAGCCAGAATGTGAACTTTGTATTTGTACTGGTGCACAGTTATTCACAAGAGCATTCCCATTGACTCAGTAACACTATTTGTGTGAGTAACTGCTCACTAGTGTGAGTGAGGGTTAGTACTCTTAAATATCTAAGAGGTACACAGAATGGTTTGCAGCAGGTAACAAAGACCTTTTAAAAAATCATTTTATAGAGTCACAGGTAGAAGGGGAAATAAAAGAAACAGTGTGTATAGGTATCATGCTACAGTCACTGCACATGAGCAGCCCTGGAACAGTAAAGGGATTGTTACAACGTGATGGAACGATAAATGTCAGGATGCTGCAGTGAGTCAGCCAGGTGGAAAGAATATGGTTTGAGATACTGAAACCTCATAAACATTTTAGTCCAAATTTTCAACAGTGACTAATGATTTTTGAGTGCCTGGAGTCTTGGGTTCTTCACTTAAGACACCTGAAAGGAGCCAGACTGTCAGAGAGTGAGTACTCAGCTCTTTTCAAAAAATGAAGCCTCTTTAGGATGTCTCAAGCTGGGGACTCAAAAAAGAAGAAATCCCAAATTACTAGTAACTTTTGAAAATCTGGGCCTTAATGGTTGTTTTTTTTAACAATTTTTTATGTGGGCTTCCCCGCCTAACCATTTCCAAAAGGAACAGTGGTAAACTCTGCTTTCCAACACATAACCCTTTGAACATCACTGCTCAAAAGGAATACCGATGAAGGGGTGGAAGCCAGCTGGTTGGACTGATCATTTCATGCAGATGAGCTTTAAATTGTGCTGGTAATGTGCAGTAGGGTGCCTAGAGCCTTGGCTGGGCAACTTTATTTTTAAATCAAAATAAAAAATCTGAGATGATTTAAACAGTAATTTTTTCCCCCCAGTTACGTCAGACTCTGTGAGGTGGTTGATCACCTGTTTCCTTTGCTGAAAAGAAGCCATTCTTCAGACTTCCCTTGTTCTGATACCTACAGTCAGTTCACGTACTGGAGGGAACCACTACCACCTTTTGAAAACCAGGATATTTATCCATCCTCATCTTAAATGCATCTACAGCCTCTTGTTCAAAGGACTGGTTATCGTATATTTAAAAGACACAGCTTGGTTTTTGCCTTGGATAGATCAGCTGGAATCTGTGCTATTGTGAGCATTGTATTCATTTGTTAAAAACAAATTTGGAACTGTGTTTCCATGCTTAAAGTCACCTTTCCAGTGACTAGGCATGAGAGCGGTGCTTCCAACTTCTCAGCCAACATGCTCAAAATGTGCAACAGTCTTATTAAAAAAGATCAATTACAAGTGCAATGATACTGCTTTTAACTTAAAAATACTATAAAGTTTAGTTAAAAAAACCCACCAGTGGTTCTCAACCTTTTCCTCACCATATCTGCCATGAACCATCTAGCCAGAACCCCCTTCCATTTAGCAGGATGGGAAGGGCAGGGTTTCAACACCCTGACGCGACCTCTGTTAAATTAAAAATCTCTTCTTTAAAAGAACAGACAGTAATCCCCTCCCAGACAAGCATAGGATTGTATAAGAGTTATTGGGCCAAAACTTTAGCTGGTTTAAATTGGCTTTTTTTTCCTGGGAAATAAATAATGTACATTGTAAACTGAAAGTAAGAGAAATAAAAATATTGTATCTGATTCTGTCATCCCTACTCACCTTGAGCAGTACCTTACTACAAAGGCAGTCCATTTGGATTAAGGTACAGTATAAGTATACAAGTGGAAGAATTCAACTCCTTGGGTGAAATCCTGGCCCTGTTGAAGTAAATGGCAAAACTCCTGTTGTCACCAGTAAGGTCAAGATTTTATCCATTGATTGCACAGAGTTGCACTTTGCTGGAGCTGACAACTTCAAGGGATTTGTCAGAACTGAAAAGTATTTTGTGAAGCATTTTCTATGGCTAACATGTGAACTTGCTGCTGGGTTAAGGGTGCATCTCATGATTTCAACTTGCAGCATTTTTTCAGTTGTGTGTGCTTTGCAGTACATCTGGCCATCTTTGGCATCAATGAAATCTTTCTTTCCACTTTCAGTTCTATACCTGAAAATGTCTTTTCTCATTTGCACAGACACTGGTTGTATGTACTGCTCTGTTATATTACTTACTTTTCAGTGCCTTAAATTTTAACTGTGTGCATTGGGGTCAATATTGCAGATCATTTGAGAACATTTTTCAAATAATGTACTGCAGTACTTCGCTTTGAATTGTAACTTCAACTGGCCAATACCAAATGATCAAAACGTTTGTGCTTGGAGATAAATAGTAAACTGATTACCTTTTTTATTTTTAAAGATATGTCCAAAGCATAATTGTTTTCTGAAAATGGCATCATGGGATTCTATGTTTAGTGTATTTCAGTTTCTCCCATATCAAATTTGCTCAGTTTAAAAGGAAAGGCTGGACCCTGCTCCTGATTTAACTCAATGGAAGTTTTGCCACTGGCAGTGGGAAATAAATTGGTGCCCCAGAATATGGATTTTCTAACTGCTGGCCCTGCATACGCACTTATTTTGGATGTTAAAGTCAAGGGGCCAATTCACATTGCCCTGCATCTTGAGTAATCATTTACACAAGTGCCCAAAGTTTTTCCTTCTTTTGCAGCATCACTGGATCTCTGACCAGGAGAAGAATATTTCAGGTGCATGTATGCTGTAGTTAATTCAGAAAGAGAGTACAAGGAGGAAAAACACATTTTGACTTCCAGTTCTTAGGTCAAGTGTGCAGGGCTGGCAGTTTTAAACAAAAACAAATATATATATTTTTTATTGTAAACTAAAACAATTTTAGTATTGTTTACTAAACAATATATAGTATAGTAGAACAAATTTGGTATTGAGTCCCGGAGACACTGTCAGTGTGGGCCTCAGGGTGCCAATTTAAGAGAGTCACGTCTGTACAACCAGGCTTTAATTTATATTATGTGACTCTTGGCTGTATAAGGCAGGGATTAGGAGTAGTGATGTGATTTTATCTCTGTATAAAGCCTCAGTGAGACCAATGCTACAAAATCTCATACAGGTTTAAAATGACCACATTTTAAGAAGATGTTGAAAAATTGGAGAGGGTTCAGAAAAGAGTTACAAAAATGATTCAGGGTCTGGAGAAAATGCCTGAGAGTGAGAGACTTAAAGAGCTTAGTCTGTTTAGTTTAGCAAAAAGAAGATTGAGAGGTGATTTAATTGAAGCATATGAGTACCATCAGGAGGAGAAAATGCTGGATATTAAAGGGGTCTTTAATCTAGCAGAGAAAGGAAAACAGGAACTAACAGCAGGAAACTGAAGCCAGACAAATTCAAATGGGAAATAAGGCACAATTTTTTAACAGTGGGGTGTGGATTCTCCATCTCTTGATATCTTGAAATCAAGGCTGGATGCCTTCCTGAAAGATATGTTTTAGCCAAATACAAGTTATTAGGCTCAATACAGGGGTGTAAAATTTAATGGCCTGTGATATACAGGAAGTCAGGTTGGATGACCTAATGACCCCTGCTGGCCTTAAGCTGTATGAAACTATGAAATATTATTTGTAGATATTATTTATTACTTCCTGTCATTAACTGTTGAATTACTGGATGAACATATTAGTCATAGCTTGGCCGTATTTATTTTGCTAATGGCCTCTTGTAGTGCATTTATGATATAAAAAATTCCCAGCCACTTGATAAGATGCACTCAGTTCAGTTACCCTCCTGCAGTACTTTGGGCCTGACTTTCAGAGCCAAGCAACTGGAGCTCCCGTTGATCTGACCCAGAGCGAAACACATCTGAAAGGCAGGTCCATAGTGTTTAGTTGCGGATGTGCCAATAAGCAGTGAATCCAGTTTTAATCACCTTTTAGTATTGGAAACAAAATGGCAGTGTAGATGAGTAGCTGATTTAAACCATTTCAGTTTGAAGACCCTATTACACTATGGGACACTGTGTGCTCTGTCGAAGTTTGATTGTAGCTGTATAAACACACACAGTTGTATTTCACTCTTAGCTAATATTTATTAAATTGGCTCATGGGGAGAACAGTTTGGAAAATCAAAAGCTTGTTCTGTTAGCAACAAAAGATTTTGCTTCATTTTAAAATATTTTTTTAAGTACACTATATTTGGCTTAGACGGTCAGGCAGTTGTATGCATACATCTTTAAATTGGATTATTCATTCATAAAGAACAAAGTGGAATGGTTAAAGGAATTCTTACTCTTTCTGTGAAAGAAAAATGTTGCCTGCTTTCAGTTTAATGATCTCAAGTATCAGAGGGGTAGCCGTGTTAGTCTGGATCTGTAAAAGCAGCAAAGAATCCTGTGGCACCTTATAGACTAACAGACGTTTTGGAGCATGAGCTTTCGTGGGTGAATACCCACTTCTTCAGATGCATGCATCTGAAGAAGTGGGTATTCACCCTACGAAAGCTCATGCTCCAAAACGTCTGTTAGTCTATAAGGTGCCACAGGATTCTTTGCTGCAGTTTAATGATGGTTTCTGTTACAGAGAGAGAATTTTTTGCTAACATAGTGCAAATACAGACACCCAAACCACAATGTGCTCTATTGCTACAATAGACATGTTATAAACTAGACTATGCAGTGGTGACTATTGTTTATTTTCATGAATCTGATGATTATCCCACTCAACATGGGTGGTTGTAGGAGGGGGAGGATAATATATGCATCTCATCAGTTATACTGAAGCTAAAATTTATTGCAACTTTTGGGATTGGGGGAATTTTTTTTTATTTTTTGGTTTGGCTCATCATTTCTATTTCTATTTATATACAGGATTTGCTCTGTCTAGTGCACTGATGGAAATCATTGTAACACCTCATTTTGATGCGCTGAATGCAAAGACGTTAAAGATATATTGTAATAAATGCAAAGAGCTGAAAAATAATTTTCTGCCATTTCAATTCTGCGACATCTTAAAAATAGTCAGCTTTGGCCTTGTGTCTTTTGGCCAACTTGAAAGAATATTGTGTTGTGTGATAATTGTGTCCATTAGTAATGGCTTGTCTATTATCAGGGCTACCCGGTGTTATGTCCAGCATTTATAGTATTCACCCTGTGGCATCACAGAGAGCCTGTGAGCCAAAGCTTATGGAAGATGCCATTGAAGGTGGCCTGGCCGAGTGCCTCTGTTCTCCCACTATTCCTGGCTGTCAAAAAGCAGTTTAGTGCCGGGAGCAGCCAGGTAGAGCAACCCTGATGCTAACTTTACTGCAGGGACCAAAAAGGCCTACACAGCTTGACCCAAAATTTGAGAGCTGCAAAGGCCTAATGCCAGCTTTTTGCTCCTCTGGCCCCATCCATCCTCCCTCTCCTCAAGTCTGGGCCTGAGCATAGCTCAGCCTGACCTCAAAATCTGGATCTGGGTTTTCAACTCACATTCTTCATGTTTGAATGAGACTCTGGATACATAAGAGTCTGGTCATGTCGCAGTGAAGGCAATAGGAGTGCTGTCATTGGCTGTGATGGGACCAGAACTGCACAGTAAGGTTTGTTTTGTTTTCCATTCCATTGCTGAGAAATAGAATAGAAAAATAATTGCTGCTATTTATGAGAACACAAAATATGCATTGTGCTCCCTCTGCTGGATATGCTGAGCAAATAATGACAATCAGTTCTCAATGCTGCCAGGCTGGCATTAGTTGATGATTAAACAATAAAAATGTTTGGAGTTAAGAAAATTCTACAGCAGCTGAAGTTCAGTTCAAAATTCTGAGAAGAGCCATGTTTGGGCAGGCCACACTCACGGCAGCACCAGGCCTCTCTATTGTCTGTGGGTATGGCTACACTTACAGTTTTGCAGCGCTGGTAGTTACAGCTGTGTTCGTACAGCTGTGTAGGGCCAGCGCTGCAGTGTGGCCACACTGACAGCTACCAGCGCTGCAGTGTGGCCACATTTACAGCACTTGCAGCGCTGTTGGGAGTGGTGCATTGTGGGCAGCTATCCCACAGAGCACTTCATCCCATTTTGGCGCTGTGGCTTGTGGGAAGGGGAAGGAAGTGTGCGGGTCTTTCTGCTTCCTGTTCCAACGCCCCGTGGTGCTTTGCTACACATTCCGAGCAGTTTGGCGGCATTGTGAGTCTGCAGCGCGGTTTCTGAGATTTCTGTTACAAATGGAGCCTGAGCTGCTGAGGACCTTGCTGATGAATGTTGCCAGCACATCACGCATGGCAGTGGAGCTATTCCTTCAGCTGCAAAGTGACAGTGAGGAGTCAGACAATGATATTGAAACGCCTGACGCTCAAGACACTCAATTGCTTGTGGCAGTAACAGACGTGCTCAGCACCGTGGAACAGCGCCTTTGGGCTCGGGAAACCAGCACTGAGTGGTGGGATCACATCGTCCTGCAAGTCTGGGATGACGAGCAGTGGCTGCAGAACTTTCGGATGAGAAAAGCCACTTTCATGGCACTGTGTGCTGAGCTCGCCCCTACCCTGCGGTGCAGGGACACGAGATTGAGAGCTGCCCTGCCAGTGGAGAAGCGGGTGGCTATTGCAATCTGGAAGCTGGCAACTCCAGACAACTACCGATCGGTGGTGAACCAGTTTGGAGTGGGAAAGTCCACCGTTGGAATGGTGCTGATGCAAGTTTGCACAGCCATTAATCGCACCCTGCTAAGAAGAACTGTGACTCTGGGGAACGTGCAGGACATTGTGGATGGCTTTGCAGAAATGGGTTTCCCTAACTGTGGAGGGGCAATAGATGGGACGCATATTCCTATTCTGTCACCACCCCACCTGGCATCAGAGTACGTTAATCGCAAGGGGTATTTCTCCGTGGTTCTGCAAGCGCTTGTGGATCACCGTGGGCGTTTCACTGACATTTACTCAGGATGGCCTGGAAAGGTGCACGATGCACGCATCTTTCGGAATAGTGCCCTGTTCAGGAGGCTGAGGGCCGGGACTTCTTTCCCAGACCGCAAGATCAGAGTAGGTGACGTCGAAATGCCCACTGTGATCCTTGGAGACCCCGCTTACCCCTTAATGCCATGGCTCATGAAACTGTATACAGGGAAGCTTGACAGGAGCAAGGACCGGTTCAACTACAGGCTGAGCCGGTGCAGAATGACTGTGGAGTGTGCTTTTGGCCGTTTGAAAGCCCGCTGGAGGTGTCTTTATGGGAAGCTAGATTTGGGGGAAAGCAGCATCTCTGCTGTTATATCCGCATGCTGTACCCTCCATAATATTTGTGAAGGGAAGGGTGAAAGATTCAGTAGGGAATGGACCTCCGAGGTTCAACGCCTAGAGGATGAATTTGCACAGCCAGAGAGCAGGGCTACTAGGGAGGCCCAGGAAAGGGCTTCAAGGATTAGGGATTCTTTAAGGGAGCAATTTTGATGCTGAGAGCCAACAGTAATGTTTGGTGCCTTTGCTGTGCTTTGTTCTACCTTGGGGTACAATATTTACCACTTCCTGCAATAATAAAACGTATTGTAAAAGCCATAAAATCCTTTATTCAAAGTACAGTACATAAAAGGCCAGGGGAGTTAGGGTGGTGGACTGTACATTCAGAGGTTTGAATATGTCCTGTTTTGATTACTATTCAATGTCTGCTGCACTTCAGGATTACTATGCTGCAGGGTAATGGGGGTGGAGTGCACAGGGTAAGAATTATAGTTATCAGGGCTGGTAGGTGATCGTACAGGTGTTGGGGGCAGCTGGGGGTAATAAGAAACTGGCTGCTGGAGAAAGGTGTTTTGTGCAAATACTGGGGAACGAGAGAGAGCTTTGGGAGGGGTGTGGGTTACCACGGTACAGATCTGCCTGCATGGCTACGAGAGACTCAAAAGACTCAGTTTGGCGAGCCAGGAGGCTTATCATCTGCTTTGAGGTTTTTTTGATAGCCAATTCCTTTCTCCTGCTTTCTGTTTGCCTCCACTCATACATTTTCTCTCTCCATTCATACATTTTCTCTCTCCATTCCTGCGTCTTCCTACTTTCTCTGTTGTAGTGAATCATGACTGCTTTGATCAATTCTTCTTTTGATTTTCGGGGATTTTTTCTCAAGTTCTGCAACCGATGTGAGGCCGGTGATCCGGCTGCATTAGTCAAGGTCACTAAAAAAAACGTAGATAGAAACATGTAATACACAGAGGCTACATTGTTTATTATCACACAGTGAGTTTTTAGACTTTTTGTAGCATCCTTCCCACATACCTCACATAACACAGAGAGGCCAGGGAAGCGAAGGCATGGCGAGCAATGGGGTGAGTGTTTCTGCCCCAAGTGCACCTGGGAGGGGGAATTGACCGATGGGTCACTGGGGTTTATCTGCACTGGGTACAGGAGGTAGCTGGTGTCCTGCACAGGGGACAGTAGTGAACAGGAAGGTTGTGAGCTGCTGGCAGGGTGGGGGCGGTCCGCGTAACTGCCGGCCTGCTGGTGAGGGGGGGAGAAACGCACAGCTGTGCTGGCTGCCTGCTGGGAAGGGTGGGGAAAAACCAGAGGGCACCGCGGGGCTGGCTGGCTGCCTGCTGGGAAGGGTGGGGGAAGACTGGAGCGCACCGTGGGGCTGTTTAGGTGCTGGGAACGGGGGGGGGGGGAAAGACCGGAGGGCTCCGCGGGGCTGGCTGCCTGCTGGGAAGGGGGTGGGGAGACCGGAGCGCACCACGGGGCTGGATGCCTGCTGGGAAGCGGGGGGAAGACCGGAGCGCACCGTGGGGCTGGCTGCCTGCTGGGAAGGGGGTGGGGAGACTGGAGCGCACCGCGGGGCTGGCTGCCTGCTGGGAAGGGGGTGGGGAGACTGGAGCGCACCGCGGGGCTGGCTGCCTGCTGGGGGGCGGGGAAGACTGGAGGGCACCGCGGGGCTGGCTACGTGCTGGGAAGGGCGGGGGGGAAGACCGGAGCGCACCGCGGGGCTGGCTGCCTGCTGGGAAGGGGGTGTGGAGGCCGGAACGCACCGCGGGGCTGGGGGGGGAACGCGAACCTGGCTCCCTGCACTCAAGTATCCCTAAATTCTCAACAGGGTTTCCTACTGCCAGATATATCACTGCTGCGTGTTACCTGGGAAGAGAGGGAGGGTCTTCTACAGCAATGTGGATTCCGCCCTGGCCCCTATGCAGCTTGCCTGTGTGCAGCCATGGTCCCCCCAGCCCTCGCTGCACAGTGGATCGGACGAGTTAGCCTGACCGGGACAAGGACCACGGTGGCTCTCCTGATAAACTTGAGAAAGCACATTGCGCACGCTCTGGCTGCAACTTTTCAAGAGATTACCGAGGCAGATTACAGAGACGTGATAGAGTAAATCAATGGGCTATTCCACGTTTAGGCATGCATGCAGGCAGCCATAACCCATACCCTCCTCTCCCAAAACATAAAAATCTGCTTACCCCGAGCACGCTCCTCAGTTTCTTCCTCACCAGCAACTTCCAGCTGCTGCGACTGGCTAGCCTCCTCCTGGCTTGAGAAGAGCTCCTGGCTGCATGCCTCCTGGGACTCCGGGGTGTCTCCCTCCACGCCAGTAGCCTCACTGTCGGCTTCCTCTACACCCTCCCCCACTTCTCCCTGCTCTGAACTCTCCATCGTGGTCCTCGGATTGGCAGTGGGGTCACACCCAAGAATGGCATCCAGCTCCTTGTGAAAACGGCAGGTTGTGGGGGCAGCTCCTGAGCGGCGATTTCCCTCACGGGCTTTGCAGTAAGCACTCCTCAGCTCTTTTATTTTGACCCTGCACTGCAACGCGTCCCGTTCATGGCCCCTTCTCAGCAAGGACTGCGATATCTGCCCATAGGTATCATAATTTCTCCTTCTAGAGTGCAGCTGTGCTTGCACAGCTTCCTCACCCCAAACACTGATGAGGTCCTGCAGCTCGGAATTGTTCCATGCTGGGGCTCATTTGGGGCGTGGAGGCATGGTCGCTGATTGATTGAATGATTGATTGCACTCCACACCTGGCTGAGCAAACAGGAAGGGGATTTTTAAAATTCCCGGGGCATTTAAAGGAGGGGTCAGCTGAGCCCAGGGCAGTGGAGTGTGCATGATTACCAGAGAGGCTTCTAAGGTATGCTGGGATACCTCCTTATACCCCGGAGGTCAATAAAAGCGCTGGTGGGCCTCCACACTTGCTGACAGTGCTGGAATCCCTACACCCGAGGCTCGACCGGGTGTACAGCCAGCGCTGCAACCAGGGAGTTGCAGCACTGGCCGTGCTTTGCAAGTGTGGCCACATCCTAAGTTGCAGCGCTGTAACCCCCTCACCAGCGCTGCAACTCTCTAGTGTAGCCAAGCCCTGTGAAGCTCTGACCTGTGTAAAAGTTTACCCTATAGTTCTGGAGATGGATTTGAAACAAGGGCGCTTTTAAAATAAATAATCACAGAAATGACACCTTCTCCTTTGTAAGGATCTATTTATTGCTCCTGGGATAGCCTGAGAACAAAGGATGCATAAAAAGTTTGAGGTAACAAGCTTTCAGAGGAGCTATGAACTTAAAACAGCCTCCTGGTGCTGAAATGGAAGAAGGACCATTTCCCTTTAAATATATAGGTCTAGACACTTGGAGTGCTTAATGTGCTTTGCAAATGGCACCAAATACCTTGGGAGAGATTTTTGCAAGATGTAAAACCAAATACAAGAAACTACTTTGTTCAATATTCAGGACCAAATATAAGCACTGGGTACCATTTTAAAAGGCCTTCTCTGTGTGTAGCCACAGTAAAGATATGGCTTTGAAAATGCACATGAGTAATGCTGACAACTAGTACAGCAGACTACAGCCCTTAGGGTTTTGGAGGAAAAGCCAGGCTTTCCTTGACCATAATGCATTTCAGCTATACAAGGGAAGGGCTGAGTGTAGGTGATCACCCAGATATTGCCCCTTTCCTTCCCCTGATCTTCCCAGCTTTGTTGTGGCTCCCGCTGTGGCATCACATAGGGAATGATGCTACAAGATCCTATTGTCCTGCTTGAAAGGGGGCTGCAGAAGGGCCTGCAAAGGCTACTTTAGCCATTCAATCTAGCATGAGAACAGTGGGTGCAGGAGCTGGGAGAGGCACATTGTGTTACAATTTAAGTGCCTGTATAACTGCTCTGGGGCCTGAGAGGTAGAATGTTCCTTTCTCATCACTAAACATTGGTTCAGTCCTGAGCCCGGCTACTCGAGGCAGGCACTGGGCTCAGGCTTTGGCTTAAAGCATTTTGCCTGAAATCGTGCCAGGCTTTGCTTTGAGACCGTTGCATGAGAGAGGTGAACAAGCCCTTTACGTCTAGTTTGCCAAGTAGGAGAGGATAAAACTGGTCAAGGACAAATCTGTTTTTCGAGTGTCTAAGAGGGTATTGCAACCAGCTGAGGAAAGTTACAGGTGCTGTTACGTTTAAATCTTAATAAAGTACAATACCCTCCTAATTTGTCCATAGAATTAGAAAACCATGTAGCAGCTCACCACTCTGAAGTAGGGTATACAGCTCCATAATACCACATGAATCTGTTTTCAAAAAAGGCTTGGATGAGCATTGTGTCTCTAATTCAGCAGAGAATTTAACAATATACTTAAGTCCCATGGACTTCATCAGAACCGAAGAACATGCCTAAATGCTTTGCTGAACTGGGGCTTGGAGAGTTGCTAACAGTTCTCAGTTTTCTAATGGCTACACTTCCATATGGTTTCCGAGCCTTTAGCTATGTCAGGTGTTCAGTGTACCGCCAGCACTCTGTTTATTGATACAGGAAATCCATTTTGCCTTGCCTTGCTTTTAATGAGTTTTGCAAGCAAGTGGCCCCTTCCTGTGACTCATTTTTGTGTTTTCTGAGTGGGTTTTGCGGGTTAAAGTTTCACAATTGTAAAGTAACCGCGATGTCTGCTTTTCCTTGTCGCCTGGAATCTTAACAAGGAGAATACATTTTGGAACAAAGAAATGTAAATGGAATAGAACAGTTCACATTTCTTTACACAATTATATAAACAGCCTTTTTCCAGACAGTTAAAAGAAACATGCAAACTGAAACTAGGTCATGTTTTCAAACTGATTTGTTTAACAAATAGGTTTGTTTTAGAACATCACTTTTAACACAATAAAAACCCGTTTCACTGATTTTTGTCTCTATATCTATTTGCTTTTGATTTATAACTAATAAGTATTCCAAAAATAAACACCAACCACCTCACTCTGATGTCAGTTACAGCAGAGCAGCTAAGTCAAGGTTACCACTCAGCTTCACACAACTGTAACTGACAATTATATTTTCATCCTAACTATTGAACTATCCTAAGGGAGCCTTTAATTCAGCGACTGATCCTGTAATTGCATGATTTTTAATCTTTTTAGATAGTTTTTGAATTTTAATGCACCAGGTGAGGAACTGGGAGGATTACTTCTGCTTTTTTCTCTCTCTCTTTTGGAAGAGGTATGGCAGAGGAGGGAGAGAATCCTATTAAAATTGGTACCATTAACATGGGATTCATAGATTCCTAGCCCAGAAGGCACCACTGTGATCATCCAGTCTGATCTTCTGCATAACACAGGCCATAGAACTTCCCCAAAATAATTTCTAGAGCAGATCTGTTAGAAAAGTATCCAATCTTGACTTAAAAATTGTCAGTGATGGAAAATCCACCAGGACCCTGGGTCAATTGTTCCAATGGCTATTTACTCTCACCATTAAGAAGTTGTACCTTATTTCCGGTCTAAATTTATATAGCTTCAACTTCCAGGCATTGAATTGTGCTATACCTTTTTCTTCCAGATTGAAGAGTCTATTATTAAATATTTGTTCCCCATGTAGGTACTTGTAGACTGTAATCAAGTCACCCTTAAACCTTCTTTTTGTTAAACTAAATAGATTGAGCTCCTTGAGACTATCACTATAAGGCATGTTTTCTAGTTCTTTAATCGTTCTCATGGCTCTTCTCTGAACACTCTCCAATTTATCAACATCCTTCTTGAACTGTAGGCACCAGAATCTCACACAGTATTCCAACAGCACCAATGCCAAATGCAGAGGTAAAATAACTTCTCTACTTCTACTCAATTCCCCTGTTTATGCATCCAAGGATTGGATCCCGCTTTGGCCACTGCATCACGATGCAAGCTCATGTTCAGCTGATTATCAACCATGAACGTCAAAATCTTTTTGAGTCACTACTTCCCACCCTACAGTCCCCAATCCTGTAAATATGTCCTACATTCTTTATTCCTAAAAGTATGTATGCATTTAGCAGTATTAAAACACATATTGTTTGCCTAGGCCCAGTTTATCAAGTGATCCAAATTGCTCTGAATCAGTGACCTGTCCTCTTCTTTATTTACCCCTCCCCCAATTTTTGTGTCACTGCAAACTTTGTGCTGATTTTATATTTTCTTCCAGATCATTAATAAAAATATTAAATAGCGGAGAGCCAAGAACCAATCCTGCAGGACCCCAGTGGAAACAAACCTCATTGACAATAAATTCCCCATGTGTAAGTTACATTTTGAGCCCTATCAGTTAGCCACTTTTTAACCTGTTTAATGTGTACCATCTTAATTTTGGATCATTCTTGTTTTTCAGTCGCAATAGCATGGTCAAATGCTTTACAGAAGTCTAAATATATTACATAAACATTATAACCTTTGTCAACCAAATGCATTATCTCATAAAAAAGAGAGACAGTTTGACAGGACCTATTTTCTCTAAATGTTGAGTTCCATTAATTACATTATCCTCCTTGAGTTTTGTATCAGCTGCTCCATTAGCTAGGCCAGGGTCAATGTCAGGTTGACAGGCCTATAATTACTTGGTACATCCTTGTTTACCCTTTTTAAAAATTGGTACATTAGCTTTCTTCCAATTTCCTGGAACTTCCCCAGTGCTCCAAGACTCCATATTAATGGTCCAGCAAATACAATTCTTCTTTTTTGTTACTCAGTCTCTTAACGTTGGTGTAGAGGTAGTTCAAGAATGTCTTCCCTTCATGTCCTTTGGTTCCTTGATTAATGTTGTTCTTAACATTTTGCTTTTGTGCTGAGTGTTCTTATCTTCCTTCTTTTTACGCTTCCCTTTTGCTATTAGTTTAACCCTTCCTGACTACTACTCAGCCTGTCCTGGAGGAAACTGGCCATTCTTTTACTGAGATAGAGGCCATCCAAACCATACAATCCCCTGTCACCACAGAAGATAGACCAATATTCTACAAAACCAAAACCCTACACCAATTACCTATCCGTGATTCACTTCCAGAATCTTCTGCTTTCTATCTTCATCTGCTCGTGGGACAGGAAGAATCTCGGAGAAGATCACTTTAGACATTCTTCTTCTGCACACTTCTGAGTTCGCTGAAGTCATCTACTATCTGTGAGATCCTGCAATGTAATGTCATTAGTGCCAATATGAACCACCACCAGTGGATCCTTGCCCATAGACTTCAGAAGCCTATCCAATCTTAGAGTAACATCTCATGTCTTGGCTGTGGGAAGGCAGCACAGCATCCTGTCATCCACCTGTCCCTTGCAGAATGTTCTTTCAATTCTTCTGAGTACTGAATCTCCAATAACGATCATCTCTCTTCCTTGAATGGTTGGAGACCTCTTTGCAGGCAAGCTTGATTTTCTAATAAGTTGGGCCAAGTTGCCTTCCATGTGTATCCCATATATCTCTCCATTCCCTTGGATTTGCTGCATCTTCAGAGGCATCTTCTATAGTTCCCACACTGAGGACCTGGTATCAATTTGAAACTCTAGCTATGTGGAATTCCGCTTACTCATATTCTCTCTGGTGGCCACAGCCTTCCCATCCTTATCTGTCTCCAGCCGTATAGCATGCACTGTTACCTCTTGCCTCTGGTGGTTACAAGCCGCCAGGCCTCTGCTCTAACTTCCTCACTCTCTGATTCTTTGCTGGCCAGTTCCATTTTTCCTTGAATCTGGAGTACTTGAGTTTTTCCAAACCTGGCTGTCTAGGACCTCATCATTTCCCTTGATTCTCTGTAGCATATCAACTTGCCCCTCCAATCCGAGAATCTTTTCCTCCAGCACAGCCACCAACTTGCACTTCTTACGTATAAAGTTCCTTCTGGGTTCAAGTAGGAAAGAGAACATGGCACATCCATTACAGGTCACCTTCACAGTTCCATTGCTGGCCACACATAGGGCTGAACCTGGAAGGAAAGCATCTCACACTGAATTTCCAAACTCTCTCTGAAACTCCAGTGTTATCTGCCTCTGTTAACAGCTTTCGTGTTCACCTAGCAAGTGACTTTTTATACAAAGTTTTCCTGCTTAGCTCAGCTCAGCTCTGCTCTTCACTAACATGAGGCAATTAACTACTCAGAGACTTCAAACGGCTGGACTGATAAAAGCTCCAATGGCTAAAGCCTCCCAGCCTTTAACAGGGCATCCCGCTTACTCGGGGAGATATGCTGTATTTCCCAGTAACTGGCAGTATTTAGATACTGTGTGGAAGTAAGGATCATTTTAACAGTTCCATAAAAGGTCAGCTAGGTCTAACAGGTCTTAAGCGTGGTTACAGACAACGTGGTTACAGATGAAGAAATGAGAATGGAGAGCACGACGACATTTAAAAAGCAGCACTTAAGAGCAAATAAAGCCAATAGGGTTGCAGAGGTATAACTGAGGGCAGAATCTGACCCACAGAATCATTATCACTGCACTCGCCAGCTTGGCGTTCAAATTCCAGGATGAGATTGCAGGGCCATGTCATAAACAGATGGTTAAGGGTTAATGTCTCTCTTTCCTGTAAAGAGTTAACTAGCAGTAAACCTGGAACACCTGACCAGAGGACCAATCAGGAAACAAGATACTTTCAAATCTCGGTGTAGGGAAGCCTTTGTTTGTGCTTTCTGGGTTTTTTCTTTGTTCTCTCTGGGTTCTGAGAGGGACCAGACATGTAAGCAGATATCTCCAAGTTTCTGAAACAGCCTCTTCTGTTCAATTTAGTAAGTACCCGTTAGAAAGGCGGTTTAGTCTTTTAATTGTTTTCTTATTTTGCAAATGTGTATTTTGCTGGAAGGATTGTATCTCTGTTGCTGCAACTTGTATTTGTGCTGGGGGGAGGATTCTCTCTAGTGTCTATAAGCTGAAAGACTCTGTAACATTTTCCATCTTGATTTTACAGAGACAATTTTTTACTTTTTTCTTTCTTTTATTAAAAGTTTTCCTTTTTAAGAACCTAATTTTTTTTTATTCTTGTCAGAGACCCAAGGGGAGGGAATCTGCACTCACCAGGGAACTGGTGGGAGAAAGGAGAGAAGGGGGGGAGGAAAAACCTGATTTCTCTCTGTATTAGTATAATTGTCTCTTTCTCAGGGAGAGTCTGGGAGGGGGAGTGAAGAAGGGGGGGGGAGGTGGATTTCCTCTTTGTTTTAAGATTCAAGGAGTTGAATCACAGAGATCTCCTAGTGTAACCCAGGGAAGGGAGGATCTGGGAGGAAGAGAAGAGGGGAATGGTTTATTTCCCTTTGTTTTGAGACCCAAGGGGCTTTGGGTCTTGGGGTCCCCACGGAAGGGTTTGAGGGCCAGAAAGTGCCCCAAAACACTATATTTTTGGGTGGTGGCAGCTCTACCATTTCTAAACTAGTAATTAAGCTTAGGAGGATTCATGAAGGTACCCCATCTTTTGGACGCTAAGGTTCAGAGTGGGGGTTCATACCTTGACAGGCCATCAGTTAGAAAAAAAATCTTTGTAATCAGAAACTGAGTCAGCTGAATCTGGAAATTGTTGAGAAGAAACAAACAGAGGATGCTATTTTACATTCACTCTTCTGAGAGGATCCACACTTTCAGTAAATGTGTTTCTGTTTCATGCACCACAAGATTGGGTCAGCAACAGACTGAGAGGAAACAAATCCCAGATCAGGAAACATCTGTAAAAGGAGAATAATGTTCCAGCGGTCAGGGCACTAGCCTAAAAGAGGGGAGGCCTGGATCCAAGTCCCTGCTCTGCCAGACACTTCCTGTAAGAGTCTGGGCAAGTCACTCAATCTACCTTGTGTCTCAGTTCCCCATCTGCAAAACGGAGTGCTAGTAGTGTTTATCATTACCTCAGGAGAATAACACCTTCTGGGGTGTTGTGAGGATAATATCCTCAGTGTTGGTGAGGTGTTCAGACACTACAGTGAGAAGAGCAATATAGGTACCTATCTATTTATCTCCGGTATTTATAGTGCTCCCACAATAAGGATAAGGAACTGAGGCACAAGGTAGACTAAGTGACTTGCCACGTTCATGCAGGAAACCTGGGCACAACTGTAAATTAAACCAGGTCTTCTGAGACCCAGCTCAGTGCCCTTGCGCATAGACAGCCCTTCCTAACCCCAGAACAAAGGTACATCAGAATGAGGAGCACAGGGACAAAGGGAATGTCTATACTTACAGTTAAATCTTCTGAGATCAATGCAACGGTGTCGATTTAGCGGGTTGGGTGAAGACCCACTAAGTCGATGGCAGAGTGCTCTCCTGTTGACTTCTGTACTTCAGCTCCCAGAGAAGCATAAGGTAAGTCAGTGGTTGAGCAACTCCTACCGACAGAGCATGGTGTAACACAACTGTAAGTCAACCTAAGTGGACATCAGTTACATAACTTACATAACTGAAGTAGTGTAACTTAGGTCAACTTACAGCTTTAGAGTAGCCCAGCCCAAAGTCCTAATATATGAAACAAAAAGTCAGCTTCACTGGACTTAAAGCTTAAAAGGTAGAACATAAAGATAATCTATTATTTTTGATTTGTATTACGGCAGCGCCTGGGAACCCTAGCTGCAGACCAGGTCCCCATTGTGCTAGGAGCTGTACAGCGAGACTAAAAGATGGTTCCTGTTGCAAAGAGCTTACACTGAGAGTATAGACAAGAGATACAGGTGGTTAGACAGGCAGACAGCTGGGGGAGCACAAGGAAACAATCTTGGTCAGCAAGATAGCCTATAGAAATAAGCCAAGTTTCTGCATTGCTGAATAAGTTTAAGTGGTTTGGGAGATTTGAACTTGAGCCATTGTGTAATATTTAATACACGGTCAGCCAGCCATTAAGCACAAAAGCTGTTTGCTAACTGGTTACATCCCTCGCTATTCTTGTGACCTGGTTCCAAGTACTACAATGGAGCAAGCAGTATGTCATTTAAGCATGTGTAGATTTAACTCTTGTTGCTTATAGCCTCTGTCTACCAGTTTACATAGGCTGTCTCTGGCCTCTATAAGGATCACTCGATTGATATGCAAAACAGGCAGATAGGATGTTTCTATGTGGAATGGTATTTACAGAGAGACAGCCTCGAAAGAGAGAGAGGTAGTCACAGGGTTGCACAAGCAGGTCATCAATTATAGGAGACTGAGGTTAAGGCCAGCTGGCTGTTTGAAACAACACCAGGTGTTAGCAAAGGCAAATTTCCTGTGTTGCAACACAGGAGCAGAGCAGCAAGCAAGACACAGACCTCCAGTGTGATGCAGAGAGCAGAGCCTGTCATTTCCATTTTTAGTGATGTCTTGTGGGGAGAAAAAGAAATATGTGTAAAGCCCGGCACACCTGTGCTCACTGTTCAATACCTACTGGCCCTGCCAACCTAGTGTTCAGTTATAGGTCTGAGATGTCGGGGGCTGTGGGTGGAAGCATGTATCCCGCTGGGTGCACTTACTTTGCAATAGGAAGCCTTTTAAAAAGAAAAACAACTAACAGATTGAACTAGAGAACCACCATGAACCTTCAACTATTTAACATGCAGGGGCAAAGATTAGGGGGCCCTAATATTTATTTTCTATGGTCAGTGCAACGGGGAGATATTTAAAGATTCTAACTCTTTGAGTATAGTTAAAATGGTCTAACCTCTTAGTGCTTATATACTGATATAGCTTATTCCTCTATGAGAAGGGAATAAGCTACACTGGTATAACTGTGTCCACATTTTGTGTTGTACTGGTATAAGTATCTCAGTAAAACATCACGTCCCTAGCTGAAATAGTTATACTGGTATAAAATGAGTGTGTAGATCAGGCCTTAATTTAATTCCACGAACAGCCTAGGCCATAGATGCCTATTCTGGATGCACTGTGGATAGAACGCTGGGCACACAATGCACTTACCAGGCCACACAAATAAGGAGGAAAAAAAATTGGCAAACATAACCTCAAGGAACCAGAAGAAAACCTTAACTGAATTTCTTTCAAACTCTGTTCTGTCTGTTAGAAATAGCCCAAATGGCTGGGGGTTTGGTTTAGTTTAAACCATAATTGTTTGTATTTTATCTTTCTAAGAGTTTGGCTTGGTTTGGGATTTGCAGTTTATATGAATTCCTAAAACAAAAATCTTTATTTACCAAAAGCCAGCAAAGATCGTTAAGTGGCATTGGTGTACTCACCAATCCTTAGCATTTAGAAGCATGGAAATAAATATATAATGACATTGTCATTTTTTAAAAATGCCCAAATATTAAACAAACAATCTGATGATCATTTTCATTCTTGGATTGTTAAGGTTGGGTACTTACATCCATTTTTGGCACCTAAATAAAAAGATGCTGATTTTCAGAGGTGCTGAGCAGCTACCAGCTCCCACGGACTAGTGAGAGATTTGAGTACTCAGTGCTGGTGATGATCAGGCATTTTTTATTTAAGTATCTGAATATGACATAAAATGCCCAACTTTAGGCACCTGAGTTGGAAAATTTTGGCCCTTATTCTTCTCAAGTATGAAGAATATAACATACTTCACCATAAAGCACAGCCTTAATTTGGACCCCTGGATACTATTTTTAATATATTCCCAAATATTTCCTTTTGAGGGATACGGTTCGGTGGGAAATATCATTAGTTAATAGCCTTATCAAGTAAAGGACTTACTGTTCCTGGTTCTTGAGAATCATGTCATAAATGCAATTTAATAGGAACATTTAAAAATCGTTGATGATTCTGTGGTGAAATTATCTTGTATGTGGACTTGTATTTGCAGTTGGTTGAAATACATCATTACATACATAGACATTTGATCGTGCAAACAATTACATTTATGAATAACTCTGCACTAGTGAAGAATTTTTTTTTTTAACTCCAGTGGGATTAAGTATAGTGCAAAATAAAGTGCATATGTGTTTGCAGCATTAGGGCAATTATTTTTCTGTTTCTTTTTCAGAAATATTTTTTGTTTATATTTTATATCTTGACTTACTGATGAAAAGCATAGTATTCATTTTAAGTGATGGGAGAGAGAAGTAAATTGTTGTCACTCAGCCCCAGGTCCTCAAAGATATGTAGGTGGCTACCTCCCACTGAAATCAAGGCACCTAAATACGTTTGAGGAACTGTGCCATAGGATTTGTCTACACTGGCAAATGAAAGACAAAACTTTTGTCCTTCAGGGGTGTTAACCCCCCGCCACCCCCCGAAAGACAAAAGTTTTGTCCATGACAAGAGGTGGTGTGAACAGCACTTTGTCAGCAGGAGCGCTCTCCTGCCAACGATGCTAATGCCGCTGGTTGTGGGTGGAAGGTTTTGTTGACAGGAGCGCTCTCTCCTGCCGACAAACAGTGGCTACACTGCATTCCTTTTAGTGGCACAGCTGTCACATCACAGCTGCGTTGCTAAAAGCTGCATAGTGTAGACATAGCCTTAGGAATCCTTAAATAATATTTTTAATGAATTTTTATTTTACTGGGAAATTTGCTAAGTGTAGGTTTTAGGCACTTTATTTTATTTTTTAAGATGTTCCACTATGCAAATATATTTTTACAAACTGAATATAAATGGGATGGAGGGGCAGCCAGTTTATTGAATGAAATTAATAGAGCTAGCCAAACTAAAAATGGCTGTAAGCAAACATCCATGCTTTCTTAATAGGTTGGAAATGGAGGTGGAAAGAACCTGTCTACAGACAATACACTCCCTGGTATCTTTGCTTTGAGGTGTTGGAAGGATTTGTTGGTGGTGTGGTGGCCGTCCAACATCCTGACAGATGAAAGGAGATGCGACAAAGTCGGTCCATCAGTGGTGCTTAGCATGGTATGGCAAAAGAACCTGATGTGCGGGCAGTAAACCTCCCAATAGCGGCTACAAGCAGGAGCAGCTCTAGGCACCAGCAAAGTAAGCACCTGCTTGGGGCAGCCCATTTTCAGGGGTGGCAGGGATCCAGCATGGGAGCTGAGAACCAACAGGAGGCTCTGGGAGCTGTAGTTCCTTGATTAGCTCCCTGCCTATAGAGCCAGCTCTGGAGCAGGGAAAGAACTACATTTCCCAACATTCCCTTGGCCACTACCAATTGGAAAGGAAGAAAGGGGAGCTCATGTGGCAGCATGCTGTGAGTGCTATGAACGGTAGGGAGACATATTTTAACATTCAAAAAACAGGACACTCCACGGGGAGGGAAGCCCCACCCTGCCACCATCCACTCCCTCTGACTGCCCTCAACAGAAACCCCAACGCATCCAACCCCTCCCCCTGCTCCCTGTCCCCAGATCACTGCTGCCCCTGACTGCCCCCCAGGACCCCACTCCCTATCTAAGCGCTGCTGCTCCTTGTCCTGATTGTCCCTTCCCGGGACCCCTGCCCCTAACTGCCCCTTGGGACCCCAGCCCCTATCTAAGCCTCCCTTTTCCTTGTCCCCAACTTCCCCCCCCAACTTCCCCCCTAGAACCCCACCCCCTACCTGTCCCCTGACAACCCCCTGGGACTCCCATGCCTATCCAACCGCTGCCTGTCCCCTGATTGCCCCCCCCGAACCCCTGACCCATCTAACTCCTCCTTCTCCCTGCCCTTGACTGCCCCCCCTTGAACCCCTCACCCCTTCTCCAACCCCCCAACCCCCTTACGGTGCCACTCAGACCAGCATGTGTGGCTCCACGCAGCGCCAGATACGCTGCTGCATACATGCTGCCGTGCTCCCCTGCGGAGCCCACAGTCCCCCCGCCCCACACCCAGCACCTGCCTTCCAGATTTGAACACCTCAAAATTCAGGAGTGCTCAAGCTCAGTCTTGGCAACTGTTACTTCATTTCTCCCAAATCAAATATACTGATCCACTGTAACTTGCTGTAGAAAAAGTAGGATAAAATTGAGCAAGAAATGCTTCCCAGTGGTTATTAGGACTGGAATTGCTATTTTCAACAGCCATTGCCTTTTTGTTTGTTTGTTTGTTTAAAAGGAAGACAGTGAAATTGCATTGGCAAATTCCCCATAGAAAGAAAGAGTGGAACAAAAGAATAATAAAGGCACCTCAACTTTTCCTCCATAAATGTTCACAGTCTTATCATATGCATCCAGATATCCTCCAATCACACTAGCTGAAAATTGTTCCACTTTACTGCAGCTCTGTAACCATATGGGAACCAATCCTGTCTGTGTTTTGTGCACATCCAAAATTCCTGCTGAATGATCCACCCTGGGAGCGAGTTACCAGTGAACCAGGGCTGCGGCGGAAGGAGGGAGCGGGTGTGGGGGGGAATTGGTGGGGGGAAAAGGGGGAGCCCAGTGCTGGGGTGGTAGGGAGTGTGGGTGGGGGTGGGAGAACCCAGGGCTGGGGCAGCAGGGGGGAGCCCAGGGCTGGGATGGGGGACAGCCAAAATTTTTTTTTGCTTGGGGCGGCGTAAAACCTAGAGCCGACCCTGGCTACAGGTTCACTCGCCAGATGGAAGCTGAAGCATACTCTGCTTCCTGGCTCACCTTGAGCCTTGGTCTGAGCTTTCTGAAGGCTCTCCATGGTGGCTGCCCCAATCTTAACCCGGTTTTCCAAACCGAACAATTGTGGGCAGGGTTCTCCCAGTTGTCAGTGGAAACGCTGAATTTCCTGAGGCCTTGCTTGACCTTGTTTCTGTATTGGAGCTTTGGCCTTCCTCTGTGTCGCAGGCTGTTCTTCAATTGTTAGTGGCTGTGTATATTTTCTGCCTGCTTTTTCTCTTCTTTTCTTTGGTCAACTTCAATGATGGAGAATTGTGTCTGGTTTTCAAATCATGGCAATTTTTCTAACATTTTATTACTGCAGTCCTTGAAAACTGCTTCTTGCGAGCGCCAATGTCTGAATCCACCTATCTTTCAAATTTGAAGTGTGATATGATTTTATTGGGCAGGCACAAAACACAAAGAAATGTTAGACCCTCTGTCTTGATCCTGCAAATGCTTAACTATCTGCATTCCATTATTCATGCCTTTAATTCTATTATAGTCAATGGGGCTGTGCATGAGAATAAAGTTATGCATGCTTATAGAATTAAGGCCCTTCATAAGGATTTCACAAATGAGCTATTTTTAAAATCTTTTATGAACATATGACTTGACTGATTGGTTCAGGCCTGAGGTCTATCTCGTCCAATATCCTGTTTCCCACAATGGCCACTACCAGATACTCAAGAGGAAGCTGTAAGGAACCCTACCATAGGCAAATTTCAGGTAATCTGGGATGTCTCCTCCCCTAACCCATAACAGTTAGAGATTGGTTTAAGCCCAGCATGGGAGTTTATATACAAAAAGTACTAGCTTAGTTGTTTCAAAATGTTCAGCACGTATGCTGTTTGTCAATAAGATTTAATCCTATACAGCTGAAAGCATAAAGAGTTTGATTTTCTTTTCTTTTTGAATATCAATATAAGCCATCACCATCACAATAAACTGCACACCCATAGACCTAGGTGTAAACAGCTAGTCCTACAGTTCCAAAAACACATGCCTCTACCACTAGAGTTAATGGAAGGTCTTTGTTACTGGTCAGTTTTCAAAGCATCCTCATCTTCTTTTTAAGATGCAGCCAGCCAGTAGAGGGCAATATGTTCTCACAATATGTCCTCACAAGAACCCAAACCTTGCCCCACTGAACTGCAAAACACTCCACTGACATGGCTGAGATCAGGATTGCAATAAAGAGCAGGTTCAAGCCCCAAACTATCAACAGAATAATTAATAATATTATTTAATCACAACCTGTTATCTCCACACATAGACAGTAAAATAGTTGGAATAGATAGTCGGAAGGGATAGTAATAAGCCATTTTTGAGAAAGACCGAGATGGAGAACTTCAGACAAAAGATGAAATTGTTTCATTACTTGCAATTCAAAGTTTGACCAATTTTCTCAGAACTTTCCAGAAACTGTCTCCTTTGCCTTCAGGGTAAATCTACCCATTTTTAGGACCCAACTTTTTTCAATTCAAAGTTATAAAGGTGGTAAAAAATAAGGGTTTGAAATGAAAGTTGGTTACAACCTTTAAATTTGATTAACTGGCCTAGCTGCTTTTTCGGCTTCTGTGTTATGGAGGAAGAAGGCCTGAAAGGTTGTTTGTACTCATGGCTTGTTTTTTTACCTTAGGGCTTGTCTACACACAAAAGTTGTCCCAGGATAGTTAAAGGTGTATGCTCCCCGATAGTGTGCACACAGGTATGCCAGCATAAGTGTGCTTATTCCAGAGTAGCATATTTGTATATAGGAAAGGGAATGAGTTACACTGATATAACAACATCCATACTAGGAGTTGTACCAGTAACAGTTGTATCAGTTAAAAAAAATCACACCCCTGCATGAGGTAGTTATACTTGTACAACAAAAAGGGTATGTACCAGGCCTTAGAAATATCAGGAATGTGAAATCTGCCCCTCCCTGTTTCATTGCAGGACCTTCGGAGGTCTCAAAGATGTTTATTGTGCACTTTTAACTCCTTCATTCAAAGCGTGAGGATGTTAAACCTTGAGCAAAAGCTTCCATCAAAATATTACTCATTGGTGTTAAATAAGTGTTAACAACAAGAAACAAAACCAAAGCATTTTTAGCACTATCTGGCCTGGCCTACACAACAGAGTTAGGTTGACATGAGGCAGCTTACATTGACAGAACTGTGTAAGTTTCCCATTACAATGACAATAACTCACCTCTGAGAGAAGTGTAGTGCTTAGGTCGATGTAAGGAAGGTGAGACAGTGTCTGTGTAGACACTGCATTACTTACGTAGCCTGTTAGCTGTCAACCCTGTGTGGGGCTCAGAGCTGGAGCCCTCCCGGAATGGACAGCCTGAGCTATCAACTCCACATGGAGCTCACAGCTGAAGCCCCATACGGGCAAGGTGTCAGCCCAGGAGAGGGGTGGGGGGCTACAGCTTTCAATGCCCCACAGCTAAGTTGGTAGAAGTGCTCCTGGTGGGGACAGGCACTGTCAACAGAAGGAACTTATTGTGGACATGAAACACCACTTTAATTACTGTAGTGGCTGTACGTCAAATTAATGTAAGTTGACTTAATTTTGTAGTGTAAACATGCCCTCTGTCGAAATATCCCTTCCCCTCTTAATAGCTGAGCTTCACACACTTGGTTGTTGTGATGTCACTATTGCACTAGTGCTCCAACCATCATAGGTTACGTTTCCACTGGCCGAATGGTGGGCTTTTTTGTGTTTATTTATAGGTAGATTACTAATGCCTATTAGCTATCCAACTGTGAACTCTTAGTGGAGAGAAGGCTCTGTCTTTTTACTGAGAGGTAGGTAGGTCAGGTCAGCACTGTACTCCTGCCTATGGTTGATCTTTTGGTAAAATTATGGTGCCTTGTCTTCATTAGGATTTTATAGTGATCTAGCCAGCATTCCAGTTATCCTGAGGTAAAAAAAACACTTAAAAAAAAAAAGTAGTGAAGACAGTCTTAGAATCTTTTATACTAGACAGGTCTTGAATTTCTAATATAAAAAGCAAGCAGGAAAACAAAAACAATCTTTCAAGTCTTTTTTGATTTAAAAAAGAAGAAGCTACTGCCTGGAATATTAATTAACTCTTTTCATGGTTACTCACTTGACTGATATCAGAGCGGTAGCCGTGTTAGTCTGGATCTGTAAAAGCAGCAAAGAGTCCTGCGGTCCCTTATAGGCTAACAGACGTATTGGAGCATGAGCGTTTGTGGGTGAATACCCACTTCGTTGGATGCATCTGACGAAGTGGGTATTCACCCACGAAAGCTCATGCTCCAGTACGTCTGTTAGTCTATAAGGTGCCACAGGACTCTTTGCTGCTTTCACTTGACTGACTCAACCTAAAATAATCTCCTTTCCCCTTTGAAATGTCCATGCTCTACTCCTAGAACTGTAAGGGAATGAAATGGGAATATACACGCTTCATGCTGAATATATATATATTATGGCGAGCAAATCAGCTTGTAACATTACCAAAATACATGTAGGATCATGTAATAGCCAGTCCAATGGACTCTTGTTGTGATGATCTATCTACACTTACTGAACTGTTTAATGAGTGTCTCAATAGTGCTGCATTTAAGGTTATAACACATTGTTTACCTCCTTTGAGATCTGCTGATGAAAAGTGCTATATGAGAGCAAGGTATTCTTATTTATTATTTATCCAACATGAATGCAACTCATTACAATCACCTTGTAATTTGACACACTTATGGGCTTTATAACATTTTGTTGTGCTTTTACAAGATTATATACAAAGGTGGTCAGCTCATTGGATGTTTTCTGTATTAATATATACCAAGATTTTCAAAAGTGACCCAAGATTTTCAAAAGTGACTCATGATTTTGGGTGCCCAACTTAAGATATCTTGGAAGAGTAGAAGAACTAAAAAAAGAACTAAAAAAGAGCCACCATGACTTATCAACCATGTAAAAGAAGCATTGAGAGATAAAAAGGCATCTTTAAAAAGTGGAAGTCAAATCCTAGTGAGGTAAATAGAAAGGAGCATAAACACTGCCAAATTAAGTGTAAAAATGTAATAAGAAATGCCAAAAAGGAGTTTGAAGACCAGCTAGCCAAAAACTCCAAAGGCAATAACAAAATGTTTTTTAAGTACATCAGAAGCAAGAAGCCTGCTAAACAACCGGTGGGGCCCCTGGATGATTGAGATACAAAAGGAGCACTTAAAGACGATAGTCATTGTGGAGAAACTAAATGAATTCTTTGCTTCAGTCTTCATGGCTGAGGATGTTAGGGAGATTCCCAAACCTGAGCCGGCTTTTGTAGGTGACAAATTGGAGGAATGGTCACAGATTGAGGTGTCACTAGAAGAGACTTTGGAATTAATTGATAAAGTTAACAGTAACAAGTCACTGGGACCAGATGGCATTCACTCAAGAGTTCTGAAAGAACTCTAATGTGAAATTGTGGAAATATTAACTGTGGTTTGTAACCTATCTGTAAGCAGTGTCAGGATAAGCTCTACACTGACATCTGGTGGAAAGAATTTCAGAGAGTGTATTTGCATAGGCACGCCTACCCTATCCCAGACTGCTGAGCTGTGGGACTGCTTGGTGACAAATGACTCACCCTCAGTTGGGTGGTACTTGCTAGACAAGGGACATGGGTTCCAAAACCCAGAGAATTGAGAGAGGCTGGGGACAGGTATTTGTGCCTGGTGGTGCAGTCTCCTTGTGGAGCCAGAAGCACCAGTTCCACCCCCTCCTCTCTCCACTGTGGAATGTCAGAGTTGATTTTTTTTATTCCCTTAAGAATCTAGATACAGGTTACTGAGCTGAACTCACTTTGGGCTAATGGTGCACTAACACTGGGGCTCCCCTACTATGAGCTGGAATCACTAAGAGCTGAAAATCACTAAAGAGCTGAAATTACTGAGCTGAGAGCACTGAGTACTGTGCTAACTAGTGGGGAGCCCAAAGCTATACTGTGGAACAGAGCCACTGGCGGAGTGGAGCAGTTTGTGGGAACGCTGGAGTGGATCACGGGACAGCTGGTGGAGCAGAGTGGCTGGCAGAGCGGAGTAGTTGTGAGACGGGTGGAGTGGCCCACAGAGCGAGCAGAGCCGAGCAGTTTGCAGGGACAACTGGAGCAGCCCACAGTACAGCTGGTGGAGCAGAGCAGCTGGTGGAGCGAAGCAGTTTGTAAGTACGGCTGGAGGAGCAGAGTGGAGCAGCTGGTAAAGCGGAGCAGTTCGTGGAGAAGGTGGGAGCAGAACCCACGGAGAGGCAGGGCAGTTGGCCCCGGACCACGTAAGGTGCCCCTTTCTACCCAGGCTGGGGGGGGGACCTCTGCAGATAGACTCTCGAACTTTGGGGCTGCACTGACCCAGGACAGAGACTTTTGGGATTGTGGGACTTTTGGGACTGTGGGTGATTTGGGGGTTGCTGGACTCAAGAGCCCAGGAAAGAGGACACAGCCCAATTTCCTGGGGTGGGTCTTTGCTCACGGTTTGGTCTATGAACTCTAGTTGAGGTGTTTTTCCCAATTTAGTGTTTGTTGTTTATCTCATGTATTAAACCTTTGCTGCTACACCAAGACTCTGTGCTTGCGAGAGGGGAAGCATTGCCTCTTTGAGGCGCCTAGGGGTGTGTGTAAGATTTTCCCAGGTCACTGGGTGGGGGCTCGAGCTGGTTTGGTATTGGGTTATTGAAACGGAACCCCTGGATACTGAACCCGGCCCTTGTTGCTGCCAACTCAGAGGGGCAGAGAAGGGTTACATATCTTTTAAATCGGCTTCTGTACCCAATGACTGGAAGATAGCTAATGTAACTCCAATATTTAAAAAGGGCTCTAGAGGTGATCCCAGTAATTACAGACCGGTAAATCTAATGTCAGTACCGAGCAAATTAGTTGAAACAATAGTAAAGGAAAAAAATTGTCAGACACATGGAAGAGCATAATTTGTTGGGCAAAAGTCAACATGGTTTCTGTAAAGGGAAATCGTGTCTTACTAATCTATTAGAGTTCTTTGAAGGCATCAAGAAACGTGGACAAGGGGGATCCAGTGGATGTAGTGTACTTAGATTTCCAGAAAGCCTTTGACAAGGTCCATCACCAAAGGCTGCTACGTAAATTAAGTTATCATGGGATAAGAGGGAAGGTCCTTTCATGGATTGAGAACTGGTTAAAAGAGAAGTATCAGAGGGGTAGCCGTGTTAGTCTGGCTCTGTAAAAAACAAATAGTCCTGTGGCTCCTTAAAAATTAACAGATGTATTGGCGCATAAGCTTTTGTGGGTGAATACCCACTTCGTCAGATGCGTGTAATGGAAATTTCCAGAGGCAGGTATGAATATGCAGGCAAGAATCAGTCTGGAGATAACGAGGTTAGTTCAGTCAGGGAGGTGCCACAGGACTCTTTGTTGCTGGTTAAAAGACAGGGAACAAAGGGTAGGAATAAATGGTAAATTTTCAGAATGGAGAGGGGTAACTAGTGGCGTTCCCCAAGGGCCAGTCTTAGGACCAATCCTATTCAACTTATTCATAAATGATCTGGAGAAAGGGGTAAACAGTGAGGTGACAAAGCTTGCAGATGATACTAAACTGCTCAAGATAGTTAAGACAAAAGCAGACTGTGAAGAACTTCAAAAAGATCTTACAAAACTAAGGGTATGTCTTCACTACTGGCTGGATCAGCGGGCAGCGATCGATCCCTGAGCGCTCTCCCATCGACTCCTGTACTCCAGCTCGGCAAGGGGCACAGGCAGAGTCAACACGGGAGAAGCTGCAGTTGACTCACCGCAGTGAAGACACCACGGTAAGTCGATCTAAGTACGTTGACTTCAGCTACCTTATTCATGTAGCTGAAATTGCGTAACTTAGATTGACACCCCGCTACTCCCCTCCTCCCAGTGTAGACCAGGCCCAAGTGATTGGGCAACAAAATGGCAAGTAAAATTTAATGTGGATAAATGTAAAGTAATGCACATTGGAAAAAATAATCCCAACTATACATACACTATGATGGGGGCTAATTTAGCTACAAGTAATCAGGAAAGAGTTCTTGAAGTCGTTGTGGATAGTTCTCTGAAGATGTCCACGTAGTGTGCAGCGGCAGTCAAAAAAGCAAACAGGATGTTAGAAATCATTAAAAAAGGGATAGATAATAAGACGGAGAATATCTTATTGCCCTTATAAAAATCCATGGTACGCCCACATCTTGAATACTGCGTACAGATGTGGTCTCCTCATCTCAAAATAAGATATACTGGCATTACAAAAAGTTCAGAAAAGGGCAACTAAAATAATTAGGGGTTTGAAACGGGTCCCATATGAGGAGAGATTAAAGAGGATAGGACTTTTCAGCTTGGAAAAGAGGAAACTAAGGCGAGGATATGATAGACGTATATAAAATCATAAGTCGTGTGGAGAAAGTGGATAAGGAAAAGTTATTTACTTGTCCCATTATATAAGAACTGGGGGCCACCAAATGAAATTAATGGGCAGCAGGTTTAAAACAAATAAAAAGAAGTTCTTCACACAGCGCACAGTCAACCTGTGGAACTCCTTACCTGAGGAGGTTGTGAAGCCTAGGACTATAACAGAGTTTAAAAAAGAACTAGATAAATTCATGGAGGTTAAGTCCATTAATGGCTATTAGCCAGGATGGGTAAGGAATGGTGTTCCTAGCCTCTGTTTGTCAGAGAGTGGAGATGAATGGCAGGAGAGAGATCACTTGATCATTACCTGTTAGGTTCACTCCCTCTGGGGTACCTGGCATTGGCCACTGACGGTGGACAGGATCCTGGGCTGGATGGACCTTTAGTCTGACCCAGTATGGCCGTTTTTATGTTCTTATAAGGCCTGATGTGCAGAAATGCTGAGTGCCTACTCTCATGAAATCAGGCCTCAAATTTGGCTCCCCAAAACTTTTGAACATTTGTTAGTTATCAAGATACATTAACATATTTAAGATACTATTTCTTTCTTAAAAGCTATTCTACATCCTCTTTTCCATGTCCCTTCAATAACAGAACAAAAAAAAATTGCCAATTATATTGGAAACAAATAGCTTTGATTTGATTTTATTTCTAAGGCAGCAATAGTGTTTGTATTTAATTACTATGGTGTGATACTCCTGCTTTCCTGATAAATCTTGTTAATATCCATAACCTGGACCTTGAGGTGTGTATTGCAGGTTTCTGGGCCAGATCCTCAGCCTAAGTCACTATAGCTCTACTGAATTGAAATTATTCTAATTTACACCAGCTGAAGATGTAGCCCCATAACTAATTAGCTGTATTTCAGTGGTGGGTAAAACAACTCTGGCTGTAGTTGTAGTAGGTGCAAAGCACTTTGGGCTACATCAGAACAAAAGAGACTATAGAAATGCCAGATAGTTTTTATTTCATACACATCTAGGGCACTGAACTACTGCTGCAGCTAATAATTACTCTAATAGACGGGCATTCAATTGCATTAACCTTAACACAACACATACTGAGTGAGATCCTCAGTTGACATGAATTGGCACAAATTGCCATCAATGGAGTTAAGCTGTTTTACACCAGCTGAAGATCTGGCCCAATATTTCATTAAATATGTACCAGGAGGTTAATTCTTATCTTTGATAACTGGAGTACTAGTTCTGATTGTCTCAGAAAAATTAGCTACTGCAGAGCCATCAGGAAAGAAGGATTTTATTCTCTAGCTTAAATGACTGTAACTGCAAATTTTCCTCTATCTAGCAAGGCTTTTCTCCATATCTTAGCCTAGAAATGGCCTTTCAGTGCTTACCCACTGGTTTGCTTGGATTATCTTGCCATTTTCCAATAAACATGACTTGCTCTCTTTAGGCTACTTTTGGATATGGGTGATTATTGGGTCAGTTCCTGTGGCCCATTCCCAGACACTCTGGTGAGTGACAGAGTTGGGGTCACATTCTCTAAGATTTGGGGCTCCAGGGTGAATATTCCCAGAAGGTACTGCCAATAAGCAGGCTGCTGTCAGTAAGGGGCATGGGAAAAATCCAGTGACCACAATGAGTGGCAGGGACAGGAGACCTAAGGTTACAGCTGTACTGTGAGAAATGAAGCAGACTTTGGTTTTATAAAAGTCAGAGTGAAAAACCCAAACGCTTTTCCACAGAAATATTTTCCATTGGACTGAGCTTTAGCCTGGTTCAGTGAACACAAAGCTACAAATATTGCCGCCGTGCTGTTCACTGCTCTATCGTTAAAGCTGTAGCCACACACTTTTTCTGAACTGCCCATTATGAAATGGCTTTGGTAAAATAGCCCTGAAAAATCTGTTCCAGGTGTCAAGAACTATCATTATGGAGTGAGGGCATAAGGATGAGTTGTTCATTAAGTTAACCTCTTGCTGTTTCTGTCTTTCTTTTATGAAGAGGGTGACAAATCTGTTATTTCCTCCTAGTGAATTATTCATGGATCTCGCAGTCTTGAAACCTAGGTTCTAATCCTGTGATGACTTGTTGTGTAACTCTGGATAAATCTCATAACCCCTGTTTTCCAGTTAGCAGAAGAACAATGCATATCCCACAACCTCACAAGGGTGATATGTAAAAAGCTATATGAGGATTATTATTTTTAGGGACACCCCAGATTTTGGAAGAGCAGCGCCGCAGAGGGGAGAATAAACCCAACTCTACTGTATGTTACAGAAGTCAGCCTTGTGTTGACCTAAGGTATGTCTACCTGCAATTAGACCCCCACAGTTGGCCTGTGCCAGTTGACTGAAGCTCATGGGGTTGGGGCTGAAGCCCAAGTTTTGGAATCTTCCCACTGCACAGGGTCCTAGAGTTGGGCCCACAGCCTGAGCCTGACTGTCTGCCCTGCAATTAAACAGCCCCTTAGCCTGAGCCCCACTAGCACTGAGTCAGCTGGCAAGGGCCAGCCATGGGTTTTTAATTGCAGCATAGACACACCCTTAGTTACATGACTGACCTTTACAAGGCAGAGTGCACATCATCTTTATCTTTATCTACTGTTAATGGGCCAGACTGTGCCTACAAAACCTAGGCCTGTGTCAGGGACAGTACAGAGCCAGGCCACTGAAGGGTCTCTCTGGAGACATGTACCTCAGGGATACTCTGGACGTGGTTCTCTGCTGCTTTGCACCTTGTGCAGTGGAAAGTGCTATCAGTGACTTGGCAAATCACTGCACAAGGTCAGGGAGAATCAGACCCAAATTCTCCTGGAGCTCCAAGGCAAACAGTAGAAAAGAACACATTGCACCAGCCCTTAGGCAGTGCAGCAGGCTGTGCCCTCCACAGGTCTGGTGGCTATTGCAGCAGGGGGAGAGTCCTAGGGCCCTGCCCATTTTTAGGAGGCTTGTATCATGGGGAGCACTATCCATGCTCTGGAGTGTGTAGGGTTTGCAGCTGTGCACAGAGCATGCTGTGGGGTTGAGGTGGAGAAGTGGCAGATTTTATTTAATTGCCATTGAACAGAGACTAAAGCTGAGATTATTTTCAAAGGAGTCTAAGGAAGTTGGGATTCCAGCTCCCTTAGGCTCCTTTGAAAAACCAGCTTAAATCACCCAGAGAAGTTTGCTGCACACTAGATCTGAGCTTCACACCCCTTCAAGTAGTAAACTACAAATGATGCCAGAATGTACCTCGCTCATTTTATAATGTGTTTCCTCTTGCCTCCATCTGCCCATGACATTATATTATGCTTATCACCATGGTATCTCTCTCTGCATTACCCTCTCTAGGATAGCTTCTCTTCCAGCTCCATTGCAGCCACCCTCCATTTTAACATCCCTTTCTGACACTCAAAATACATGGCATTTGTGTTGAATTGAAACAGTGACTGCTTTTACTTTGAGCCTTGAAAACCTCTCTTGAAAGCATTTTCAAAGGGATGGCCCATCATCCTCAAAAACACCATCAGACTGTCCAAAACCATGCAAGAAACTGCTGAGCCATTCTATGCACTCTCCAGAAGATGGTGTCCTGCTGCTGGAAAACAATACTGCAGACAGCAGTCATTCCAGTTCACTGGCAGAATGTCATACAAAACGCTTTGTGTCTGTCAGCACATTCCAGGAAGGTCACAGTGAATGATGAATGCTCCTGTGTAGGAGCTGCAGATTTTTTTTTTTCCATGAATTGCATCACTTGGCAGACTCTTGGCCTCATTCATTTGACTCCTGTGGTTACAAACCTTTCCCAATTGTTGTGAGCCTGCTTCCTCCACAGGCCCTCTGTGGCCAAGGCAGGATATTCATGACTGACTGGCCTGAGGAAGCTGGATCGTTTCCAGCTACTTTCCACAGCAGCATTGCTCACTTTCCTCCCCCAGAGGTCTGAAATATCCTGTGGTTCTGGTTAGCTTTCTCTCCGGATGCATATCCACTAAAGCATATGCATCACCATGTGACACCCAAGGTTGTTTCAGCATAGCTAATTATGAGAGAGGCTTTATTTAGACCCTGTCTCTATAAAGACAAGTGAAACAGTCCTATGTTAAGTCAAGTGGTTATTTGATTTTATACTAACTGAAAAGCTGATTTTCACTGGCACTTAGTATTGAAAATTCTCCATTGAGTTTGGATATATGTCTAAGGTGTTTAAAGAATTCTAATAAACTATGATGTCATCTTTGCAGCTTAGTTGCTATTTCCTATTAATTGGTTTATAATCACCCCCCTTGCAGCTTACTAAATGTTCATGAAGTTTATGCAAATGAATGGAACTGTTCTCATTTTTTGTCCTAATACACAGAATGAAGAACGATTACTTTTCATTGGGAAGAAACAGGCACAGTCAAATCCTGCAGTATTTTGTCACTGAGAATTTTGCTGGTGTAAGGGCTACAGTATTGGGCTGCTCAATTCCTATGCATTAATGTCACCTGTCAGATGCTGAACATTTTTGCTCAGACATATAGAACATCAGTTTCCTCTTGTCTGAAGGCAGTATATATGGGGGAGGGGTATGAATGTGTACTGTTGGATTTTAGGCCCAATCCTGCAATGAGCTCTGAATGGGCAGGCACACACATGTGCATACAGGCAGTGCACACAACTCTGAAGACCCAGGGGTCAACATGCTGGCCCTAGCTTAGAGAGAGAGAGAGCGCATGTTGGGGAGAGCAATTCAAAAAGAAAAGGGAGGAAAAAGCTAGTCACTTCCATTCATGAGTGGCAGGTTTGTAGAAATTTTTGGTGGTGCCCAGAACCTGCCCCCCTGAACTGTGCCCCCCAAAACTCTGCCCCCCACCTACCCAAGGCTCTGGGAGGGATTTTGGGTGGGGGAGGAGGTCTGGGGTGCAGGAGGGTTGCAGAATGCAGGGGCTGGGAGGGAGTTTGGAGATGGGAGGGGGCGTGGAGGGAAGGGATGCAGGCTCTGGGAGGGAGTTTGGGGAAGAGAGGGGCTGCAAGGGTGGGGCTGGGTTTAAGGTGTGGGAGGGGGCTCAGGGCTATGGCAGAGGTGTGGGGTGAGGGCTGTGGGGTGGGGCTGAGGGGTTCATGATGCAGGATGAGGGGTTCATGATGTAGGGCTCAGGGCTGGGGCAGAGGGTTGGGGTGTGGGGGGGATGAGGGTTCTGGCTGAGGCTGGAGATGAAGGGTTTGGGGTGCTGGATGGGCTCAGGGCTAGGGTTGAGGGTGTGGGAGAGAGTGTGAAAGCTCTGGCTAGGGGTGTGGGCTCTGGGGTGGGGCAGGGCTGGGGATGAGTTTGGGGTGTAGGCAGGCTGCTCCAGGACAGGGGCCAGAGAGGAGGACTCACCCCAGCCCTTTCCCTGCTGGCAGCAGTGAGCTCTGGGGAAGGAGCCCCCCTTTTCCGCTCCCCCCAGCAGCACACTCACCCCCACCACTGTCACTGTATGTGCTCCTAGGGTCCCTCTCAGGTCCAGGAATCTCCCTTGCCTCGCCCGTGGTGGGTGCCAGGGGGTGCTGCGTGTGCCTCCTCCCCTGCTGTTGCCCCTGACTGTAGCCTCACTGGGGGTGGTGGATGGGGCTGCCTCCTTGCCCAGCCTGGGGCAGGAGTGGTGACTGTGAGCTGGGGTGGGGGGGGCTGTGCTGGTGGAGGTCCCACTGGAAAAGGGAAGGGTCTAAGGTAGAAGGGCAGGCTCAGAGTAAGTCTGCCCTGGCAGTCGAATGGGGGGGGCACTAGGACCCTGCGGCAGCAGTTGCTGCAAGGAGGCAGCATGGAGCTGCACAGAAGAAGCAGGGATGCTCTGCTCCTTCTGGGGCCCAGGGACTTGCACGGGGCCAGCAAGGGTGGCCGGGGGACACTCAGGAGGCATGGGAGGGCAGGTGGGGCCGGGGGGGAGACCCAGCCCCAAACATTGGTGGAGCTGGGTCCTTGGGCTCTGAATATTGCTGGTGCCCGAGCACCATGTGGGTATATAACTTGCCGCCCATGCTTCCATTATGTTCTTTTGTAGCATAGAAGTAGGTCAAATACAATACACCTGGATTGCTCTTGAACAAAGCCATAATGAAGCACTTAGCATTGCTCCTGAGTCCAAATTTGGGGGAGGAAGGGAGAATAATCACCTTTCAGTGCTGAAATTTCAAGGTGTTTGGAAATGGAAATATTTTGAAAGTTACTGCAATGACTAAAATGCAAACTGCCATCAAATAATGGCTACATTTTGCAAAATGTGGGGTGAGGAGGAAAATCTGTGAAATTTGAAGAAATTTCACATTTACAAACACACAATTTCAAGAAGTCTTTCGTGTTCTACAAGAAATGTCAGAAAGTGGAAAGCCACTGGTTACATAAAGTCTGTTGTTACTTTTTAAAAAATACTCGATTCGAAGAAAGAAATTTTGATTTTTCTTAAATTACATTTAATTAGTTGCTGCTATAAATGCACCAAGAACCAAGTATGCACCTATTTGAAAACCAAATCAAATACATTCATCTTTCCTGTCTGCTCCAGTACACTCCAGGTGGCTATGTCAAGGAGCACAACTAATGGCAAATGCACTTCTGACCCCAAACTGCTGAGATCAACAAGCACTAACATCAAAGCTTCATGTCACGTGAAAACTCTGTGAGCATCACTATATGCTGCTCTGTCTTGGTGGCCTGATCCAAAGACACCCACTGACTACAGCAGGCTTTAGATCAGGGTCTAGGTGCAGTGTGGAGTTGTGTTACCCCAATCGCAGAGCTGAAGACATTGTGTTTGAGACACAAAAATTCCTAGAAGGCTCCTTATCACTAGGCATCATCCTCACTACGTCACTACTTTGGAGGGTGCAGCGTGTGCTCTGCTTTCCAGCTGATCAGCTCTGCTGGCTGCTGCAGAGTGCGCAAGGCAATGACTCTGCCTCCTCCTCATCCCTTTTGGGTGACTCATATCCCAAAAGAGACAAGGTAGGTCAGATAGTATCTTTTATTGTCCCAACTTCTGTTGGCAGAAGAGACAAGCTTTCAAACTTCACAGAGCTCTTCTTCATGTCTGGCTGAGCTAAACACAAGTTTGGACAGATTGTTAAGCATAAGGGGTTCACGCGTCCTGTAAAATGAAGTGGGCAAGTGAGGGTTAATTGTTAAGCATAAAAGGGTACTGGGTCAGATGAACGGTCCGTCTAGCCCAGTATCTTGTCTCTCATAGTGGCCAATACCAAGGCGGTTAAGCGTTAAGGGGTTCACGTATGATGCTGTAGGGCACTTACGTGGTCTAACCCTCAACTGCCCAATTCATTTTAAATGGTCTCCTACAGCATATGTGAACCTCTTGGTTTATGTTTAACAGTTTGTCCCAACTTGTGCTTAGCTCAGACATTCAGGTTACCTTGCTCAGACCCGAAGAAGAACTTTGTGAATCTCAAAAGCTCATCCCTTCTGCCAACAGAAATTGGACCAATAAAAAATATCACCTCACCTACCTTGTCTCTCATATCCTGAGGCCAAAACAGCTAGAACAAAACTGCAAACAACTATGGTTCATAGATCCCTGCACTTAGGTGAGGGTAAGGAATGCAACTTTGATGCTTCCTGCCTGAGGGTGATGCTGCTTCACCTGTCCTCCTGCAGCTGCATAAGAACTAGCCCCAATTTGGCCTTGTGCAGACAGAATAAACAAGAAGGCTGAATCTACATTTTGAGCTGGAAATTACATCTCCACTCTCTCGCAGGACCCTAGGTACTTATTTGGAGTGGCTCACCCATCCTGCTTGATTAATGCTAATGCTTGTGTTACACAGGCTGGAAATTACACCTTCAGCTTGAAGATGCACTAAAAGCAGGCTACAGTCATTTATACCATGGCATTTTTTTGTTTCTTTGCACAATGATCATTTTGGCATTGTGCACAAGGCACAGCATATCACCCCCAATATCGGTACCACATGCAGCTACAGAATGATAATAAGGGGCAAATCATGAAGTCTTGACTGTTTTCACTCAGTCCTTATTCAGACAAATCGCCCAGTTACTTCTATGACAGGTAATAGGGCATGGTAAACGTGAGTAAGAACTGCAGGTGTTATCTCAGAGCAATTTTACATGTAAGTAATACCTATCAAACCTAAAGGAAAATAAAAAACTTTTAACCAGAGTTTGCATAGCACCACTGAAATGCAACCAGGGCAACAACCAACCTACATAGAGCACAACAATGGTGAATTTGGGACAATAACAACCTCTTCTTGTAGGAAATTCCATACTTTTAATGTCCTTACACAGCAGATGAGCTGTTGGTTTTTAAGGTCTCGTGCAAATAAAATCTCCTCTTACATAAAGTATCAGTCACATTTTCTTTTCAGAAAAAGGCATTTGAATACCATAGTGTTAAGCACCTTAGAGATACCAGAGAGATAGATCAGAGGAAGCCAATATGCTTGGAGTTTACCTGAGTTCTGCAATGAGGAAAGGCTGAGCCCTTGAAATTCATTTTCCTCCTTAAGTTCTGGGGAGAAGAAAAAGTGAGTCCCTTCTGAGGAAAGTAAATTGTCTTCTGGGTCTACATTTGCAGTGCTGTACTTGCTTTTAGTACACATTTAGTGTGAGATTGTACCTTTAAGGCACACCCATATGCTGGGTGGGGAGAGAGAGAGAGAGAGAGTATATATGTATAGAGGTATTAGGCTGACACCGCAAATTCCCCTTGGTGGTCTGTTGGAGTGTAGGCTGCAGTGGCAACACAGCGAACCTTATGGCTGCAGTACGTCCCCCGTCATAATGTCCAATAAGCTCTGCTGACTGGGGAGGAGGAAGGGGCGGGGTCTTGGCCCTGCCCATAACCTAACCCAATTCCCTCTTCACCCCATTTTGGGGATGGGGACAATGGCTAGCCTGGAATTACTCTGCTCCCCAGACACACTGTGACTGGCTCCTATGTAGAGATGCAAAGACTCCTTAGGCTGTCTTCATCCATTTACACACCCATACATGGTCAGCCAAAATCTGATCCATATCTTGGGCAATTCTCAAAGTCCCACCCCATGCTCTTTTTGAAACCCATGAGAGGAAGAAACTATGGCAGCACTGGATTTTTTGCCAACATTTTCAAATGCTGGTGCCCTAAAACTTGGTACTTAAATCTGGGTTTATGGCCGGATCCAATGCCCATTGAAGTTAATGGGAAGCCTTTAAATGACATCAGGGGTTTTGGTTTCGGGATCTATCACCTTAATTTTATTTAAATGGCTAAATATGACTTTATGTGCCTTAAATTTAGGGACCTACATTTGTTGTGTAATTTCTTGTGCGTCCTTTAAGATTAGGGTGTAAAAACACACACATTACTTGGGCTGATTTGGTGGGGAGAAGGAGAGCGATGAAAAGCAATTAGGAAGAGTAAAAATAAAACAAAATTTTATTTTTCTGCTTTATTAGAAATATTTCTAGGATGTTATAAATTTATTACTTGAGATAAAAGACTTAATCATTACTAAACTCTTTGGCGATTGTTTTAACAACATTAATCACAATGAGCTCATTTGGTGTTAATGGAGATGTTTTAAGTACTTTTATAGGATTTTCACTGAATTCAGAATTAAATAATTGGGCCATTATTCTAAAGTGTTTCCATCATCCCTCAGGGAAGTCCCAATCTATTGGTGTGCATCCGCTCACAGTTTTATTTCTTCTCAAGCATTATTCCTGATCGCCCTCAGTAATTTTAGTGCATCTTATTCTCTTTATTATTTTGACCCTTCTATGGGTGGACTCTAGTTGGTTGCCCTTGGTAATCCATACTGTCAATGGAGACATGGATGGGAAAGATTTAAAATGTCACCAAATGAATAGGGTGATGGGCAATGAGATAGGAATGATGATGGCAATGACTATATACTATGAGGAGGCCAAGGAATATAGTGACTTCTCACGACAGCCAGACTGGATAAGCTGTTGGCTGGTTAGGCAAATAGCATGCTAAAGTCAGTACAGAATGTTTGCTTAAAGGCTTTAGCAGCCATCTATGTCTAAAGAATAATATAATCCCATCAATAAACTAACCTTGCTACTTTAAAAAAGTGGAAGTCAAATCCTAGTGAGGTAAATAGACAGGAACATAAACACTGCTTAATTAAGTGTAAAAATGTAATAAGAAAAGCCAAAGAGGAGTTTGAAGAATAGGTAGCCAAAAACTCAACAGGTAATAACAAAATATTTTTTAAGTACGTCAGAAGGAGGAAGCCTGCTAAACAATCAGTGGGGTCCCTGGATGATCAAGATACAAAAGGAGGGCTTAAAGATGATAAAATCATTGCGGAGGAACTAAATGGATTCTTTGCTTCAGTCTTCACAGCTGAGGATGTTAGGTAGATTCCCAAACCTGAGCTGGCTTTTGTAGGTGACAAATTGGAGGAATGGTCACAGACTGAGGTTTCACTAGAAGAGATTTTGGAATTGATTGATAAACTTAATAGTAACAAGTCACTGGGACCAGATGGCATTCACCCAAGAGTTCTGACAGAACTCAAATGTGAAGTTGCGGAACTATTAACTATGGTTTGTACCTGTCCTTTAAATTGGCTTCTGTATCCAATAACTGGAAGATAACTAATGTAATGCCAATATTTAAAAAAGGCTCTAGAGGTGATCCTAGCAATTACAGACTGGTAAGTCCATGTCAGTGCTGGGCAAAGGGTAGGAATAAATGGTAAATTCTCAGAATGGAGAGGGGTAACAAGTGGTGTCCCCCAAGGGTCAGTCCTAGGACCAATCCTATTCAACTTATTCATAAATGATCTAGAGAAAGGGGTAAACAGTGAGGTGGCAAAGTTTGCAGATGTTACTAAACTGCTCAAGACAGTTAAGACCAAAGCAGATTGTGAAGAACTTCAAAAAGATCTCACAAAACTAAGTGATTGGGCAACAAAATGGCAAATGAAATTTAATGTAGGTAAATGTAAAGTAATGCACATTGGAAGAAATAACCCCAACTATACATACAATATGATGGGGGCTAATTTAGCTACAATGAATCAGGAAAAAGATCTTGGAGTTATCCCGGATAATTCCCTGAGGACTTCCATGCAGTATGCGGCAGCGGTCAAAAAAGCAAACAAGATGTTATGTATCATTAAAAAGGGGATAGAGAATAAGACTGAGAGTATCTTATTTCCCTTTTATAAATCCATGGTATGCCCACATCTTGAATACTGCAGATAGGTGTGGTCTCCTCATCTCAGAAAGATATACCGGCATTAGAAAAGGTTCAGAGAAGGGCAACTAAAATGATTAGGGGTTTGGAACGGGTCCCATATGAGGAGAGATTAAAGAGGCTAGGACTTTTCAGCTTGGATAAGAGGAGACTAAGGGGGGATATGATAGAGGTACATAAAATCATGAGTGATATAGAGAAAGTAAATAAGGAAAAGTTATTTACTTGTTCCCATAATACAAGAACTAGGGGCCACCAAATGAAATTCATGGGCAGCAGGTTTAAAACAAATAAAAGGAAGTTCTTCTTCACACAGCGCACAGTCAACCTGTGGAACTCCTTGCCTGAGGAGGTAGTCAAGGTTAGGACTATAACAGCGTTTAAAAAAGAACTGGATAAATTCATGGAGGTTAAGTCCGTTAATGACTATTAGCCAGAATGGGTAAGGAATGGTATTCCTAGCCTCTGTTTGTCAGAGGGTGGAGATGGATGGCAGGAGAGAGATCACTTGATCATTGCCTGTTGGGTTCACTCCCTCTGGGGCACCTGGCACTGGCCACTGTCGGTAGATAGGATACTGGGCTAGATGGACCTTTGGTCTGACCCAGTACTGCCATTCTTATGTATTTCATGAAAATATGCACAATTTTTTTGTAATAGTCAACCAGCTTTGTTAGCCAGTATTCAGGTTTCTCTCAGAACAGCTTCTAGTTTGGGACTTCATCATGATTACTTTAAAAGGTATGTGCTGGTACATTTCTGACTATGAACTAACTCTGCGGGGGAGGGGAAGAGAAATGTGTTCCCTCTTAACACCTCATCTGGAAGATCGGATCTGAGTTGTCTTTGTTTAAACAGATTAATCTTTTTCAGTGCAAAGATCTTTATCCAAATCATTGTATCAAGTACAGTAAACAATCTATACTACACATGACTAAACATTAGCATTATTGATTCCATTCTTCAAGGCACTGTGCAGTAATGAAAAGCATATTGGGGAACCAAAGAATGTGTAAATTTCAAAATTGCCACTTTGTATTTTTAACTACTTGTAAATTACTCAATACCTCAAATAGATTTAACAATTGTTGTTATTCATTCAAGAAAAAAGTTCAACCACTACATCATCTATAACTGTTAATATAGATGTTTTTAGGATGGCTTTACCATGATGTTTGACTTTGCAATAACTGGGATTGTTAGCATGTGTTATCTTTTTACCATACGTTCTAAATGTCTATTTTGAAGGCTTCAGCTTCAATACATGCATCTCAGTGCCTAAAACACACATCACACATGGTTCACAGCTACACTCCACCGAATATACTGTGCCCAAGACCTAAATAAAAACATATGACATGTATCCTGTTTACATTTGCACAATTATAATAATTTCACACTCTACAAAAGAATTACACAATTTTTTCCATTAAGACTTTCAAATCTATCCACGCAGATACTGTATGTCAGCCGTTATTATTCACTCTGTTGCTATTGCAGGCTGTAAGTGACAAGCATACCATATGTTTCTCCACTATAGATATAACTTGACTTTCTGGTTACATACTGTGATGACCCAGGGTTTCCCACAACCCTGAGTTTCCTTCCTTGGATATCTGTGGCCACGACCAAACTTCTCATTTGGAATTTTTACCTCAGCTTACCCTCTGCTTCCTTGTTCCAAGAACCCTCTCCAGGAGCAGGGGGTCCCCTGATAGGTATGGTAGGTGTTCTTTGAAGGCTGCTGCAGAAATCCCCATTCACCACAGCTACACTCTGGATTGAATTAACCAATATGTAGCTTGTTATTTACAATTTAAACCTATGAATGAACTCCAGTATGGGTCATCTGGCAATGTCAACTGTCCTCTTCAATCCCTGGAAATCTTATTTCATACCCCGATTCCGGTTTCCTTTTCATGAGCCCCAGAGTCTGATGTTCTCCCAGTCTGATCTCACAGGAGCCAGGAACGCTCATCCCTGATGGACCAGTCTCTGGAGTCTGGAGTGAGCTATCTTGGCAATTTCAACCAGTCCAGACCAAAACACTTCCAGCTGGCAAGTCTCTACACTCCCTCCTCTGAGGGCCTCTTCCTGCAGCTGACTTTTGAACCAACACTCTGGGTGGCTCTTGGCAACCCAATAGCCCTCACAGAGTCCTTAGGTTTCACACCACTATACCACTTCCACCCACATATTTTAGTTCCCACATACCTCATACCTAAACAGACCACATACCCTAATGATCACCACACCTATACTGGGTCAAGTCCTGAAGTCTTTATTTGCTTCATTTGGAGTTTTACCTGAGTTAGGTCTGATAAAAATGTCAGTAAGGATTTCAAGATTTGGCAGACGTATAACAATCAATACTAAATTAAACTGAGTGACTGATGCTGCTGTGTCATTATTCCAGAGCACAGTCACGCTGAACTACAATAATAAAAAACATAAAGAAACATGTCTTGCAAGTCCAGTTTTTCAAAACTAATGCTTTGGGTTACAGTAGAGTAAAAGTAGTTGATTAATTGTAACATTGGTCTTCACTTAATAGATGCATAGATTTTAGAGCTATAAGGGACGGCTATGATCATCTAGTCTGATCTCCTGCATGACCCAAGTCATAGGATTGCCTCCAGTAATTCCTGCAGTAGGTTGAGTTATTTTCCACCTTTATGTTAGAACACTATGAGGCCTAGTAGGTATTATGAATACTATTTTGTGCATTATATTGGGCTACATCCTCATCTCATTTACACACATGTAAATCCCAGATAGCTTCATTGCCAGCACTAGAATTACTTTCTATGTACATTGATGAAAGTGAAATCAGAATCTTCCACATTGTTTTTGATGTTGTGGTAGCTGTTGAAACCTATGTCTTATTCCATGGAATAAATAAATATAATGAACACTTCCTCATTGTAAATTACTTTATCCTGAGGTATGAAATTTAGATTGACTCTTTGAAGTTCAGGTAATTGGCTTCTTTTGGCCTAATCATGCATGCAGAACTTGGTCAGTTGACAAGAATGAATCTTAATATAAATATTTTTATAGAGATTCATAACTTTTAAGGCCAGAAGGGACCATTATGGTCATATTGCCTGACCCTCTGCATAAGACAGGTCATAGAATTTAACTCAGTAATTCCTGCCTCAAGCTCACAATGGCTGGTTATGCTAGAGCATATATTTTACAAAGATATCCAGTATTGATTTATAAAAGCAGCAAAGAATCCTGTGGCACCTTATAGACTAACAGACGTCTTTGCTGCTTTTACAGATCCAGACTAACACAGCTACCCCTCTGAGTATTGATTTAAACGCTTTAACCAATGGAAAATCCACCTCCTTCCTAGCTAAGTTGTTACAAGGAATTTAGAAAGTTACATACCTAACAGTGAAGAATAAAAAGCTGAAAAAGAGTAACATTATAGGATGAAAATCTCTGACTATGACCAGCTTACATATTGACAGTCACTTCTGTTAAAATGCAAAATCATCGTATTTTAAACAAAGCTCTATCTAATATCGTCAGGAATGAAGCAGTTTAAGTAGCAGTGGCGATTCTGCTTTTCGGAAACATTCTACATCTGTGCAGCTAACTGTGCGTAAATAGCAAGCAGAGATCCAGGATGACATTGCAGGCATATTAGTCATGTCACATCAGCCCTGCCATACCTTCCGACTCACGATAGCCAAAGCGTATGGCACTCAATTTGCATCAATATCAAATTCATTGCAGGCATCTTGACAATCATGCAAGGTTTTTATTGTCCGTTTTGGAGACAGTATTGGTGTTTCCTTTGCATTATTATTCTTTCTCCATGCATGATGTCATTATTCTTGTCAGAGGAGAGAAATATATAGTCATTTTTAAGCACCGGGACTAAAGTGATATAGCCATTGTGCTATTATAGTAACCCACACTTCCGAAATGATATGTTCCAACATCAGAACAATTTGTTGGCATGGCAACTGGCCTGGCATGAAACAGTTCTGCTGAAATGCTTCTCCCTCCTCCCCACCTCCTCTGAGATGGATTCAGTAGGAAATCCCCTGTTCCAGCTGAGTAACTTCAAACTCCCTTTATTCATTCAGGCCCTATTATTGATGCCACTTTGAGTGATGTTTCATGATACCGCATTAGCATTTTCAGTTAGAAGCAAAAGGTAGTGTAAAGAAACTAGCCCTAAGAATGAGCAGTAAATATATATTTTCATTGAAAATTCCCTTGTGGGAATTAGACATATGCAATCAAACCAGTGGTCCATCTAGTACCGTAGCCTGTGTCTGATAGTGACCAGTTCAAGATTCTCCAGAGGAAAGTTAAAAAAATTCTGTAGTGGGTAATTATGGAATAAGCCAGTCAAAGGGTAAGTTTCTTCCTAAGGCCTCCTAAATTGGAGGCTGAGTTATGCCCTGAAACTGTAGGGTTTCTATCCCCACCAACCTTTTCTTTAATTCATAATCATGTAACTGGAAATTCTCATTATCCACATAAATTCTCATTAGCCATTAAAGCAATGAAAATGTTCTCATCTTAAAGTGATGGAAATTTTGCATTGAGAACTTTCTGCTTTCATCAAAGTTTCAATGAAAAGGAGAAACAATACTACCAGCTGTGCTCCATTTAAAATACTGTGGTTCTCGACAGTCAGTGCTGTCTAATGGATAGAATAAATAAAAAGCAGGCTGGACCCATGGTTCTAATACCCGTTCTGCCTCTAGCTTGGTCTGTGATCTCAGGTAAGTCACTTGACCTATCTGAGTTCTAGTTTCCTCATCTGTAAAGGAGGGAATTCATTAGGGCTGGTGAAAAAATTTCAGTCAATACTTTTTTACAATGGAAAATTGGGTTTTCAACTAAACAAATATTTTAATGGACAGCGCCTTGCTTTTCTCAAATTGTTTCAGTATTTTGTGATAGGAAAACAAAGTTAAAATTGTTTATTTTTTGGCAGTTTTCAATACAATTTTCTTTTAATTTTCCTCAGTAAAAAAAAAAACTATTTTCTGACTATCTCTAGAAATAATACACCTCTACCCTGATATAACGCAACCTGATATAACACGAATTTGGATATAACGCAGTAAAGCAGCGCTCCGGGGGTGGGGGCAGGGCTGTGCACTCCAGCAGATCAAAGCAAGTTCGATATAATGCGATTTCACCTATAACACAGGAAGATTTTTTGGCTCTCAAGAACAACGTTATATCGGGGTAGAGGTGTATTTACTCATATACACAAAGCACTTTAATATCTTTGGAGAAAAGATGCTACATAAGTGCTAAGTATTGTTTTATTATTATTATTATTAAGAACTTACTCAGGTAAAACGCCCATTGACTTAACAGTTTTGCTGGTGTAAGGGGCAAGGAGGGAATGTAGCAATAAATATTAGAGAGTTATGATTGTGAAATAATTTAGGAACCAACAGTAAAAGCATTTCATTGTTAATGTATCAAATGTTTACAATGGGTATGCAAGAGATAGCCAAGGAGGCAACTCTGATTCGTTGTTAGTGGTTCTGAAGACACTGATAAATATAACCAAACAATGCTCTGTGTTTGTGTGCTATGAGGAAAAGTCCCCTGCTTTTATGGATGCACCAGACCAGTTACATGCATAACTGCTGATAAGAAAGAGCTAGTGTTTGCTTAAAGGGAACAACCACCAAAATTAGACCAAAATATTACAGCTTACAGGAGACTCAAGTATGACGTGCCACAGGCACAGATTAAGAGACAACAAGATGCACCAGTGCCCAAGACCCCTGAATGGCAGGGAATTGATTGAGACATATCCAGATAATCCCAGCAAGTGACCTACACTCCATGCTACAGAGAAAGGCAAAACCCCCGAAGACCACTGACAATCTGACCTGGGGGGGAATTTCTACCCAACCCCACCTGTGTCCATTGGCTAGAAGGTGAACATGTGAGCAAGCCAGCCAAGCATCTGAGAGAATGAATGCTAGTTATGAGCAAAGTAGTGTGTCTCCCTTTACGCTTTATGTTGATTTGTAGTGGCTAATTTGTATTTTTGTATATACATTTCCAAGCAACGTTCACAGTACACAGGTCTACATCTACCAGGTATAGCAGTCTCTGAAAAGGTTTCAAAGAAACATGGGATTCCTCTCACTTCAACAAGCTAATTGACTTTGACAGCTAAATTTCCTCTTAAATGTTTAGAACTTCCATTATATAGAAGTGAGAGTCACTCTGACAGGCTTAATTTGTCCTGCAACATGAATGTGCTAAACTTATTAGCCATTCAAGTTAGAAAGACTGTAAACAGTAGAGTGATATTTCCATGGTATGTACTACATAGTTTGTGCCTACAAAAGTAAGACATATTTAGCCAGTAAAATGCATGCTGAAGTTTGACAGAAAGTTGGTCCTAAGTCACTTCTGCTCTGGATTGGATGTTTCCTTGGTATATTATTGGTTGTAATGGGGAACAGAATATCTAAAAAAGAAAGATCCTTTTTAATTGCATCACATTTATATCATATTTATTCATATTTTTTTCACTAGAAACTACAAAATGTACAACAAATAAAGCAATCTAGGGGATTTATTCCAATACTGTATTATGGGTCAAAATTTAGTAAAACTGAGCAAACTTCGAGAAACAGCAAAACACACAAACTCTGGGGAAGCTGGAGTTTGTATCTGGATCTGAACTCTTTGGTTTTACCCTTTTGAATTAAATACATGTTGCATTTGTCTCATTCTTAATCACAAGAGATGTGGCCTGTCATTCATGTTTAGCAGGCACATTTATTTATTGCATTATGTCCTTGATTCTCTATAAAAATTCTCAGGAACATTCAGGTAAATCTATGGACTGAAGTCTGGTGAGATTATGGGCCAAAATCAGTCCTGGCACTAGCAGGTGCAGTTCCCGATATAGTTGGCTAATTCCAGGGTCAAATAAATCCTTAATATTCCTTTGTTCAAGTTCATTATCAAATAAAACTACCAGATACTGCTGCTGCTTCATGAAATTCAACAGCATCACACTGGACACATTATTTGAATAGCTTTTATGTTTCTGCCAAAGAAAGTCTTCTACAGCCAAATACATGGAGGTTAAATGCTGGGCAAGGGAACAGTCTTTCTAATTTTAAGACTGCCTGGAGCAGAGGCATAGCGAGCGCCCTCCGTGCCCTCTGACCAGAAGGTGCCCCGCAAGGAAGGGGGCCCCTAAAAGTGGCAAAAAAATGTAAGGTATAACTAGGTAAGTGACATTTATTGACGCTATTGCACAATCCATGTCGGTTTTACTGACAAAACCGTGAAGCCATTATGATACATCATAATGCTATTGGCTACATCACTTGTCTGTCGGTCAGTTTCGAATTTTAGTTGGACCCATTCAAAGAATGTGTATTTGCGTTCATAATGGCAGTCGGCGGATAAATGTTATTAATTTAGTTGTTTAGTTTTTTATCGTTTCCAATGCAGAAGCGTGCTTTGTGATGTCTAAGAGAATGTATAAGAGCGGAGCTAGTAAACGAAAGGCAGCAAAAGATGCCGAGAAGGAACTTGAGAAAATTCCAAAATTGTCAACGTATTTTGTGCTGCAATCCAACGTACAGGTACAGGCACATGAAACGGACAGCGCTAGCAGTGACGAATCGTATCCAGAAGTGCTTCAAGTGAGGTTGAAGGTGAAGCCAGTTGTTCTACCAAACAAACTGTGACAGATATTCCAGCTGCTGCCGGGAAAGAAGTATCTGAATCTGAACCACTGACTGATGATCCAGGAGATTGGCCGTCTATAATATCGGACAGGCAAGTGTGTGACATTGTTGCACGTGGCCCACCGCAGCAGAATGAAAGTTACGAATTTCCATTTAACGAGGAAAGACGGAGGTTCACAAGTACTCATTTCTATCGAACCATGGCAAATGGCGAGAAAATAAGACGTTTCATGGTTAATGTACTCAGTTCAGAAAGATGCCATTTTTTGTTTTTGTTGTAAATTATTTGGCACTGGCGACATACCGCTACGTTGTGGAACATCTGCTTGGAAAGCACTGTCAAAAAGACTTCAGCAGCATGAAAGAGGCAAAGGTCATCAAGACTGTATGGTGAAATGGTTTGACCTTCGGTCAGGCATAGTAAACCGTACATCTATTGACCAACTCGAATTGCAGGCTTTTCTGAAAGAAAGAGATTTCTGGAGAAATGTTGTCAAATGCATGGTTGATGTCATTATTTTCTTGTCCGAAAGAAAAACTTGGCATTTCGAGGAAGTAATGAAAAGCTCGGCGATCCTTTGAATGGCAACTTTTTGGGACTGTTTGAATTGCTTGCAAAGTATGATATTGTCCTCAGCGAACTTTTACAGAGGATTAAGAAGGCAGAGACACATGTTCAGTACCTCAGTCTACAGATCCAAAACGAGCTGATTCAACTTGTTGCCAGTAACATTCAAGAGGCCAACATAGCGCAGCTTAAAAAAGCAAAATATTATTCAGTTATTTTGGACTGTACTCCCGATGTGTCACATGAAGAACAGATGTCTGTGGTGTTACGCTTTGTTGAATGCAGCGGTGAAGATAGTGTCAATATTCGTGAAGCGTTTGTTGGTTTTCTTAATGTTCATGATACAACTGGCGAGGGCTTATTGGAAGCGTTTCTCGAAAAGGCAAACAACTTAGGAATAGATATTGCTGACATGAGAGGCCAAGCTTCTGATAATGGCGCAAATATGAGAGGAAAGAATAAAGGAGTTCAAGCCCGCATGCTAGAAATAAATGACCGTGCCTTGTATGTACCATGTGGAGCTCACACTTGGAATCTTGTGATCTCAGACGCGGCAAAGTCATCGAAATATGCCATTGACTATTTCGGTCTGATTAACAGAATACGTTATCTTTTCTTCTTCACCTTCACGTTGGGATATACTTCAAGAACATATGCCAATATCTGTTAAAGGGTTATCGGACACTCGTTGGGAGTCGAGAATTGATGCTCTGAAGCCATTGCGTTATCACCTTGAAGAATTGTGCAACGCTTTGTCATCTTTGCGAGAATATGTGCTCGAAAAGAAAGATGGCAATACAGCAACAGAAGCCGGTGCGCTTTTAGACCATGTTACTACGTGGCCTTTTGTTCTGACTGTGTACACGTGGTACGATATACTATTTCACGTCAATAAAACCAGCAAATTAATTCAGTCACCAGATGTGTCAATTGACGTACTGCAGGCAGAAGTCGGTGCTACAATGAAGTTTTTGGAAGACTATCGAAATACAGGATATAACTCTGTGGTCACAAATGCACGTGAAATAGCAGAGCATATGGGTATTGAGCAGGTGTTTCCAGAAACCAGGGTGCGACGTAAGAAGAGAATGTTTGATTACGAATGTGCTGATGATTCGAGTCGTCTTTCTGCCCAAGAAAAATTCAAATCACAGTTCTTTCTTGTTCTCACTGATCAGGCCATATCTTCTGTTTCGTCGCGATTTGACCAACTCATGGAGTAGTATAAGTTGTCTGGATTTCTGTACAACACTAACAGCCTGAAGCAGTGTCACAGAGAAAATGAACTGGAGAATCACAGCAAAAATTTTGAAAGAAAAATGGGAGACATTGATGCCAACAAACTCATAATGGAATTGTATCGTTTTATTTATGTCATCGAGAAAGAGAGAGGACTTGTCATGGCAAACAATTTTTTAACGTACATATACAAGAACAGCCTTCAGGAGATATATCCGAATCTTTGCATTTGCATCAGAATTCTTCTGACCACACCAGTTACTGTCGCTGGTGCTGAAAGGAGCTTCAGCAGAATGAAACTGATCAAGAATATCCTGCGCTCAACCATGACAGATGACAGGCTTTCTGCGCTTGCAGTTATCTCAATCGAAAACAAGATTGCCAGATCTCTGGACTATGACGCATTGATTAACCAATTTGCGGAGAACAAGGCTCGAAAGAAGCGCTTTGCGTAAATATGGAATACATGTACACTGTAGGCCTATGTATACATAATATGAACCCTGTATGTTGTATAAAATAAATACTGCATTCCAGTTTCTGCATTGTAAGGGGCCCCGGACATATGTTCGGAGGGGGCCATGTTCTTTGTTGCTACGGCCCTGGCCTGGAGAATTTAGCTAAGAATGATAACATTACAGCTGATACTTGGGAAATCTTGGTAGCTCACTGAACAAAGTCTGTGACTGTAGTCAGAAAGGGAATGTCTATTGAGGGAATTCTCTATTGATATCTAGCTCCATTGTACTTCTCAGGAGTGTATTATTAGTGTGGAAGAGAGTGAATAATGAGACCACAGTACAGAATCCCAGGACAGGTAATAATAGTGGAGGTATGAAAATAAATGCTCACCTGACTTGAATGTGAAAGTGCTCTTACATACAGGATAAGTTCTATGGCACTCATGCACACCTGACCGCTCTGCAGTGGTGTTGTTCGCATTGAGACAAATGCTGTTGGAAATGCATTGTATTATGACACCCACTGACAAAAGTCTACTGCAGAGTAAAATGAATACATATTCTACCCATATCAGACATCTGACTCATTTAGGGGCACTTCTATCAAGCACACAGTGCTCCATATTCAATGTATACACCTATACAACAAACATACCCTGATACAAACAGGTTCCATTACATGCATAGCGTCAGCATGACATTCATACAAGCCATAGATTACATTTGTCACCAGTTCTTCCTGCAGGTACTCAGAGTCCCTGAGGACCAAGACCTCCACAGAAGCACCAGTACGTGATGCAGTCCCATACACAGAATGGAGAAGGTCCAAGCAAAGCTACTTGAGACATTTGATGGTGCTCTTGAAAGGGCTCATCATAAATAAGGGATTTTTGTCTCCCCACAGTTCCTTTTTGAAAAGCTCTGCCCACATTTTTATAGAGAATATGAAAAGGGAGCAAGTCAATTCTGCTCTCTCTTGTTGCCCTGCAATCATAAAAGTAGTGTTTATTTTAGTGCAACATATACCAGTGAAGACAGTGTCCCAGAGGAAACACATATGGGCCTACTGCGTCTACATCTTTACTTTCTCTACTCAGAGATTTCCCAAGATAGGGCTAGATTGTCTCGAGCCCTGATACTCAAACACCATGGCAAAGACGCTCAGATGCTACGGTGAATAGAGCCACGTAAATACTTAGACAAGAGTGCATTTAGTCTTCCCCATCCTTTAGTCTCTTGCTGAAGGCTCAGACTTTCAGAGGAGCATATTCTGCACTATTGGAGAGGTAGCACAGCCAACATGATCCAGAAGACACTAAGCTGACCCAAGGTACAATGTCTCATCTCCTAGCTTTCCTGCTGTGGAGAGATGACCCTATGTTATTCCCAATACACAGCTGTGTGCAAAAGCCACAAACACAGCCATTAATATCTTTACTGGTGTGAAGCTTGCTAGAGGGACAGAGAGAAGGCGATCTCACAGCTCTGCTACTAAGTCATTTGTTATGGAAACTTAATTTTAATTTGTTCCACATGAATCCTGGAAAAATTAAACATTTGAAAAAAGTGTATCATAATTCTAGTCTACATAAACAGCGCTATAAAGAATGGAAAATATGTATTTTGTCAGGAGGCACCACTCAAAAAATGTTCACATCTGGCAATAATTTCCTCAATATTCCTTCAATATGCTACAGAAGACTGGCTCAGCATTCTTACTCTGTTGATATGGATCAGATTTATCACTGTGGTAATGTCACCTGACTTGTACAATGTTTAAGGGGTGAGTCAGCAGAGCAGTGAGCTGTAGTTATGCAGAACATACAGTATTTGTCCAGTTCTCTTTCACGCCCTCCAACCTGGACTGAGGCACCTAACTCCTTCTGAGGTCTGGGGTTTAAGCCACACACCTCATCTTGACATTTCCCATTGACTACTGTAGTAGGCTCCCACTCAGCTTGCTGGCTTCTATGAAATCCACTCTTAGGCCTGGTCTACACTACACGTTTAAACCGATTTTAGCAGCATTAAACTGATTTAACGCTGCATCCGTCCACACAACAAGGCCCTTTATATCGATATGAAGGGTTCTTTAAACCGGTTTCTGTACTCCTCCCCGACGAGAGGAGCAGCGCTGAAATCGGTATTACCATATCAGATTAGGGTTAATGTGGCCGCAAATCGACGGTATTGGCCTCCGGGCGGTATCCCACAGTGCACCATTGTGACTGCTCTGGACAGCAATCCAAACTCGGATGCACTGGCCAGGTAAACAGGAAAAGCCCCGCGAACTTTTGAATTTCATTTCCTGTTTGCCTAGCGTGGAGCTCTGATCAGCATGGGTGGTGATGCAGTCTCAAATCCAAAAAAAGCTCCAGCATGGACCGTACAGGAGATACTGGATCTGATCACTGTATGGGGAGACAAATCTGTTCTATCAGCGCACCGTTACAGAAGATGAAATGAAAAAGCATTTGAAAAAAAATCTCCAGGCTATGATAGACAGAGGCCACAGCACAGTGCTGTGTGACAAGTGTAACGGAAAGCCAAAGCATCAAATGGATGCTCATGGACGGAAGGAGGGGGTACTGAGGACTCCAGCTATCCCACAGTCCCTGCAGTCTCCGAAAAGCATTTGCATTCTTGGCTGAGCGCCCAATGCCTGTAGGGTCAAACACATTGTCCGGGGTGTTTCAGGGTATATGTCATCAATTTACCCCCCCTTGCCCGCCCCGTGAAAGAAAAGGTAAAAACATCATTTCATGACTTTTTTATATGTCACCCTATGTCTACTGCATGCTGCTGGTAGACGCGGTGCTGCGGCAATGAATAGCAGCATCCTCTCCCCTCCCCTCCCTGGTGGCAGACGGTACAATATGACTGCTAGCCATCATCATCATCATCCCTTGAGTGTTCCTGGCTGGCCTCAGGTGAGGTCGGCCGGGGGTGCCTGGGTAAAAATAGGAATGACTCCCGGTCATTCCCAGTAGATGGTACAGAATGGCTGGTAACCATCCTCATCATGGCAACTGGGGCTGAGTTCCATCAGCCCCCCCACTTTCAGGTCTAAACAAAAGATTCTGTACTGCCTGGACTATCATAGCAGCGGGATGCTGGGCTCCTCTCCCCCCTACCGTTTAATGTCCTGCCTGGACTATCATAGCAGCTGGAGGCTGCTTCCCCCTCATTTTATCTCACTAAAAAGTCAGTGTTTCTTATTCCTGCATTCTTTATTACTTCATCACACAAATGGGGGACCCTGCCACGGTAGCCCAGAAAGGTTAGGGGAGAAGGGAATCAACAGGTGGGGTTGTTGCAGGGGCACCCCCCGTGAATGGCATGCAGCTCATCATTTCTGCGAGATCTGACACAGACTGGCTGTGCTCTCTGGTTCTCTAGTACACTTGCCCCATATTCTAGGCAGGACTGACTCTGTTTTTAGATAAACCATAAAGGAGGGATTGACTCGGGGAGCCATTTCCATTTTTATCTTTGCGCCCCTGGCCGACCTCAGCGAAAGCCAGCCAGGTGCACCCATGACAGCAGCAGATGGTACAGAATAACTGATAACCGTCATCTCATCGCCAATTTACAATGGCATGGCGGACGATACAATAGGGATGGTAACTGCCTCTGCTACCTTGCAAAGGCAAATGAATGCTGCTGTGTAGCACTGCAGTACCGCGTCTGTCAGCAGCATCCAGTACACATACGGTGACAGTGACAAACGGCAAAACAGGCTCCATGGTTGCCATGCTATGGCGTCTGCCAGGGCAATCCAGGGAAAAAGGGCGGGAAATGATTGTCTGCCATTGCTTTCACAGAGGAAGGAATGAGTGACGACATTTACCCAGAATCACCCGTGACACTGTTTTTGCACCATCATGCATTGGGGTCTCAACCCAGAGTTCCAATGGGCGGGGGAGACTGCAGGAACTATGGGATAGCTACGGGATAGCTACCCACAGTGCAACTCTCCGGAAATCGACGCTAGCCTCGGTACATGGACGCACACTGCCGAATTAATGTGCTTAGTGTGGCTACGTGCACTCGACTATACAATCTGTTTTACAAAACCGGTTTATGTAAAATCAGAATAATCCCGTAGTATAGACATACCCTGTGACACCTAAACCTCCCTATGCTTTAGATACAGAGCTTGGCAGCCCAACTCACGGCTGTGAATTCACTGGGCAGCAGGGCACCCAAAAGTTAGGCATTGCAATGCTGAGTCCAAGTCCTCTTAGCGGATCTAGCCCCCAACGCACAATATCTAAGTTATTAATTTTGTAGGTCACCCTTGATAAGTTGCTCCAACAAGCTTAGTATAAGATATCAAAGGACTGCTGTGAATGTAAACTTTCATTTGTAAAAAATCTCTAGCCCTTTTCTTTGCATAGACAGAATTAAAATAACTTAATAAAACTTTCTAGATGTTCTCCTCTCCTGTAGAAGGTCTCAGAAACACAGGAAATGTCCTCCCTGATCTCTGCCCCACCAGCCACAGCCCCCTCAGGCCCATAGGAAGGGATCTTTCAGAGTTCTGTAGAGGCAGGGCCCAGAAAGAGAAACAGGAATGAAGGGAGATAAAGGGGCTTCCTTTCTTTTGACCTACTAAACTCTGTGGGAAAGGAGAACTTGCAATAAGGCTTAGGAATACCATATACAACATTTGTGAGCCTTTCAAGGAGCTGTTACCAACCCCTAAGCCTTAAGACACTCATCAGAGGGGCTCCCTTAGCTCTCCCCAAGCCTCATTGGGGCCCCACCACTTTTCCTCCAAGACTCAGGAGGTTCATCAAGGCCACCTCTAGATCCCCTTGAGCCCCTTGTTAGCCCATAACCCCATTTTAGCTTCTTCAGGGAGCAAGAGCCAACTAAAGAGCTGAGAAGCCTACGATGTTCGGGGATGGAGGGTGGAATGGGGGCTCTGATAAGCACTTGAAGGCTCTCAGAGGTAGTATAAGTGGCATGATAAGTTTCACAAGTACAGATGGTGGAAAAATGGGAATTGTTTTAGCAGTTTTTTGTGAAAAATTCCTTATGGCTTAATCCATCAAAAATGTCAATAGTTTGGCAATATTTTATCAGAATTTTGACCAGTTCTATAGCTGGTCAGAAGACAGAATGATTATTTTGCAAAAATTTTGTGGGGAAAAAAAGTGTTTCCCCTCAGCTCACCCTGTTTTTAGGTCTAAATTTGAAATTTCAGTTAAAAATTGTCAGTAAATTGAATGTAAGAAAATGTTAACCATCTTTAGTCAAGGATTGTGGGATTTGGAAGATTCCAAGACAACCTCACAGGATTCACAGGGGTGGAGAATGGAGGACCACTGGGGAAAGCGCCTCTGCAGAACCTAGACAGGAGAAAGTAAGTAGGAATTGAACTGAGACCACTAATTCCTCTCACACAGACCCAGTTAGCAAATGGTGACCAGTTTTGACATAGGTAAGTACAAAAACAGTGACCTGGAGGTGAACAATCTTCTGAACCATCCAGGCCCTTAAAAACGTATTTTTCAAACAAAGCTGTGTTCTTTTTAAGATAGGACTTGGCATAGGAAATCAGAAACCACTTTGTTTTTTCATACCTCGTAACTAAAACAGACGCCCTGGAATCATTAAAATAATATAGGTGTGCTGCTTTTATGGTAAGGCTAATGCTGTAACAAGTTGAGAAAATGTCCCTAGTTCCACCTGCTTTTTGCACTGCTACCAAAGCTGCCATTTTGTTAGCACTGGTAGATGTTCCTCACATTAACATAAATGAATGGTCCAAGGGAATGATTATGGCTTTTATTCTCCCATTGTGCAGAACATTAAACTATGGCACAGCTTGCCATTATAACATGGAACTGAACTTTTTTTGGGGAAAAAAAACCACCCCACAATACTGTGGCACATGTTTAGCTCTGAAACATTCTGTCCTGTTTATTCTTAGCAAACATTACCGATGATGGTGGACTATGGGAGACAGAATAGGCCAAACTCGCACCAACACTGGCGTAAATCCAGAATAAATCCAATGATGTCAATTCTGCCCCTTCCATTCCCCATTTTCCCTAGTTTTCTATTACACCTTCAGTATTGCTAACCCCGAATCATCAACCAAGCCCTCTCTACCCCCAAACTCATGAGATTGGCTATAATGAGATTTTAAATTAAATAAATAAATGAGATTTTTTGTATGCCTTCTCCATGTTGAGCCATTAGAAGTACACTCTGGTGATATTCTCTGCAAACATGAGGGCTAGAAACTTTAAAAAAAATGAAAGCTGAGATTCTTAACTAATCACTTAACTGGGGCTTAGAAAGAACACAAAGTATTGCAATTCAGTTGGTAGAGCTGGCTTCACTGTACATTTCAACCGTTTTGGTTGGATTGGAAGAAAAGGTCTAGTGGAGAGTTGTGGGATGGAAAGGAGAGGTTTAGAACATCTAGGTGGGCTACAGAAAAGGAAGGGTTGCTGTTTAAGTGGTAGGGAGCTTCAGAAGGTTTGTCTAATCATCATGTCAGCATCTAAATTTGTGTGAACCAAAGTGAACCGAATTATTAGCTTTTAGGTTCACAGTGAGGTGTGGGAGATGTCAGTAGTTAAAATTCATAATAAGTGTGTGTCCTTAAGGAAGAGTTTGTGCGTGTGCATATACACACACACACACACACAGAGATTTCTGCAGCTCTAAGACTTCTAACAAAAGTCTTGGCTCTTTGTAGATTAGACATTAAAATCTAACTGAAGCTAAAAGAAATTGTTTGGTGGATCTCAAGCGAATTAAAATATTTACTTAATATGCAGAGAGACGGAAATGTATTTCCCCAAAAACATCAGCTGGTCTAATGACTCCTTGAATATAAAGAAATGCCTGCTGCTTGACTGAAGTGTGTCCAAAAGGCATCACAGCTGACAAAAACTTGAACTGGTCTCTGTGTTCATTTATGATGATAAAGCAATATAATCTGGCAATAGATTATAGACTGGCAACATTGTTCTTCAGCTCCTAAAAGCCATAGATAAAGAGCTGTAATCTAATTTAAACAAAAACACACCAATAAAATAAAGTTACCCAGTTAATAAGTCAAATCACCTATTCTCTTCCAATGGAGAGACCACTTAAATAACAGCAATATCAATTAATATGTCTTGATTCTTTCTAGACGCGGAGTAATACACAAAGTTGGTGTTCAATTTGTCCCATAGTCACCACTTAATAACTGTAGTGTCTTTATTCTAATGCTCTAAATTACAGTTCACATGTATTTCATTAATTCGATGTAACCCCAATCATGGTTTTGCCTTTTAAATAGAAAATACGTGGCACTTATGAGTCTCTCTAAATGTTCTTTGAGTTTGCAAAATTAGTTCAAGTCTGCAAATCCTTCACTTCCTGTCATTTAAACCCAGACCCTTTTTTTTTAAATAAAACTAATTCACTCTAGAACAATATCTATGTTTTTTAGATTAAGGGAAGCCTCTTACATAAAATCATGACAACCAGTGCTAGCTAATTGTAATACTGAGCCAATAACAACTAGCTCTTACATAGCACTTTTCATCTATAGACCTCATTATTTTTTGCAAAGGGGGTATTGTACAAAGAAGGAAACTGAGGTGCAGAGCGGCAAAGCAACCTGCCCAATAACAAGGGGCAAGAACTCCCAGCTTTATAGGCCTTGCTGATTAATGGGGAAAGAATCTCCTAAATCCATGGAATCTTCTAAATCCAACATCCTGAATGGAGGCTTGCTTGCTATGCTGCTCCTCTGGCTGTCAGTCTGCCCTGGTAGCACAGCTCCTGCAGAGGAGAGGGCAATGGGGCCTGCATTAAGATCCACAGGAGCAAAATAGTGCTGCTTCCGCTGCCATTAGTAGACTTCTAATCCACTAGACAAAGTGTTCACATGAAACACTAATGCTGAGTTAAATCCTCTGGCTTTGTTGACAGAGAGAGGAAGAAATTTCTTGTGACATCTTTTGAATTCCAAGCAAGACACAGTAGGCATTCAAATAAAAGCAAGAGAAGAGAATTCTACAAGGAAAGTAAGTACCTTTCATCAGTGTGTGCAGAGAAGCCAAGTACTAATTATGATGAGTTTCAGCAAATGTGGGACATGAGTCATGATGAGTTTGCAAATGAAAAACTCACTGTATTCGAAACACAGAGATCAAAACCAGGCATGGCATCCGTATCACTGTAGTGAAGTTGCCTTAGCTTATAGTAGACTAAAAAGCTTATTTTGGTTAGTATTTTATTTTTGGAAAAACATATATGGAGCCCTGGGTACCTTTGATCTTCTAGAGAAGATTGTTTGATTGTGCTGTAGAGAAGTCATTAGTAATCGGTTAATTAGTTAGGGCCAAACTCTGCACCAGGGTTCAGGGAGCTTTTCCACATGCTTTACACATCTACACAGGGGACCAGCACAGTCTCTGCCATTGTGCTCCATACGCATAAGGACTGGTGTGTGTGTGTGTGTGTGTGTGTGTGTGTGTGTGTGTGTGTATTAATTTTCTGCTGCTTTGCACTCTGTCTAGTCATAGCAATACAAAGTGGGTACAGAATGCTACCTACTCAGAATGGTAGCATTCTCACATTCTCTTTGTACTGGGCTAAATGATTACACAAGGTGCAGGACAACAGCCAATCAGGCCCAGGGCCCATAATGTCACTGGCATTTCTGGAAACCCCCAGGCCCTTCGTCTGTGCACTGGATGGCAGAGCTGAACTAGTGCAGAATGCGTAGGGGAACTATATGCTGCACCTTATGGAATACTGCATTTAATTCTTATGTGGTTCCATCCTCAACGTTGCCTCCCTCGGGCACAGTGTCTTTGTGAAATCCTACAGGAGCAGTGCACCATTGCACCTGCTCTTCGCACAGCCTGTGCCTTAAAGTCGTAATTTAGGGCCTGATCAAAAGCTCAGTGAAATCAATGGGAGTCTTTCCATTGACTCCAGTGGAGTTTGGATGAGGCCCACATTCCTTAATGTTTCTATGCCACTTTGAAGATGGAAATAAATGACATAAGTGTTAAGTACTATTATTACTGTAGAGTACACAGCCACATAAATGAACTCAAAAAATGCCATGTGCATTTCATAATGATACAGCGCACATTTGTAATTTTCTCTAGCCTAAAATCATTGTCTATTTATAAATTAGTATGCCCATGATTATCAATTAGCCATTCAGAGAGCTATTCATTTAAAAGCCTTGCTCCATGACAGGCTTTCAAGTAACTTTTTTAGTAAAGACTTCACCCAAATCAGTGAAGTCTATTTAGAGTCTATAGGTCAAAGTACATACTGTTTGCAGTTTCTGCATGGCATGTGCTGCTCCACTTAGCTCTACGTTGTTTTGCAACCAGCTTCTGAGCAACATATTCAGGACTTTAACACTTTCTTTACCACACCAGAGGAGTTTAGCTATCCAAGCATTTGATTTTTCAGAAAAAAAGAATCAATCTTCTTTAAAACAGAAAATTGTTCAAGGTTTTTTTTAATTTTTATTTATTATTTTTAAATAAAGGAAAGGGATAAAGCTGCAAAATTTAGACCTGGTTTGGGAATCAGAAGGTTTTGGATCACAATTGCCTGGTCCCCAAAATTTGAGAGTGTTTGGCTTCAGGATACCAATGCACTTTATTACAAGGATAGATTGTAATCATGCAATACTGATTAGGATTCAGGTGTGACAAAGTGGTGTTTTTCTCCTGTTTCATGTTCCTTTTTTGCTGGTGGATATTCCATACTTGCCACTGATGTAGTCCCCCATCAGGGCCAATGCATTTACCACATTTGAACCATTTTTGTGTAGAAACAAAGTTATCCATGTTTTAGAACAGCACTCTGTGCATGTGCAATAAATAACCTCATATCTATAGCTATCTTTTTGTTTAGCATTACAGTGTGAGTTGACAGTCCTTGTTCTCCTGGCCCTTCATCACAACCCTGGCCAGCATTCCCTCCACTGCAAGGACCTGAGCCCCTTTGTGACTTATTTCAATGTACAACAATTGAACCACACTGCGCATTCAAATAATTATTTGCACATTCAAAAAACCTCCAATGCACATTTATGTAAATGTGTGATCCTCTCTTTGTTACTAGTCAAGCGAGGAGATTGGTGAAGGTTTTTGCAATGAATAATTTCCTCCCCTTTGACCATCAGTGTGGGATATTCCTAGGATATTAAGGGATAATCCTAGATCATTTGTCTCAAGAAGGAATATTTTTTATACTTTCTAAACTGTGAAGTATACAAATCTCCTTCTGTATTTTATAAACTTAAGGTAGGATAAATATAGAAATCTTAGGGGTGAGTATGTGAGATGTATCATAAATGAGAAAACAGGTCAAAGTCTCTGTATAAAAAAAAAACACATTAAATCTGCAGTACCACTGATTCAGATGAAGACTGGTTTAGAGTTTATTGGACCACTGGAAGGATCAAAAGCAGAATATGTGCAATAATAAGAACTGGATTTGTGGAAAAAATAATGGTGATTAAGGCTCTGATTCAGCAATGTACTTAAGCTTTTTTAAGTACATCAGAAGCAGGAAGCCTGCTAAACAACCAGTGGGGCCCCTTGACGATCGAAATACAAAAGGCACACTTAAAGACAATAAAATCATTACGGAGAAACTAAGTGGATTATTTGCTTCAGTCTTCACGGCTGAGGATGTTAGGGAGATTCCCAAACCTGAGCCGGCTTTTGTAGGTGACAAATTTGAGGAACTGTCAGAGATTGAAGTGTCACTAGAGGAGGTTTTGGAATTAATTGATGAACTCAATATTAACAAGTCACCGGGACCAGATGGCATTTACCCAAGAGTTCTGAAAGAACTCAAATGTGAAGTTGCGGAACTATTAACTAAGATTTGCAACCTATCCTTTAAATCGGCTTCGGTACCCAATGACTGGAAATTAGCTAATGTAATGTCACTATTTAAAAAGAGTTCTAGAGGTCATCCCGACAATTACAGACCAGTAAGTCTACCATTAGTACCGGGCAAATTAGTCGAAACAATAGTTAAGAATAAAATTGTCAGACACATAGAAAAACATAAACTGTTGAGCAATAGTCAACGTGGTTTCTGTAAAGGGAAATGGTGTCTTACTAATCTATTAGAGTTCTTTGAAGGGGTCAACAAATGTGGACAAGGGGGATCCAGTGGACATAGTGTACTTATATTTCCAGAAAGCCTTTGACAAGGTCCCTCACCAAAGGCTCTTGCGTGAATTAAGCTGTCATGGGATAAAAGGGAAGGTCCTTTCATGGATTGAGAACTGTTTAAAAGACAGGGAACAAAGAGTAGGAATTAATAGTAAATTCTCAGAATGGAGAGGGATAACTAGTGGTGTTCCCCAAGGGTCAGTCCTAGGACCAATTCTATTCAATTTATTCATAAATGATCTGGAGAAAGGGGTAAACAGTGAGGTGGCAAAGTTTGCAGATGATACTAAATTACTCAAGATAATTAAGACCAAAGCAGATTGTGAAGAACTTCAAGGAGATCTCACAAAACTAAGTGACTGGGTAACAAAATGGCAAATGAAATTTAATGTGGATAAATGTGAAGTAATGCACATTGGAAAAAATAACCCCAACTGTACATACAATATGATGGGGGCTAATTTAGCTACAACGAGTCAGGAAAAAGATCTTGGTGTCATCGTGGATAGTTCTCTGAAGATGTCCACACAGTGCACAGAGGCGGTCAAAAAAGCAAACAGGATGTTAGAAATCATTAAAAAGGGGATAGAGAATAAGACTGAGAATATCTTATTGCCCTTATATAAATTCATGGTACGCCCACATCTCGAATACTGTGTACAGATGTGGTCTCCTCACCTCAGAAAAGACATTCTAGCACTAGAAAAGGTTCAGAAAAGGGAAACTAAAATGATTAGGGGGTTTGGAGAGGGTCCCATACGAGGAAAGATTAAAGAGGCTAGGCCTCTTCAGCTTGGAAAAGAGGAGACTAAAGGGCGATATGATAGAGGTATAAAAAATCATGAGTGATGTGGAGAAAGTGGATAAGGAAAAGTTATTTCCTTATTCCCATAATACAAGAACTAGGGGTCACCAAATGAAATTAAAAGGTAGCAGGTTAAAAACAAATAAAAGGAAGTTCTTCTTCACACAGCGCACAGTCAACTTGTGGAACTCCTTACCTGAGGAGGTTGTGAAGGCTGGGACTATAACAATGTTTAAAAGGGAACTGGATAAATTCATGGTGGCTAAGTCCATAAATGGCTATTAGCCAGGATGGGTAAAGAATGGTGTCCCTAGCCTCTGTTCATCAGAGGATGGAGCTGGATGGCAGGAGAGAGATCACTTGATCATTGCCTGTTAGCTTCACTCCCTCTGGGGCACTTGGCATTGGCCACTGTCAGTAGACAGATACTGAGCTAGATGGACCTTTGGTCTGATCTGGTACTGCCGTTCTTATGTTCTTAAGCTTATGTGTAACTTTATGTCAATGGGACTAATCATTTGCTTAAAATTATACACATGCTTAAGTACCTCATTGATTTAGGGCCTTAATGCTTAGTTATAGAATTGAACTCTGTCTTTTTGTTTCCGGGAGGACATAAACAGGCATTCAAACCAATGTGATGCTCACCAGAAGCCAAAATTCGCCTTCTTGGAGAGTTACAGAAATTTATGGATATTAACAAGACACACAGAGTCCATTTCTGTGAACAAATCACTTGCACATACAGTTTGAGCATTAATGCATGTTGCACATAAAATTAGAGGATTTATACGTGCAAATACTGTCTGAAGTCAGTTTGCACAACTGGGATTTAGGTCCACAAGACATTGGTCCCACTGAAGTCAATAGCAAAACTTGCATTGATGTCAATGGGGATAGGACTTCTCCCAGTACATATATACTCACGACACTTGAAAGAGATAACAGTCCATCCATCAAATCAAGCAAAAAGGCCATGCTAGCCCATTGGCGGACAAACACAGGAATATTTTGGGGCCCCTGAGCCCTCTCCCACCTCATGAAAATACTAGTTTCATTTTTTCCAAACCAAATAAAATATACCAACAATATATACTAGTGAACTTGTTAAAAAGTCCACTTTAAATAAGATGAACAATATTTTTGAGGTAATGTTAAATCAGGGCCCCCTGGAGCTGCTTGTGGCCCTAAAGCTTAGTCTGCTTATGCTTACTACCACCACTGACAATAATCAGTGCCCATATTGGCACACTAGCACAGGGGCCCAGCATCGAATGGATATGGAAACGAAATACACATCACTGATTCTGAATACTCAAGGAGCTAAGGCTGCGAGAAACAACCTCTCCTGCCTACTGCTTGCCAGAAGTCAGGTTTAGACTTGGCGATGGTGAGCTATTTGTCTTTGTCCTCCAACCTGGACTAATGTAATGCACTGCCCATAGGAATGAAACCACTGGCCTTGAAAAAATGCTCAATGGTTCAGAATACAGTAGTCTGCTTACTCAGCAGCACATGGCTCTGAGCACACAGTGTCCCAGGGCTCTGTTCTTTTCACTGGCTCTCTGTTGAACATAGGTCAATTTTAAGGTTTCAGGCTCAGATCCCGAAATGTATTTAGGTGTCTAATTTCCATTGATATCAATGGGAATTAGATGCCTAAATGTCTTTAAGGATCTGGGCCTCAATCCTCATTTTCAAAGTCCTTCATAGGATTGACCCAAATTACCTGGAAGTCTCACTTGATATGCTTATTGTAACCTCTCATGACAGCTATGTTCCACTGGAACAATAGAATTGTCAACCTTAAAAGTGAAACTCATGCGCATCAGCAACAAAACTTTCACCGCCCCGGCTCTCCACTGTGGAACTCAATTCCAGAAGAGACCAGAGTGACCACAAACTTCAGTGCCTTCAGAGTGAAATGCAAAACCCTCTCATTTGACCTAACCCCACCTAAATCACATATTTAAAAATAAAAACTACCCCCCCCATAAATCTCTCTCTAGAATGGGAGAAGAAAAGACATCTTTCTGTATTTACTTTAAGAATTTTGTAAAGTGCTGATAAACCATGGTGATCAGTAGAAGAAGGAACAAGAGACAGAGATAGACGGACAAGCAGGTTAACAGATGGACCAAGAGGAAGTCAGGGTTAAGGTATACTGGTGGGACAATATGGGGAAGCTTGGTGATTCTATTGTCTCTTTTCTGTGGATAAACAGTGGTGCTTGGATACTACAGTGATGAGGGCAGTATAAAGGAATGGCTGAATGAATGAAGGAAGACAGCCTGTATCAAGCCAGCATATTTCACTAACACCAAGTTGATATATAATTATTATTTGAATCTGTTCTATATTTCTGTAGCAGCAACTAGGGAAAGATTTTCCTGGAAAGAATTAAATATACCTTTTACTTCTATTTTTTACCCAGGAGAAACAAAACTCATCTGTTATTCTCACCTTTTCCCAGTGATTGAACTGCTCAGCATTCCCATTCATTCAGGGAGAGGAGGAATGGGAGAGGGGAAAGTTATGGGAGAGAAACAAGCAAGTAAATAAGAGGAAAAAGAAACCCGCTAAGCTCAGAAGATAGAGGAAAGTGTCTCTCACTAGATACTCAAAGAGGAGGTAAAGCACAAAAGACAGGAAATAAACTGGCATTGGACTTTTGCTGGGATTATTTTTTTTTCAAAGCACTCAGATGTCAGGATGATAAGCACAGTATAAATGCCTACATACCCCGTGATGAGCTGTATTAAAACAAAGAGAGTAATTAAAAGAATGCATAGATAGATCTCAGTTCCTATGCAAGCGAGCATGGTTAAAGGATCATTTCCCTTTTTGAAAATGAATATTGAAAGTTTGATGAGAAGCTCAGGAAAGAAACATTCTGGAAGTCAAAGGAAATGTAATCACTATATGCAAATGAGATCAATTAAGTTTAGCAGCCATGTATGAGTGCAAATGAGAAAACCAATGATTTTCAAAATCTAGTAATTTGATAGCCATTAGTCTCATTAGACTTTCTCTTTAAAGCTTAATTATTCAAAAATACAGCCCAACTGAAGTGTAGTTTATAGAAGACTCATTCTTAAATTACAGTAAAGATTTCCCCCTATAATTGGAAGTTACAGCTGCGATTATAATCCTGTGCAGTAGATAGGAACATAGCATCAATTTAATCATGGCACACTCTCATTTTGGGTTCCACCCTGAAAGGTGCTGAGCACCTGACCCAACCAAGCAACACAGCTAAGCATATGCATAATTTTAAGCATGTGAGTAGTCCTATTGAAGTCAATGGAGCTATGTTGATTTACACCCATTAAGGATCTGGCCCTTGATTTTTAAGGGCTTAACTTTATGCACTGTGAGCAGTCCCACTGATCACCCACCTGCATTAATCTTTGCAAGGTCTGGGCCTGGTTTTTGTATATTTACTTTTTGTTTCTCAGTCATCTGAGGTGAGTGTAGGATAACCCAAGTGAAAACATCACTTCACTGACTGGCTATGAATCTGACGTCTCTGAGATATGGCTGTGAATGAGGCAAACTTGTATGTATAAAAACAACTCTATTACTAAAAAAACATTAGCCATCCAAGCTGGGGGCCTAACTTGTTCTCCTTATGCAGGAAAAACTCATGTTGACTTCAGCAGGAGTTTTGCAAAAGCAGGGATCAGCCCATAACTAACTAGTTTATTACAATGTCCTTCATCATGCATTTTGTCTAGGAATAATTGAAATTAACCAGAGATTCCGGGCCAGATCCTCAGTTGCACCTATTTGTATCAGCTGATTGTTTGTCTCACAGTGTTTTCAATTGGTTTATAGGGATAAGTCACTATATTGTTATAAAACTTGTCCACCTTTTGTTATCCCATGTATCCTCCACACTTCACCGTTCCTTCATTCCTCCTTATTTATACCATGATTATAGGGAATGGGAGGTCAGATCCACTTTCATAAAACCAGTTAAGGATAGCATGGCACCAGCATAGATGAGGCGCAGCAGAAACTGCTGCAGCCATGAGTGAATTTAAATCAAACAGTTTATGAGATGTGAGTTGTGCATGGTCAGTGCAATATCTATTAACTATAGTATTTAAAATGAATCTATATGTGACAGTAATAGTGAGCCACGCTCAATAGAAACATGAATATGAAATGTAAAAAATGTTAAATTATTGCTTGTGCATCAGCAAAGTGTTTGCAACATTTTATACTCTCTCCTTATAGGAGGCAAAGAGACACGGTATTTAATTATAATATGTAACACTGTCATACATTTATACAGTTCCTTGCCTCTTGAGGGATCAGGATTTCAGAGCGGTTTGAAAATTAATTCTTCTTTACTCAAGGTGGCTGTTTTTTAATGGTCATATTGTCATCTCAACCGTCTCTATATTGCTCTAGCCTTACAGAGTAAGAGAGAGATTTTAGATATCACATCACTAAAATACAGCCACCTTTGGAAGGGATAGGTTAAAACAACATGGGGCTTGGACTGATTACAATTTCTTCTGAGATAATCCAAAATTTCAGGCCCCTGGGTAGAATATCTCCCCACAGACTTCCCCCCAAAAGTCAATTCAGCCCACCACAGCGGATGTCAAGCTCAGAGCAATTATCTGTGTTCTGCAAAGCTGCCTGCTGCTCAGCCTCTGACTCAGAGTTCGAGCCCCATCTGACCACGTGGCCTGTATCCAAGGTTCCTGCTCTAATCTGCCCATGACATTTGGGATAGAAAGCAGCAGCTGTTTAGAAGTATCCATCATCATCATATGATGATTTAAGACAGGAAGTAAATAGTTGAAACTACTAGACAAATTTAGTAAAATTGATTGTAGTTATCCAAATAGAATGAGGCCAGAACACCAGAGTGAAAACGCGTACTCCTGAGAATAGTGTCACAGTGGGTCCTTAATGAGTGCAAATGGGGCTTGATCTAGTTCCCATTGAATTCAGTGGGAATTTTGCCTTTGACTTTAGTGGAAGCAAATTGACAGATAAGATAGAAGTGGAGTCCCCAGGAACTTGATTTTGCACCTTCGCTCCAGCAGAAGAGATCCTTTATATAGTGTTGGAATATTGGTCTGATACTGCTGCTCAGCTAAAAGAGCATCTCCTACATCACTTCTTATATCCCAGGGGTTTTCCTTGTATGCCTCCCATCCAGTGAAGAATCTACCTGAAACACTGCCCATCTGGGAAAAAGTGTGAATACACAATCTGAGCAAAACAAAATTTACCTTCATCCCAACTCTATGCCCATCACAACTGCATGGTTAATGGAATAGCTTTCCTAGGTGAGGAGCAGCTAAGTCCTGTGCCCCAAGTAGGTTCCACAGCAATAAGAGGACTTCACTGAACAACCCCAGCAGAGTACAGGGACAATTTCAAAAGTGCTCCCAAATAAAGAATCTATGTGCATGTTATTTTAGAGACTCCAAAGCAGCAGGCACAGGATTTCCTTGAGAAGCCTGTTTCCACAGCTCAGCTCTGAGAGGCCCTTAATGAGAACATGTAGAGCTAAGATGAGCTGCAGTGTCCCAGTTATATCTTTGGCCTAATGCTACCACTGATCCCATCCAAGGGCTGTAGTGCCCTGCCTCTTCCTTTCTGGAAGCAATGCTTGTATGCAGGAGAGTGTCAGAATGTAAGAATGGGAGCTGAGGCTGGACCCTGAATGAGAGGGCATAAAGGACAGGGAGCTTCTTTGGGCACTGTAGTGGGCCTGGCACTTTACCACCCCTTTCAGGCAGGGGTGGGCAGTGGGGAATGGGATGTCGGAACCTTGCTACACCCAAGTTTGCATGCTCGCCATTCTGTGGGCGGCCCGATGTGGCCCGATGGCCTCCCTCCACGCAATCACCCCTTAGTCAGGGTAGTGGTTCCTAGTGGCCAGAGTCCATATAACTCACTCCCAGCATCAGAGCAGTGTGCCCCAGTGACCAGAATCCATATAAACCCCCCTTGCAGGCAGGGTATTGTGGCCTAGCAGCCAGAGTCCAGATAAGTCACCTCAAATGTCAGGGCAGGGTGGCCCACTGGCCAGGGTCCATATAAATTGCTCCCAGCATTGAAGCAGTGTGGCCCAATGGCCAGAGTCATAGATTCATAGACTCTAGGACTGGAAGGGACCTCGAGAGGTCATCGAGTCCAGTCCCCTGCCCTCATGGCAGGACCAAATATTGTCTAGATCATCCCTAATAGACATTTATCTAACCTACTCTTAAATATCTCCAGAGATGGAGATTCCACAACTTCCCTAGGCAATCTATTCCAGTGTTTAACTACCCTGACAGTTAGAAACTTTTTCCTAATGTCCAACCTAAATCTCGCTTGCTGCAGTTTAAGCCCATTGCTTCTTGTTCTATCATTGGAGGCTAAGGTGAACAAGTTTTCTCCCTCCTCCTGATGACACCCTTTTAGATACTTGAAAACTGCTATCATGTCCCCTCTCAGTCTTCTCTTTTCCAAACTAAACAAACCCAATTCCTTCAGCCTTCCTTCATAGGTCATGTTCTCAAGACCTTTAATCATTCTTGTTGCTCTTCTCTGGACCCTCTCCAATTTCTCCACATCTTTCTTGAAATGCGGTGCCCAGAACTGGACACAATACTCCAGCTGAGGCCTGACCAGCGCAGAGTAAAGCGGAAGAACGACTTCTCGTGTCTTGTTTACAACACACCTGTTAATGCACTCCCCATACACTCCCCTTCGCAAGCAGGGTAGTGCAGCCTAGTGGCCAGAGTTCATATGAGTCCTGTGCTGAGCCACCCCCCACAACCCAGGTGAGAGGGCAAGTGGCAATGGGTAGAAGGACCAGGGCTTGCCCTCTCCACTGGGTCCTGACCCAGGGCCCTGGTAGTGGCAAGTTCCCCTTGCCACCAGCTTGGCAGGGATCCGCCTGAAAAGCCATTTTCTTCTAAAGTTCCCCTGGGTCACTCCCTACCAGAACCTCCAGGTCCTCTGTTTCTAGGGGTCCTCCAGTCTGCTCCCCTGCGGCGACGTGCTCTATCTGGGCATCAGGGTGCATCCTGGCTTGGCTGGCTTCCGGATCCTGGAGCACAGGCTGTCTCTCCTCAGGAGCTGGTGGCGTGCCTCCTTCCCCTCCAGCAGCCAGCCCAGATTGAGCAGCTCCATAGGCTTTTATATCTGTTCTCCAATTGGATCATGCCCAGCAGAGCCTCAGGGGCAGGGCTTCCTCTGGTAGGAAGGAAGGGTTAACCCCTGCAGTACCAGTGCGGGGCCACTCAGTCCCATCACAGGCACCCAGGCACAGGTTAGCCTCCATCTGCTATTAGATCTATTGTGTCTAAACAAGGTGATTGCATGACCCATTCAGACCTGGTCTGTATAGAGTCCTAGGTTCATGGGCTGGTTAAGGTCATAAATTTATAATGTAAATTTTAAAATTTAATTACAATATAAATTATAAAATTAAATGTCACAATTTAAGTCTCTAAAAAGTTTGGAGACAGTTTATATGCTAGACAATATATAAAGGAAAATTGCACTGTACTATATGATTCTTTATGGGTTTCTTCTACTTTAATATTATATAAAATTCATGTTACTAGGTGTCATATTTATGGAGAAATTTATAGCCAAAATATAGCCATTTTATTTTATTTTACTGCAGAAGCAACACAGAAAATTGCGTTTGACCATCTCCCTATTTAACTTGCATGGCAATTCTGCTGTGAACTATGGAATCCATTTTTATTTCAAATTAATTAAAAAATCCACATTATAAGAGCTCTAATCACTTTGTTAATTATCAATGCTTTTATTAAATCAGGAGAAAATTATGGGAGCTTTCCATGGGCCAAACCAACATCTGTACATTTCCATTTGCATTAACCAAAGACTGTGTAGCCTAGAGATACAATTAGTGCCAGGTTGCTCTCCCTACTAGATCAGAGGTCCCATGTGTGGGTTTATGAACCATTTGTGTGTGTGTGGTGGGGATATATTAGCACTAATTGCATCTCTCTGACCTTTTTCAGTTAAATAGCTAACCTTCTCTACTGTGGCTTTTTGTATAGATGTAATTTTACAAGACAAACTTATATTTGCCTAAATTGGATTTTTTATATGTTAAAAGTTACATATGAATGCTACAAAATGGTATATAAAATACATAGTGGCAAAATAAAGAGACTTGGTTAAAATAATATTTCAAACATCAACATTTAAATGAGAATAAAAATGTCCCAGAGACTGTCACTGTTTTCCATCTTTGTGCGCTACATGAGTGCACTTGTAAAAAAACAGAACAAACCAGGGCCACAGATACACAAAGGCATTGTTCGATGGTCATTAGTGCAGATGGAAGAGTGGTCCTTCAAGACCAAAACCACAGGCTCCCATCATTTACCCTAAAGGAGAAGTTCTTCAGTTATGAGATAATAGTGGGCTTTGTTGTCACTTGGACCAAGTACTAGACAAGATCACAAATATCAGGCCATGGTATGACACATTAGCAGAGCAGAAAAGGAAGCTCCAGGATAGGAGGGTAGCAGAATGTAGGAAGTGAGGAGTTCTTAACTCCCTGCTATACTACTTTTTTGGTATTATGTCTTACAAAGCCTTCTTCTCTCCCTTGAATGTGACATGCTGCTTCTGAGCCAGTATCTATGGCCTTCTGCAGTGTGCTGGGCTGGAAGGCTTGAAGTCTCAGCCATGGAAAAGGCTGATTTTAGACATGTCTAATATTATATTCGGTCACACAGATGTGTATGTATGTTTTGGAAAACACAAGTTACTTAGCGCTTCCCAAATAAGTGCCAATAAACAAAATTAGACTGAATCATTATGTATTTTGTTCAACTCACATTTTGGAGAAGCTATTTTAAAAAACATTTAGAAATGGAAATGAAGAAAGAAATAAGTATTCCCCGCTCTCCCCTGCCTTTCTTAGATTCATAGATTCTAGGACTCGAAGGGACCTCGAGAGGTCATCGAGTCCAGTCTCTGCCCTCATGGCAGGTCCAAATACTGTCTAGACCATCCCTAATAGACATTTATCTAACCTACTCTTAAATATCTCCAGAGATGGAGATTCCACAACCTCCCTGGGCAATTTATTCCAGTGTTTAACCTTTAAAGCTAGGTTGCCTAACTTATTGTGTACAGTACAGGCCTCAATTATGTTAAGGTATGAAGTCACACAGGATTTTGACACAGTCCCACGTAACATTTTCATATGCAAACTAGGGAAATATAGTCTAGATGAAATTGCTATAAGGTGATGCACAACTGGTTGAAGGACTGTTTGCAAAGAATTGATTCACTGGTTCGCTATCAGACAGGGAGGGCATATCTAGTAGAGTCCTGCATGGGTCAGTCTTGTGTTTGGAACTACTCATTAGTGACTTGGATAATGGATTGGAGAGTATGCTTGTAAAATTTTCAGATAACACCAAGCTGCGAGGTGCTGCAAGCATTTTGGAGGATGGAATTAGAGTTCAAAACTATCTTGAAAAATTGAAGAACTGGTCTGAATTCAACAAGATGAAACCCAATAAAGAGAAGTGCAAAGTACTCCACTTTGGAAGAAAAAATCAAATATAAAATAGGGAATAACTTGCTAGGTGGTAGTACTGCTGAAAAGGATCTAGGAGCTATAGGGATCATAAATGTCTCAATGATGTGATGTAGTTGCAAAAAAGGCTAATATTCTGGGGCATATTAACAGGAGCATTGTATGTGGGACACCAGAGTTAACTGTCCCGCTCTACTTGGCACTGGAGGCCTCAGCTGGAGCACTGTGTTCAATTCTGGATGCCACCACTTTAGGAAAGATGTGGACAAATTGAAGCTCAACAAAAATGATAAACGGTTTAGAAAAGCTTGCTGAGGAGGAAAGGGTAAAATAATGGACATGTTTAGTCTTGGGAAAAGAAGACTGAGTGGGGACCTGATAATAATCTTCAAATATGTTAAGGGCTTTTATAAAGAGGGTTCTGATCAACTGTTTTCCATGTCCACTGAAGATCTGATAGGTATGAAAATAAGACAAGAAGTACTGGTCTTATTCTGCAACAAGGGAGACTTAGATTAGATATTATGAAAAACTTTCTAACTATAAAGGTAGTTAAACTCTGGAATAGGCTTCCAAGGGGGCTGTGGAATCGCTATTATTGAAGGTTTTTAAGAACAGGCTGGACAAACACCTGGTAGGAATGGTCCTTCCTTAGTGCAGGGTGTTGAACTTGAGGACTTTCTTGAGGTCCCTTTCAGCCCTACATTTCTATGATATTATCAGGGAACAAATATAAAAAATCCTTAATCTGCATTAAAATTTTGTTTAATTTAATCAGGGACCACCAACATTAGAATGCCTTAAACATGTAGTTATTGCATGATATTACTACGGAGCAGAGTTAAGGTCGTTTCAGTGCCTACACTGTACCTTTCCATACCTTAATGTTTGGATTCATTTTTAAGTGTAACATTAATTGTGAATTTTCTGGGTTTATAATAGTTTGGGGGATAATTACAAAATTCCAGTAATGTTCTTTACCGTTAAGTGACCTTAACTCCATCTTAATGCATTTTTTTTTTTGTCTCTGGGAATAGATAGATACATACAGACATAAATATATACATTCATTTACAGTTTAAATCTTTCACTATTTTCCCTTATTAGTTCTATGAAACATTTTTATAGAGAAACAATTTGCAGACCATTCTCGGAATCATCGTAAACCTTTTTATGAAAGCATATTTTTCTATTTCACAGACTTTTGAATCCTTTAGGATGAAGCATCTGGTTTTGTGACAGCAGCTGCAAACCTGGAAAAGTGCAGCTACAAACATGCTTTGAAGTGAAAGGGGGAGGGCATCAAGCACCGAAGGATGTTAGTGAAGAAAGAAATTGAAATGCAGGTTTTTCTTTTTAGAGCCATCATCTAGAACAACCTTCTCAAAATTAAAAATAACCAGTCAACAAACAGAAAGACATAGGAACATTCCTGTCATTATGTAACATCCACATCATTACCTATTAAAGTTAAATAGCTTTGTCTCTTGGGAGGTGAGGGAAAAGAAAGGAGTTATGTGATCAAATTACTACCGTGTGCTCTTGTTTTTTCCCCTCATGATCAGTTCAATCATGTATTTATTCATCAAACTCATTAGAATTGCAATGGCAATCAGAATGATGAAATGGTCTCCATCTATCATCCTGATTCCAACAAGAAGTAACAGACCATTTTAGTTACAATGTATTAATGCTCGTTACTGCCCTAATAAAGATTTGTGTTGCTTTTCCAAGAAACGAGCTAATCTGTGATTTCCTTTTGGCTTTCAGAGAAACATCAGACTGCTTTATACAGGACATAAGCTCACTGGAGCAAGGAACGAGGTATCAATTTCACCATCATAAAACATACTTTCATAAATAAAATGAAATTAATATAAAGAAATTGACACAAAATCTAGTTACTGTAATTACAGGAGTTTACATTCTACTGGCGGGGAAAACACTGAATATTGCTTAATTGACTGTAGATCACTGTGTATAAGCAGAGCATAGGAAATCAGGCTGAAATCACCCCTGTAATATGGTTCTCACTGGAAAAGCTTAGATTCCATATCTACACAGGACATGGACAATAGCTAGTCTCCGATCTAAGCATATATTCTTGTGCCATGTTCCATTTGTCAAATGTAAACCAGACATCTTATTTATTGTCTGGATTTACACATAATGTGGATCATCAGCTCAAGAACATTTATAAGTACTTTGGAAGACCAGAGTCCGAAGAGATAATTCAAAATACCATTTTGTGATTACTTTTCTTGATGTACCAGGAAAAGTCCAGAGGGTATATTTAACACCTACTGTGTACTGGACATTTCACGATGTCATATGTAGTATCTCTGTAGATTTCAAAAGGAAGCAGCATGCTGTGGCATGCTGCATGAGTATCAGTGAAATGAAATATATGTCACAACCCCTCTTTTCTGGTATTGCACATCATGACCATTTTGTGGCATGGCATATCTGAAAAGCAGGTGTGACAGATCTTTCATTTGCACACATGTTAGAAAACATCGCCTCCCAGGTAGAATTTTGGATAAAGGTTTTTATTTTGCTGTGTTCTCTCATCCATGGTGTTAAAAGTTATAGAAAATGATAAACATTTTATTAGTCCCAAAAATCTGAACTATGAGCTGATGATGGCCACATGAAATGTCATACATTAGAGTTTATTTATGTTGAGTTGTGCATATCTTTTTAAATTATAGACTCATGATGTGAGGAAAATTAGACCCTTTAAATGAAACAGTTCATATGGGTTTAGAATTATAACTGTTTAATTCTACCATGATTTACAAATGAAACTAAGTATCTCCAAAGATGATTCCAAATCCCTGCAATATTTTTGCCTACTGAAGTTTGTGTTTTCATCAACATTTTAGAATTTTCAAAATGTTTCAGCCAGCATTTTAACCTTTAGCAAATGTATGTATGAAAATATACATACACGGTCCTAGTGGAACCTTTATTATTAAGGTTGCTGTAGGCCACTCATTCCATCTGAAGGCCAAAATAACCTTTTCAGGTGAACTAGCCTTTCCATAGGCCAGTATCAAGACAGAAGAATCTGATTCTGTGGTGTCTTGTTATAAATATGCCCATTTATAGCCAAATCATGTTCTTTTGGGGATTTCTTCTCTTTCCCGACCCCAAGGTGGATCCAACATAAAATGTTAGTTGGAGTAAGTACTCCTCACTTACTGCCCTGATTCAGGAACATACTTAAATACAGTTCTAACTTTAAGCAGCCCCAAAGTGTTCTAGTCCCAAGTCACTTACCTGAGATTTGTACCAAGGGTCTGATGGAAAAAGTTGATCTGTAGTGACTATTTGATGTTAGAACATAAAGCATTTAAGAGGAAGGAAGACTTAGGAGCATGGAAATGCATCATAAGGAATGACCAATGTGAGTGCTGTTTGAAGACTTTTAATTCTGTTGACCTGAACTCTTTGGAAATAAGAGAACCATTTATACTTGGAAGTGGGCTTGCAAAACCATTTCCTCCCATGTATATCTTGTTCTATGGACGTAACAGAATATTCCATTTCTGTAAACTTTTATAATGGTAGAGGAAAAGATGTGTGCGAAGCAAGGAAAGCCAGCTTTTTGACCCAGGCTATTGCTGTCTGTTCCCATGGTTAAGCATAATATTGCTGATACATGATTCCTTCTTCCCGTGGAAAAGATATCTGCAGTAAGTAGAATTTCTGCCTTTCCCTGAAAGAGTGACCCTTTTACTGGTAGCAGCTTGGCAGGTACTTGTTTTATTTTTCAGATATTATGGTTACAAAAATTAAAATATGTTTGGGGAGTGGGGGAATTGTCCTTCTAGATTATATCAATGTGCACCAGACCAACTCCATTGACTTTGGAGGAGTTACTCCTGCTTGACACAGGAGTAAGTGAGGAGATTCAGGTCCTGAGGTTTAATTTTTGTTTGTCATGCAGGGAAATATTATATTACAAAAAGAAAGGCATTTATGGTCTATTTCTGTACTGAAGTTATGTATCACTGGATTAGATTTCTTATGGCAGTAAGCACTATGCTCTGTAATAGAGGTTTGAATAATAAGGACTTTAATTGTTAACAGCTGTTCCCACATACTTGATAAAGTGTGCATAGCCAATTTAATCTTTATAAAATCTGTAACACTGTTTTCTAAAACATTCACTGGGGCCATGCACATTTTTCAAAGAACACATCACTCATTCTGACTATTGAATCCTGTCTGTCTTTTGATTTCAGATACAACTTGTTGAAAGCCTCCCCTTACTTGCTGTAGGTGGCCCTCCCCGCATGGCGTGCTCCCCTGTCCCAGCTCCCTCTATCCGAATGCCGGAGGTGACTGGGGCGGCTGAAGATCTGGCCGCCACGGTCGCTGCCAAAAAAAATGGCGCCCCCCCAAATCCTAGTCGCCTAGGTCGCCTAAATGGTTGCACTGGCCCTGGTTTCAGGGAAGAGCCATGAGAATGCCTAAGGATTAGAAAATGTGCCTTATAGTGCTAGACTCAAGGAGCTCAATATATTTAGTTTAACAAAGAGAAGGGTGACTTGATAACAGTATATGTGTCTATGTGAGAAGAAAATATTTAATAATGGGCTCTTCAGTCTGGAAGAGAAAGGTATAACATGGTCCAGTCTGGAAGTTGAAGCTAGACAAATTCAGACTGGTGTAAGGAGTAATGTAAATGTAAATAAGGTGTAATGGGTTACATGGTGAGAATAGTTAACCTTCGGAACAATTTACCAAAGGTCGTGGTGGATTCTCCATCAGTGACAATTTTAAAATCAAGATGGTATGTTTTTCTAAAGGAGCTTCTCTACGGATTATTTTGGGGAAGTTCTGTGCTCTGTTATAGAAGATGTCAAACTAGATGATCATAATGGCCCTTTCTGGCCTTAGGATCTAAGAACTGTCATTCAGCCACAGACCCCTCTGGGAAGCCTGGGGAAGGATTTTTCCTCAGACAGGGAGCTCACTCTGAGCGGCCCTGTGCATATAGTTTGGTTGTACTGGCTGCACCGTCCATTTGGGTGGTGCTGCTTGCTCACAAATGTAGCTGGCTGCTCTGTAGGCTGGTATGGATGTGGGGAGACTGCGACCATACCTCCTCTCTGCTTTGGTGTGCCATGTATCCCAGGGAGTTTGAAAAGAGCAGTCCCTGTACTCCCTCAAGCAGAGGGACTGCAATAGTGACAGGGTCTTGCATGACCCACAGAATCAAGGATTCTCCATCTGAAGGATGCCTTGAATGCCCCCAACCCTGGTTTATCCACGAAAGGGCTTGTCGCAATGTAGCCCAAAAAGTTTAACAAGCGCTAATAAATTGTAAGAGGTGTTTGATTGTGTGCATTTGAGTGACTGGTGCAAATTAATGTTCAGTGGGTCTCATTTGAAACATTTTTCTAAACTCTAGGCCAAAAATCAACATCTCTGAAAATACAAGGGTCCTGTTGCTCAGTGTATTTTGGATCCTATTATACAAGCAAATTAGAATATTTTATTGATGCTGTGCGCTTGTTCCAATGGGCAGGGGATAGCAATTAAATGGCCAGCTTAGTGTACAACTCGTCATAACAGTATATGTCAGTATATAGTCTCAGTATAGAGACCAGGAGCTGAAGGAGTATGCAGATTAATCTGCCCACTTATTAAAGGTATTCCCTCTAAGTCAGACTTGGGACACATAGTAGGAGCAATGCGGGAGGTGGATAGAAAGCCAGGGTGACCACTGGCTCTTCTGTACATGTTCTGGGGTTAAATAGAAGATTTCTCCCTCTGAAGTTGTTAGCCTCTCTCCTTTTACAAACACTGAATTCTATTTTCAAAAAACCTCTAGAGAGAGAAGGTGGGGGAGGTAATATCTTTTACTGGACTAAATTTTGTTGGTGAAAGAGACAGGCTTTTGAGCTACACAGAGCTCTTTTTTCACCAACAGAAATTAGTCCAATAAAAGATAGTCTCAGGATATTAGAGATACCACCAAGGCTACAACAATGCTGCAAATGTTTAAAATACTGTACTGTAATCTCAAGTGGCAACCAGATCAGAGAATGTGGATCATAGGAACTTCTGGACTGGATCAGACTGATGGCTGATCCAATTAAATATGGTGCTCCTGATAGTTGCCAACACATGAGCTTCAAAGGAAGGTGCAAGAAACCCTGCTGTAGGTAGTTACGGGATAAACTTCTCCCAGGGAATGTTTCTTTTTAGTGCCCATTAGATGTGGAAAAGAGAGTGACTACTAGCATTTGAATTTTGTGCTTGCCAGCTTGGTTACATGTAACTTTTCTTGCCCCACTGGCTTCTCTAATGTAGGGTTTCAAAGAGTTGGCAAATTATTTGCTGGAGCTGAGATTTGTGCAAGTTCTCTCCCTATAGCTGATTTAGTATTATTCCACAGAAGAGACAATTTGTCCATTGCTCTTTCATGCTACCCTTAATATTTTTTCCAGTAGTAAATACACCATAGAGCCCCTTCAGTTTACTCCTGCCAGACATCCTGTCTTCATGAAGCCATGTGATGAAAAAATATAAGCGAGAAGGAACAGGATATGGGGATCATAATATTTTAAGAACAGTTTGCTGGAAACCACACAGAGATACTCCATTCGCTCCTGTGAATGGGTGACTCATTGTGTATTTGTTTTTCATGGCCACATTTCATACAGTGTCACCGCACTCACTCAGTTCACTTTGCTCACTGGGAGCCTGATGGGCACATTCTCGGTTGCCGTGAAGATGAAGCTTACTAGGCAAATGGCAGAATGCTCGGGAGCTCAATAAAGCAGTGGTGTGGACAGCTCCCTAAAGTCCCAGTTTTCAGGTCATTAAGCAGACAAATATTTCTCCACAAAAAGCGATAACTCACCTCATTAGTGTGAAAGGCGCTTTTGAGATTTATTCTCTTAGAAATGAGATGATGGGGCTATGTAATGGAGAATGAGAAAGTATTATACAGATTCACTCAAAAATGTATGATCAGCCAGCGAGACAGATGACTCACAGTTAGGAAAACAAAGATCATGTGTCAGAGCTGATAACAACCTTTAATTCCCCATTTGCACAGCTCATATACATTAAGATTACACTGCATGCTTAGAATCAATCTGCATATGCTCTTTCTACTCAGGCTCACAACCAGTAAACATATTAGAAATGCATTTGAATGCTCTCTATCCTCATGAATCTGGATACACCATGTTCCATTAATTTGCCTTGTAAAGCAAGTGTATTGTATATGTATTAATACATTCTTGCTTGTTCTCTCTCAACATGACATTAGACATCACATGGGATTAGAATTTGCATTACTAGAACATGCTTAAAGATAGGTCTGTCTGGGAGGTTGGGTGGTTTAGGAGATTGGTACAAAGTCTACACAGATATTTATCTTTAACTGAATGACTCAAATTCATTCCCTCACAGTCCTGTGTGCGTGTGTGTAATTACATTAGACACATATACAGTACAATGTTCAGGCCACATCCTGCAGGTGGACCCCTGATGAGGATCTGTCCATGTGGCTCCTGCTACAGGATCTGGCCCTTCATTTGTACAATGTCACAAAATCCATGAACACCCTGTTGGTCTCAGAGTCAAGCAGCAAATAAGAATATAGTTTGATGGTGTAAATGCCTCTGCTTTGTTTTTTCATTTGTTCTGCATTTTGCCAGATATCCTGGAGATGCTGGGTACAGGAGGTATGTTTACTCCCATGCCTGCAGTTATTTTTCCTCTCTCACTTCCAGGCTCTCAGTGCCAAATCCTAGCCCAGTTTATCTCAAGAGAGCCCACCCAAGCTGTGTAGGCCGGCTGGAGTCTGAGGCTGCAGAAGCTGAGTAAACTGCTTAGTCTGTTTGTGATGCTGTGTATAAGAAAGGTGACCATTTATATCACTGTTATTACCACTATTACCACTATTACCACTATTACACAATTACCACAAGTCTTGTACAAAGTAGGTCATGTAAGGTATCCATGGAAAAGTTATGATTTACTAAGTCAGATTATCCTGTTTATATGCATGTATCATCTTTGTATCTGAAATTATGAATACTGGCTATGTATTCATATCTTAAACATGTGCTGTAGTCCTGGGTGAAACCACCCAGACAGACTTAGGCCTGGTCTACACTACGAGTTTATAAGAACATAAGAACATAAGAACGGCTGTACCAGGTCAGACCAAAGATCCATCTAGCCCAGTATCTGTCTACCGGCAGTGGCCAATGACAGGTGCCCCAGAGACAGTGAACCTAACAGGCAGTGATCAAGTGATCTCTCTCCTGCCATCCAGCTCCATCCTCTGACAAACAGAGGCAGGGACACCATTCCTTACCTATCCTGGCTAATAGCCATTTACGGACCTCACCACCATGAATTTATCCAGTTCTCTTTTAAACGCTGTTATAGTCCTAGCCTTCACAACCTCCTCAGGTAAGGAGTTCCACAAGTTGACTGTGCGCTGTGTGAAGAAGAACTTCCTTTTATTTGTTTTAAACCTGCTGCCTATTAATTTCATCTGGTGACTCCTAGTTCTTGTATTATGAGACTAAGTAAATAACTTTTCCTTATCCACTTTCTCCACATCACTCATGATTTTATATACCTCTATCATATCCCCCTTAGTCTCCTCTTTTCCAAGCTGAAAAGTACTAGCCTCTTTAATCTTTCCTAGTATGGGAACCTCTCTAAACCCCTAATCATTTTAGTTGCTGTTTTCTGAACCTTTTCTAGTGCCAGCGTATCTTTTCTGAGGTGAGAAGACCACATCTGTACACAGTATTCGAGATGTGCGCATACCATGGATTTATATAAGGGCAATAAGATATTCTCAGTCTTATTCTCTATCCCATTTATAATGATTCCTAACATCTTGTTTTCTTTTTTGACTGCTTCTGCACACTGCGTGGACATCTTCAGAGAACTATCCACGATGACTCCAAGATCTTTTTCCTGACTCGCTGTAGCTAAATTAGCCCCCATCATATTGTATGTATAGTTGGGGTTATTTTTTCCAATGTGCATTACTTTACATTTATCCACATTAAATTTCATTTGCCATTTTGTTGCCCAATCACTTAGTTTTGTGAGATCTTTTTGAAGTTCTTCATAGTCTGCTTTGGTCTTAACTATCTTGAGCAGTTTAGTGTCATCTGCAAAGTTTGCCACCTCACTGTTTACCCCTTTCTCCAGATCATTTATGAATAAATTGAATAGAATTGAGACTGATCCTTGGGGAACTGACCCTTGGGGAACACCACTAGTTACCTCTCTCCATTCTGAGAATTTACCATTAATTCATACCCTTTGTTCCCTGTCTTTTAACCAGTTCTCAATCCATGAAAGGACCTTCCCTTTTATCCCATGACAGCTTAATTTACATAAGAGCCTTTGGTGAGGAACCTTGTCAAAGGCTTTCTGGAAATCTAAGTACACTATGTCCACTGGATCCCCCTTGTCCACATGTTTGTTGACCCCTTCAAAGAACTCTAATAGATTAGCAAGACACCATTTCCCTTTGCGGAAACCATGTTGACTATTGCTCAACAGTTTATGTTTTTCTATGTGTCTGACAATTTTATTCTTAATTATTGTTTCAACTAATTTGCCCGGTACTGACGTTAGGCTTACCAGTCTGTAATTCCCGGGATCATCTCTAGAGCCCTTTTTAAATATTGGCGTTACATTAGATAACTTCCAGTCATTGGGTACCGAAGCTGATTTAAAAGGCAGGTTACAAATCTTAGTTAATAGTTCCGCAACTTCACATTTGAGTTCTGTCAGAACTCTTGGGTGAATGCCATCTGGTCCCGGTGACTTGTTAATGTTGAGTTTATCAATTAATTCCAAAACCTCCTCTAGTGACACTTCAATCTGTGACAGTTCCTCAGAGTTGTCACCTACAAAGCCGGCTCAGGATTGGGAATCTCCCTAACATCCTCAGCCATGAAGACTGAAGCAAAGAATCCATTTAGTTTCTCCGCAATGACTTTATCATCTTTAAGTGCTCCTTTTGTATCTCGATCATCAAGGGGCCCCACTGTTTGTTTAGCAGGCTTCCTCCTTCTGATGTAGTTAAAAAACATTTTGCTATTACCTTTGGAGTTTTTGGCTAGCCTTTCTTCAAACTCCTCTTTGGCTTTTCTGATACTCTTGCACTTAATTTGGCAGTGTTTATGCTTCTTTCTATTTGCCTCACTGGGATTTGACTTCCACTTTTTAAAGGAAGTCTTTTTATCTCTCACTGCTTCTTTTACATGGTTGTTAAGCCACAGTGGCTCTTTTTTAGTTCTTTTACTGTGTTTCTTAATTTGGGGTATACATTAAAGTTGGGCCTCTATTATAGTGTCTTTAAAAAGTGCCCATGCAGCTTGCAGGGATTTCACTTTGGTCACTGTACCTTTTAACTTCTGTTTAACTAACCCCCTCATTTTTGCATAGTTCCCCCTTTTGAAATTAAATACCACAGTGTTGGGTTGTTGAGATGTTCTTCCCACCAAAATGCAGATTGCCTCAGCAGAGACTTCTCCCCAAATGACCCCCTCAAGTATTGAACTCACAACTCTGGGTTTAAGCAGGCCAAAGCACAAACCACTGAGCTATCACTCCCCCCTCAAGCTATCACTCCCCCCTTGAATTTAGCTGTGTTAAATAGAATTAACCCTGCACCCATCCACACAATGAAGCCCTTTATATCGATATAAAGGGCTCTTAATACTGATATCTGTACTCCTCCCTGACGAGGGAAGTAGCGCTGAAATCGGCATTGCCATTTTGAATTAGGGTTAGTGTGGCTGCAATTTGACGGTATTGGCCTCTGGGAGCTGTCCCACAGTGCACCATTGTGACCGCTTTGGACAGCAATCTGAACTTGGATGCACTGGCCAGGTAAAGAGGAAAAGCCCCGCAAACTTTTGAATTTTATTTCCTGTTTGCCCAGTGTGGAGTGCTGATCAGCACAGGTGACCATGCAGTCCCAGAATCAAAAAAAATCTCCAGTATGGACCGTATGGGAGATACTGAATCTGATCTCTGTATGGGGAGATGAATCTGTTCTATCAGAACTCCGTTCCAAAAGATGAAATGCCAAAACATTTGAAAAAATCTCCAAGGCTATAATGGACAGAGGCCAACAGGGACTCAACAGAGTGCTGCGTGAAACTTAAGGAGCTGAGACAAGCGTACCAGAAAGCCAAAGAATCAAATAGACACTCATGGAGGGAGGGGTGACTGACGACTGCAGCTATCCCAGAGTTCCCGCACTCTTCAAAAACCATTGGAATTCTGGGCTGAGCTCCCAAAGCCTGAAGGGTCAAAAACATTGTCGCGGGTGGTTCAGTGTATATGTCGTCAGCCTCCCTCCCTCCCTCTGTGAAAGCAAAGGGGAAAAAATAGTTTCTCGCCTTTTTTCAATGTCACCGTATGTCTACTGGATGCTGTTGGCAGACGCGGTGCTGCAGCGCTACACAGCAGCATCCCCTTGCCTTGCCTTACGGATGGCAGACGGTACAGTAGGACTGGTATCCATCATCATCATCCCGTGATTGCTCCTTGTGCTGACCTCGGTGAGGTTGGCCGGGGGTGCCTGTGCAAAAATGGGAATGACTCCGGGTCATTCTCTTCTTTAAGTTTTGTCTAATGGAGATTTAGTCCTGCCTGGAATATCATGCCAGCTAGATGCTTCTGCCTCAGGCTGTTCTTCCAGTCAGCAGCACTGCACGGTCGCGCCTACCCCAGCCTACCTCTTGCTACCAGGGCTCACAGTCAGATACTTAGACCTCTACATTTTGCTGCAAATAAACAAATTAAGCTACTGTTTAGAACCGTCCCCCAACATACATATCCTGGGACATTTTGTATTTTACCAGTGTCAACCAAAGGCCCACACACAAATGGAGATTCAGTCCTGCCTGTGCTTCTATCCTAGTGCTTATCACAGATTCCCATTTTCAGCTATAAGCTGAGCAAGTGCAGAATGGTGGTTCACTCTACTTTGCTATAAGCCAAGCCTCCCCTCCCCCGCTTTGATCTCTGCTTGCAGAGGCAATAAAGTCAGTGTTGTTTCTTATTCATGCATTCTTTATTACTTCATCACACAAATGGGGAGATAACTGCCATGGTAGCCTAGGAGGGGTGGGGGAAGAGGGAAACAACGGGTGGGGTTGTTGCAGGGGCACCCCCTAGAATGGCATGCAGCTCATCATTTCTGAGGAATGTCTGGGGTGACCATTTGCCTCTCTGGTTCTTTAGTAGGCTTGCCTGATATTCTAGGCAGGACTGACTCTCCATTAGACAAAACTTAAAGAAGAGAATGACCTGGGGAGTCATTCCCATTTTTGTCCACGTGCCCCTGGCTGACCTCACCGAGGCCAGCCAGGAGCACCCATGACAGCAACAGACGGTACAGTATGACTGATAACTGTCTTCGTCAACTTGCAAAGCAGCAGACTGTACAGTAGGGTTGGTAACCATCTTTGCTAACATGCAAAGGCAAGTGGATGCTGCTGTGTAGCGCTGCAGTACCGCATCTGTCAGCAGCATTCAGTAGACATACGGTGACAGTGAAAAAAGGGTGAATGGGCTCCATGGTTGCTGTGCTATGGCGTCTGCCTGGGCAATCCAGAGAAAAGGGCACGAAATGATTGTCTGCCATTGCTTTCACACAGGGAGGATTGACTGACGACATTTACCCATAACCACCAGCAACAAATTTTTGGCCCCATCAGGCATTGGGATTTCAACCCAGAATTCCAATGGGCGGGGGAGACTGGGGGAACTATGGGATAGCTACCCACAGTGCAATGCTCCGGAAGTCGACGCTAGCCTCGGTACATGGACGCACACCACCAAATTAATGTGCTTAGTGTGGCCACATCCCCTCGACTTTATACAATCTATTTCCAAAAATTGGTTTCTGTAAAATCGGAATAATTCCATAATGTAGACATACCCTTACATCAGGACTAGACAGCAATGTATGGATGGCCCATTAAGGACACTCAGCTCTCACAATGGCCCATTGAAGAATCTTATCCCCCCCAGTAGGTCTTTCCTGCAGATGCTTCAGACAGCAAGGAGCCAATGGCCATCCCTTGTGATTCAGTAAAGCATGTAAGGGCATGTGATATGCTCATGTGACCCTGGACTCCATCTTGTCCAGTAACTTTCCATACACTGGGGCTGTGGGCTTTGCTTGGGACAATAAATTTCCATGAACTTGGCAAAGGATATAAAAGACCCTTGAGACAACTTCACTTTGCCTCTTTCCTGCTCTAATTCTCTGGACTGTGAATTTACAACGAAAAGGAGCATCTTGAACTGTGGACTGAAGACCTTCCAATCTTTTAGAAGTAATCAGAGAGGCTTTTGCAAGCCAGCAATCTAGTCCATCACTGCTACAAACCCTGATGTGAGGACATTTCAATCATTTATAACTCTGATTTTTTAGAGATTAATAAATCTTTAGTTTACTAAGGATTGGCTGACAGTGAGATATTTGGGCAACATCTAAAATACATATTGACTTGGAGTAAGTGTCTGTCCTTTGGGATTAGTAAGAACCTCACTTATGGTGAATTAGGTTTTCAATAACTCCTAAGTATATCAGACCTGTTTATCTGGATTGGAGTCAAGGGCTGGAAACTCACAGGGGACGGAGTTTGACCTCTGGTTAACCACTGTGATACTGCAGAAGCACTTTTGTTACTGGCTTGCTGAATCTAATTATAGATCAAACCACCAGTTTTTGGGGATTGTCTGCTCTAATGCTTGCAGTCTGGCCTGAGTGTGGCATTCTCAGTGTGGTCCATCCCAGGCACTGAGTCATACCGACTATAATAGGGTGTTGGTCCATAGGTGTATGTATGTCTCCTAGCACCATTTCAAAGCTCTAGCTGATGGCAGCATGAGGTTGCTCAGGGTCAAATGATAGAAGCCTGGAGGTCATACCTCCTATAAGATGGCTGCCAACTCACATAGTCAGAAGTTTGCAACATCTGATGGCAGTTCAGTGACCTGTGTGAAAGGATTTGGTGGTCTCAATTCACTGTATAGTAGACTACTACCTGCCTTGCAAAAAAATGACAATCTGCTCTATTTGGCCCTCTTGCCATCTTTGGATGTCAATCAGGCATTTTCAAAAGCACTAAGGTCACTGAAATACAAGGAATGTTTTAGTATAACGTATATAGTCATATACACACATATAACCAGTACAGCAGATATAGTTAGATACTTATATAATCAGAAGGGATTAATCAAGAACATAGAAAAGGTGACATTTTTTATAATCAGTTTGCAAGATCACAATTTAGATTTCTCCCAGATTACAGTCACAGTGTGAAACACCACAAATGTATATGTCACTCATCTTTAAAAGAAAAATTCTAGGAATTAGGCTGTGTGGACTGTGATGTCATGCAAGGTAACTGCAATTAATGTAAAAGCAGCAAAGAATCCTGTGGCACCTTATAGACTAACAGACGTTTTGGAGCATGAGCTTTCGTGAGTGAATACCCACTTCCTCAGATGCATGACAGGAAGTGGGTATTCACCCACGAAAGCTCATGCTCCAAAACGTCTGTTAGTCTATAAGGTGCCACAGGATTCTTTGCTGCTTTTACAGATCCAGACTAACACGGCTACCTCTCTGATACTTGCAATTAATGTGTACATTGTTCTGGCACTAAAGGATCAGAGAGAACTCCAGCAGATTAGGTTTTTTCCACAAATTAAAAACATATTTTAAAAGCAAGTTTAAATGTCAGGAATAAATTTAAATACAGGTAAGCGGAGTTCAATTTTTAACTTGCACTTGCTCCCAGGCATGTCAGGGACTTCAGGGAAAACCAACTACACTAGCCATACTCTCTTTACTTTAAAGCCCTAAACATTCCCTGTTCAATCTGTATTATAATGCAATAAGACATTAAGGCCTGATTCTGAAAGCTGTTTGAGTGCCCTACGCTCCCATTGTCTTCAGCACAGCACCTTGCAAAATTAAGACCATGCAAGTACTAAGTATTCTAAAGTTTTTAATTTTCCATTTTTAACAGAGAATGCATTTTATCTGATCACTGAGTGGAACACTGCATCATTTGCAAGTGAACTAATTCTCTACTGGAATTTATTCTCATCATTCTGTTGTTTACATTCTTTCCTCAGAAAAACCTGCAGAGGTCTTCTCTGAATTAATTTTGTTGCAACCTCTGAACATGATAAACTAAATTATCCCAGAGGTAGAAAAGTTGAGGAATTAATTTATTTTATAAACTACCTGATGTTCTAAAATCCACTCTACAGAAATAAAAACATCTCTATGGAAGTGGTTAGCACACCAGTTATTTTTAAAATACCAGGTGATGATCTGTCAGATTAGACATACACTTAATTAAAGGCCATATTTTAATTAATTTCTTTATGCATAGTCAGATCCTTATTTCTTCATGTGGATTTTGCTTATTATAGTTGCATGATCTGACCCTAAGGGAGTTCACTAGTGCATATGTGTGAATTTAGTGGGCAAAGAAAACAAGATTTTCAAATAGGGTCATGGGACTTGCTTAGCATTTTGAATAATTAAGGAATGATGACTACAAAATCTCACTTGCAAAATGTCTTCTACTCCTTTTAATGCAACAAAGAAAAACTTACTCTGGAAGCTATTTATTGCATATGTAATATTTCCTGCCAAGAGACAGCAGAATATGGGATTTAAATAGTTATGCTGAGAATAATGTTACATATAAGGTACAATGATGTGAACACAACAGGATAGCATTAGGAATGGCGAGGAAAGGTTTCATTTCAATATGATAGAGAAGAATGCAGTCGAATAAAGGTGCAAGATGTATGAAGAACTGCCACTTGAGACAAGTTTGGTACCACTCCCATCCCCTTTATGGAGTGGTACATCTTCTGGAGTCCCCAAAACTTGATGTAGAGGATGAGGGAGAGGGACACTGGAGAGATGTCCTCAATCTGTACTATGACCAGGACACCGTCTGTCTCCAAATGCTAGAAGGAAAAACAAGAGAAAAGGAAACTGTTTTTGCAATTCCAAAGTAAAGCACAAAAAACATGAAATATTATTGAACATACAGATGTAATAATGAAATCAAGCTCTTTACCGTCTTGAGAACTGAAGCCCAAAGGGGTGCTTATCATCTTTCCCCTCAGACCACCAGCCCCATCAGTCTGGCAGCAACTTTGGAAGGAAGCTGGTCATTCCACACCATAATATATGCAAGATGAGGGCATAGCAGGGCATAGTTCATGAGGGAACATCTTTGGCAGGGTGGACATTCCTGTGGGATTTTGGTCAAATCTGAATGGGAGAAGAGGGTTATTTGGGCTTTAGAAGTGATTAACAAACAACTGCAGAAGTAGGTTCAGATCTGGGAATTTGTCAGACATTCCTCAAATATTAGAAGGGCTTCAGATTTGAAGCACCAGTTTTTTTCTCATCTCTACAAAGAACTATATTCCGGATCTCCTGCCGCTTTGTTGCATGGCCTTGGACAAGTTGCTTGATCTCTGTTTCTATTTTGCAGTCTTTAAAATAATTCTGATACAGTATGTGTACCTCACTGTGATGCTGTGAGGACTAGCTAAGTGGAAAGAGATCTCAGGGTCATAGTGGATCACAAGCTAAATATGTGTCAACAGTGTAACACTGTTGCAAAAAAAGCAAACATTTTGGGATGTATTAGCAGGAGTGTTGTAAGCAAGACAGGAGAAGTAATTTTTTTGCTCTACTCCACACTAATTAGGCCTCAACTGGAGTATTGTGTTCAGTTCTGGGTGTGCATTTCAGGAAAGATGTTGACAAATTGGAGAAAATCCAGAGAGGAGCAACAAAAATGATTAAAGGTCTAGAAAGCATGACCTATGAGGGAAGATTGAAAAAAAATGGGTTTATTTAGTCTGTAAAAGAGAAGACTGAGAGAGGACGTGATAACAGTTTTCAAGTACATAAAGGTTATGACAAGGAGGAGGGAGAAAAATTGTTCTTCTTAACCACTGAGGATAGGACAAGAAGCAATGGGCTCAAATTGCAGCAAGGGAGGTTTAGGTTGGACATCAGGAAAAACTTCCTAACTGTCAGGATGGTTAATCACTGGAATAAATTCCCTAGAGAGGTTGTGGAATCGCCATCATTGGAGCTTTTTAAGAGTAGGTTAGACAATCACCTGTCAGGGATGGTCTAGATAATACTTAGTCCTGCTAAGAGTGAAGGGGACTGGACTAGATGACCTCTCGAAGACCTTTCCAGTCATATGATTCTGTGATGATTATCATTTGCACTCTATAGACTAACAGACATATTGGAACATAAGCTTTTGTGGGTGAATACCCACTTCGTCAGACGCATGTTGCTTTTTACAGATCCAGACTAACATGGTTAGCCCTCTGATACCTGACATCATTTGTGCTGTATTTCAAAAAGGCAAATCACTAGCTATGATTTACTGTAATTTTCTCTTATTAAAGATCATATGCCATGCAATTTTATGAATACAGCATTTAAAATATATAAACATGTTCATGTTGAATGTTTTTATTAGGCATATAGAACAATATTGTTCCTGGCCTTGTGTAGCTGTGTGTGTGTCGGTGTGGAAAGGATATAGGGAAGACGGGGGGGAAGGGAGAACAGAGACTTTCTCCCCCACCATGCATATTCTGTAAAAGGGCCAGGGATAATTGCAGCCCCTATGCTTGTGGAATGGATGGATTACTCTGCCATCGTGTGGTCTTGGGGGGCATAAATTGAATGAACATGGCTTCACCTCTAACCTTCTGCACTGGCTCATGGAACTGACTGTCCACAGAGGAAAGCACTCTGATCCATATCAAAGATGGTGCATGCACATAGAGTTGAAGAAGGCATGCTCTCTGAGTTCCTCTTGGGACCACATGATTGTGCCGCAGCACATGTTCAGGGCTGCAGCTAAATGCAAGAAGATATCCCCTAAAACAGAGCCAGTTATATTTGTGTGGTTAATTTCAGCTCTTGTGTGGGCTGTAGATGCCTAATCTTGAATGAGTCTCCAGGCCCTACCTCCCTTTCAGAGCCTATAAGTTTGTGGACAAATATGCCTGTGGGATAATTTCACACCCAATTTTTTTCACCAGTGCAACCAATGTCATTTATACATCTAAACTCCTGCTTTGTGAGCATATTTAAGTATTTAGACATCTGAATTACATCAAAAGAGAAATATTTTTGCTCACAATCTGCTGGTACAAAAAGAGAAAGGCTGGATTTATTAATCTGTCTGTCAAGGTTCCTTCCCCACTCTGAACTTTAGGGTACAGATGTGGGGACCTTCATGGACACCTCTAAGCTTAATTACCAGCTTAGATCTGGTATCGCTGCCACCACCCCCAAGCACTACTTTTCTTCCCTGGGTAGCCTTGGGAGACTTCACCAATTTCCTGGTGAACACAGATCCAAACCCCTTGGATCTTAAAACAAGGAGAAATTAACCATCCCCCCTCCTTTCTCCCTCCAACTCCTGGTGGATCCAGATCCAACCCCCTTGGATCTAAAATCAAGGAAAAAAATCAATCAGGTATTTAAAAAGAAGGCTTTTAATTAAAGAAAAGAAAGGTAAAAGAAAACCCTCTGGGAGAGATTAGCATACCAACTACTCTCACAGACAACAGATTCAAAACACAGAGGATGTTCCCCTGGGCAAAAATCTTAATACACACAAGAATACCCAAATTTGATAATTCCCTTAATGGTACCAAGACAAGTTACAAAGAAAATAAACATAAACCTATTTATCCCTTTCTAAAACTTACTACTCTGATAAGAGGCTGGTTCCTTGATGTTTTTCCCTCTGGCTGAAATTGAAAGGGGTGCTCATCATCTTTCCCCTCAGACCACCAGCCCCATCAGTCTGGCAGCAACTTTGGAAGGAAGCTGGTCATTCCCCACCATAATATATGCAAGATGAGGGCATAGCAGGGCATAGTTCATGAGGGAACATCTTTGGCAGGGTGGACATTCCTGTGGGATTTTGGTCAAATCTGAATGGGAGAAGAGGGTTATTCGGGCTTTAGAAGTGATTAACAAACAACTGCAGAAGTAGGTTCAGATCTGGGAATTTGTCAGACATTCCTCAAATATTAGAAGGGCTTCAGATTTGAAGCACCAGTTTTTTTCTCATCTCTACAAAGAACTATATTCCGGATCTCCTGCCGCTTTGTTGCATGGCCTTGGACAAGTTGCTTGATCTCTGTTTCTATTTTGCAGTCTTTAAAATAATTCTGATACAGTATGTGTACCTCACTGTGATGCTGTGAGGACTAGCTAAGTGGAAAGAGATCTCAGGGTCATAATGGATCACAAGCTAAATATGAGTCAACAGTGTAACACTGTTGCAAAAAAAAGCAAAACATTTTGGGATGTATTAGCAGGAGTGTTGTAAGCAAGACAGGAGAAGTAATTTTTTTGCTCTACTCCACACTAATTAGGCCTCAACTGGAGTATTGTGTTCAGTTCTGGGTGTGCATTTCAGGAAAGATGTTGACAAATTGGAGAAAATCCAGAGAGGAGCAACAAAAATGATTAAAGGTCTAGAAAGCATGACCTATGAGGGAAGATTGAAAAAAATGGGTTTATTTAGTCTGTAAAAGAGAAGACTGAGAGAGGACGTGATAACAGTTTTCAAGTACATAAAGGTTATGACAAGGAGGAGGGAGAAAAATTGTTCTTCTTAACCACTGAGGATAGGACAAGAAGCAATGGGCTCAAATTGCAGCAAGGGAGGTTTAGGTTGGACATCAGGAAAAACTTCCTAACTGTCAGGATGGTTAATCACTGGAATAAATTCCCTAGAGAGGTTGTGGAATCTCCATCATTGGAGCTTTTTAAGAGTAGGTTAGACAATCACCTGTCAGGGATGGTCTAGATAATACTTAGTCCTGCTAAGAGTGAAGGGGACTGGACTAGATGACCTCTCGAAGACCTTTCCAGTCATATGATTCTGTGATGATTATCATTTGCACTCTATAGACTAACAGACATATTGGAACATAAGCTTTTGTGGGTGAATACCCACTTCGTCAGACGCATGTTGCTTTTTACAGATCCAGACTAACATGGTTAGCCCTCTGATACCTGACATCATTTGTGCTGTATTTCAAAAAGGCAAATCACTAGCTATGATTTACTGTAATTTTCTCTTATTAAAGATCATATGCCATGCAATTTTATGAATACAGCATTTAAAATATATAAACATGTTCATGTTGAATGTTTTTTATTAGGCATATAGAACAATATTGTTCCTGGCCTTGTGTAGCTGTGTGTGTGTCGGTGTGGAAAGGATATAGGGAAGACGGGGGGGAAGGGAGAACAGAGACTTTCTCCCCCACCATGCATATTCTGTAAAAGGGCCAGGGATAATTGCAGCCCCTATGCTTGTGGAATGGATGGATTACTCTGCCATCGTGTGGTCTTGGGGGGCATAAATTGAATGAACATGGCTCCACCTCTAACCTTCTGCACTGGCTCATGGAGCTGACTGTCCACAGAGGAAAGCACTCTGATCCATATCAAAGATGGTGCATGCACATGGAGTTGAAGAAGGCATGCTCTCTGAGTTCCTCTTGGGACCACATGATTGTGCCGCAGCACATGTTCAGGGCTGCAGCTGAATGCAAGAAGATATCCCCTAAAACAGAGCCAGTTATATTTGTGTGTTAATTTCAGCTCTTGTGTGGGCTGTAGATGCCTAATCTTGAATGAGTCTCCAGGCCCTACCTCCCTTTCAGAGCCTATAAGTTTGTGGACAAATATGCCTGTGGGATAATTTCACACCCAATTTTTTTCACCAGCGCAACCAATGTCATTTATACATCTAAACTCCTGCTCTGTGAGCATATTTAAGTATTTAGACATCTGAATTACATCAAATGAGAAATATTTTTGCTCACAATCTGCTGGTACAAAAAGAGAAAGGCTGGATTTATTAATCTGTCTGTCAAGGTTCCTTCCCCACTCTGAACTTTAGGGTACAGATGTGGGGACCTTCATGGACACCTCTAAGCTTAATTACCAGCTTAGATCTGGTATCGCTGCCACCACCCCCAAGCACTACTTTTCTTCCCTGGGTAGCCTTGGGAGACTTCACCAATTTCCTGGTGAACACAGATCCAAACCCCTTGGATCTTAAAACAAGGAGAAATTAACCATCCCCCCTCCTTTCTCCCTCCAACTCCTGGTGGATCCAGATCCAACCCCCTTGGATCTAAAATCAAGGAAAAAAATCAATCAGGTATTTAAAAAGAAGGCTTTTAATTAAAGAAAAGAAAGGTAAAAGAAAACCCTCTGGGAGAGATTAGCATACCAACTACTCTCACAGACAACAGATTCAAAACACAGAGGATGTTCCCCTGGGCAAAAATCTTAATACACACAAGAATACCCAAATTTGATAATTCCCTTAATGGTACCAAGACAAGTTACAAAGAAAATAAACATAAACCTATTTATCCCTTTCTAAAACTTACTACTCTGATAAGAGGCTGGTTCCTTGATGTTTTTCACTCCGGCTGAAATTGAAACTCTAAAACAAAGGAAAACTTTCCTCCTTCCTTTTGAAACATCTTGTTCCCCCATTGGTTCCTCTGGTCAAGTGTTAGCTAGGCTAGGTGAACTTCTTAACCCTTTACAGGTAAAAGAGGCATTAACCCTTAACTATCTGTTTATGACACTGGATTTCCAGAAAGATTGCTAACTTTTAATGAAAAGCTTATAATTTTGTCTATTAGCTCTTGTAACGGAGAATTCTCAATATAAAACTATGTAGTTGTCAGCCTCAAGCCCATAATTATGTGGCATGTTGTTTTAATTGCTTTTAGAAGAGGAAAATTATCTGTTAAGTTCGGCTAGTCCTGTCACTTTAACACAATTCTTTGTTTCTTTTCATCAGTTCACTGCCTCACAGAATGGGTTGTTAATCAGAAATCACTGAGACTGTGGAAAATTAAATGAAGATCTGTGGAAATATCTTTCATCCTGTTTTACCCTTTTATGGGACTGAAACTTGCTTTGTAACATGAGGTTATTTAATAGCCACTGTGACTTTAGAGTGTGAGCTCTGAGACCTATAAATTGCTTGATACAGTTCATCTGTGACGGATGTACAGCACTAGAGTTATTAATCATCAGATTTTATTATAAGACTAGTTTACAGTGTTGACAATAACCACTATTTTGGGTCTTTAGGAATCGGTTATAGGACTATGATGCAGGGTTTTTGGTTTCTTTTCCCAACTTTTTGGACAGGTCTACATTAAAAAGTTAGATCAACCGAGTTATGTCACTCAGGGGTGTGAAAAATCCATACTTCTGAGAAACATAGTTAATTTGTCCTAAGCCTCAGCATAGACAGTGCTAGGGGCACGTCAAACAAGCTGCCACCTCTTGGGGAGGTGGATAAACTACAGCGACTGGAGATGTGCTGCTGTAGTGTTTCTAGAGAAGACATAGCCAAAATCCTTCATATGGCAAACTGATGCCCTGCTGTCTTAACGCACTTTCAGTCAGAATGACATGATGGCACCAAGCGATGTGTGAACTTCCTTATTCATCACAATAGGCTGTTAACTTTGAAGCCTAATTACAACTACTGAAATGCCAAAACTATTAGTGGCTTCAAGTTTTGTAGCTGTGACGGATTATTACTTTAATTGACATGACATCTAGCCAATCTGCAGACAATTAATAACTTTTAATAGAGGTGAGTATGCCTCCCCTCCAGGAAATGAAAAGACATCTCTGCAGATTTTCATTTACTCTCCCACAGATTTAGACTGGCCTAGTGATTTCTATTAATAACTTATTTTGTATAAAAGTGTATCCCCATTTTGTATATATTATACACTCACAACCCTTATGAAGATGGGGTTTCGTAATATAATGAAGAGCCTAATTCCTTTTCCACCTGATGTCAATTGCAAGAATCCCACTGACAGCATTAGAATCCGATGAAGACCCAGCACTCCGTTAGTTATACATGGGAGGATCAGAAAAATGTTAAACTGGTGTAGGAATTCTATCCTACACATATTCTTGTATCACATTCATCACCATCATATCTGAAAGCCTTCCAGAGTGTATTAAGCAACCTAATAGCCATCACATTTGTTTCATTATCTCTCAGTTTCATCTAAGCATTTGTACAGCATTCATTGCTGTCTTACCTGAGTACCTAACAAAATTATCAGCACCAAAACATAAAAATCGCACAGTCTTAGTTTTCCACCTCCATCCCCTAATAAATTACCAACATTCTCTGCAGCTCCTACTAAGCATCATGGAACCCTCTGATAAATAAAGGGGGCAGTAATTGAGGGGTAGGGAATAATCAGACAGTTGAGCGACTGGAGAAGAGACGATAACTAAGGATGTAAATGTTTTGTACTCTCAAATGCTGGAGGATATAAATCCTCTTTTCCTCATTGGGTTGAACCTAAGTACAAGTCTCAGTGAATCCTCTCCAGTACCCACTGGGAGGAGTCCTCCATTCTTTGGGGAGGAGAGCTCCATGCACATTTTGATTGTTCCAACAAAACTCTTGGGTGTACTTGTTTTTGCTATTGAAGGAATCCAAAATGAAGGAGGGTGTTGAAACCATAAAGTGAACAGATCAGTACAGTTCCCAAAACTTATGTGAATGGAAATTAGTGTTTGTTATTGGAAAACTGCTCTGGGATATCTTGATGATAAAAGGTAATGTGGACAATCTAATTCTTCTTCTCCTTCAAGGGAATTGGGCCCTAGGAAGGGCTGTGTAGAAAAGCTTTGTGGCAGGGCAAGGTTTGAAATATATTTGATATTGGCTTCTAAATGGAGTCAGCTGCATAACCATTTAATCAGTGACTGGATGAGAAAATGATCACCCCAGACATCATCCAAATATTCCTTCACATGTACACAACTCCCATTTAAGTCAATGGGAGCCACATGCACATATGAGCGGCACATTTGGCATTTCCTATGCGTGTGAGAGAAGCTAATAGAGGTGGTGGAACAAATAGTTGCTTAAAAATGGGAACTCACATTTGCTTCCTGTTTCGAAGTCAGAAATTTTTCTGTCTCGTGAGAATCTGTCACTAAACGAGGGCCAAATTCTCTGCAAATGCAACTCCACAGAAGTTAGTAGAGTTACATAAATAGAGAATTTGGCTCTGAAGGTTTAAAGAATTATTGTAATTAAGTGATAGCCTTGTGGTTCATAAATGTAAGCTATGTTGTTTACTACTTCTTTTGAAGTATTCGCATCCTTTACTTATTCAATTAAAATGTGAGCCTGCATCATAGGGTTGTCCAATTCATTTATTCTGATAAAGCTGACAATCTTCAGCTTTATCAGAATCAGTGCAAAGTATCTGATATAAAGAGACTTCTTATTGTGTTTCAAATGTTCTCTTTTGCTATGAATACTTAGGCCATTAATGATCACTGCCATTAAGGCACAAGAATTTTATTAGCTAGCTAGCTACATATTATTTTATGCTGGAACCAACCATTACTTGCCGGTAGAGAGAATACAAATTATTTCGTGAATATTACACACACACACACAGAGATTCATTTGGTATAAAATATTATAAAATTGGTACATATACATACTATATAACTGATAAATAATAGGGTTAGAAAATTACATGAACCATAAGTACTTTCTAATGAGACATCTAAAAAATAATCAAAGATAAACACATAGTCTCCATAGTCTTTATTATTTGCTATAAAAATATTTTAACTCCACTTTTAAAAATTATTAATCATGGTACTATGGTTATTACTTCCTGGCTTTAGCCACACAAGCAGCTAGATTGTACTTCGATTCAAGGTTTTTGAGGCACAAGCCATCTTTTTCTTATGCATTACAGTACAGAGCACAATGGGGGCCTGGTCCATGACTTGGGCTCCTAGGCATTACCACAGTATAAATAATAAAAATCAGTGTATTATAGAGAATACAACCACAGGAAATATGACCCTTGCTCATGCCTGCTCCCATAAGCTACGGCAGCTTACCAAGTGGTTAAAGCAGATTGGAGCAGGAAGCGGAGCTGAACATACCCACTATGGAGTAAGGGGTGCATTAAGAGGGATGTTGTTCCTCCAAGCCAGGGAGAGGGTGGAGGAGTCTCCTTCTGCTTTTAGCTGTGCTCCCCCCTATTTTAACCCCCTGAGCGCATCAGACTTTGACTCTGATTCTAGAGCTTTTCTCCTTCTGCCAGCATGTTTCCTATATACCATGCAACCTCATCCTGCTCTTTCAAATTTCTCCTCAGGAGTCACATCTCTCAGTCCTTCTAACACTGACCTAAAACACTGAAATATTTAAAATAAAAAGGAACCAACGAGACACTGTAGTCTGTTACTGATGTTTTCCCTTCCTTTCCTCTCATCTTGGTTCATTATCATCCCTTGCTGTGGCACGTCTGAATTATGTTCTGAGCTCTTTGGGGTTGGTATATTTAGATAACTAGATAATCGTTTCATGCAAAACTCACAACTGGAATTTTAGAGGCTAAGTTGAAGCAACTCTGAAAATTTGGCCCTCAACATTGTTTTACAGTGAAATATATTGTTTGGAGAGCAAACCTGAGACGTAACTAAGCTGCCTTCTACATATCCAAAACATAGCTTGACAAAGTTACAAAAACATCTGTTTTTTGAAATGACACAAGCCAAGAGCTACATTATTGATGACATAACCTGAGTTCAGACAGTGGTTTGAATGTTCCCAGCTAGAACTCCCACTCTCAGACAAGATGTTTATGTAAAGATTATAATCACCTACTGACTGCTTGCTCTCTGCCCATGCATTTAATATATTATATTCAATACAAGACCTGATGCAAAGCCAATTTGAAGTCAATGGGAGACTTCCTACAGACTTAAATGGACTATGCTTCAAGCCCATAAGCTCTTCGCCACAAGAGGCCACAAAGAACTTATCAAACTCCAATAATATAGTACCACTAAAATGCATACCTTTGGCACCAGTACCTGACATGCCACACAAACAGTGGCCAGAAGTACAGTTTTGGCCAAGGACATGACCCAAACTAATCTTATAAAAGTTGCCACAGTATCTAAAATTCATCTCATGTAAAAGAAACCTAGGGGTTTAATGATTTGGCTAAAAGATCCCAGCCACTCCTACAGTAAGTTCCATGGAATTCAAATGGAACCTTGGAAATATGATAGGGTGAGTTAATCCTGCTAGAAATCAGACTAGTTATTCCAGGAAATCTAAGTATTTGAAACTTGATACTTAGATCACCTAGCAATTCCCACCATCCACTCAGCTGATATTAGACAACTCAAGCTGTTTGCACCATTTGCTGGTTTTGCAAGATTACCACCCATTACTGCGCAAGGCAACTGTTAATGTAAAAACATAGATAAAATCTGGCTCCTCATCACAATCTGTAGGGAGTTATCTATTGATAAAGGTAGATATGATGATCAGAAGTGTTTACTTGTAAACAGTCACCAGCAAAAGAAGAACATGCAAGAAACACTTCCCTTTTCAGATGTGTGGTCAAGACTGAGACTTCATCCCTGTGAGAAGAGAATGTCTTACTAACAGCTGAATCTCCAGATGTGGCCTCACCAATGCCGAATAGAGGGGAATAATCACTTCCCTTGATCTGCTGGCAATGCTCCTACTAATGCAATTCAAAATGCCGTTAGCCTTCTTGGCAACAAGGGCACACTGTTGATTCATATCCAACTTCTCATCCACTGTAAGCCCTCGGTCCTTTTCTGCAGAACTGCTGCCTAGCCACTCGGTCCCTAGTCTGTGGCAGTGCATGGGATTCTTCCGTCCTAAGTGCAGGACTCTGCACTTGTCCTTGTTGAACCTCATCAGATTTCTTTTGGCCCAATTCTCTAATTTGTCTAGGTCCCTCTGTATCCTATCCCTACCCTCCAGTGTATCTAACATTCTTCCAAGTTTAGTGTCATCTGCAAACTTGCTGGGAGTGCAGTCCACGCCATCCTCCAGATCATTAATGAAGATATTGAACAAAACTGGCCCCAGGACTGACCCTTGGGGCACTCTGCTTGATACCAGCTGCCAACTAGATATGGAGCTGTTGATCACTACCCGTTGAGCCCAATGATTTAGCCAGCTTTCTATCCACCTTATAGTCTATTCATCCAGCCCATACTTCTTTAACTTGCTGGCAAGAATACAGTGGGAAAACGTATCAAAAGCTTTGCTAATGTCAAGGAATAACACATCCATTGCTTTCCCCTCATCCACAGAGCCAGTTATCTCCTCATAGAAGACAATTAGGTTAGTCAGTCATGACTTGGCCTTGATGAATCCATGCTGACTGTTCCTAATCACTTTCCTCTCCTCTAAGTGCTTCAGATTGATTCTTTGAGGACCTGCTCCATGATTTTTCCAGGGACTGAGGTGAGGCTGACTGGCCTATAGTTCCCTGGATCCTCTTTCTTCCTTTTTAAAAAGATGGGCACTACATTATCCTTTTTCCAGTCATCTGGGACCTCCCCCAATTGCCATGAGTTTTCAAAGATAATGGCCAATGGCTCTGCAATCACATCTGCCAATTCCTTTAGCACCCTTGGATGCAGCGCATCCAGCCCCATGGATTTATGCTCGTCCAGCTTTTCTAAATAGTCCTGAACCACTTCTTTCTCCACAGAGGGCTGGTCACCTCTTTCCCATGCTGTGCTGCCCAGTGCAGTAATCTGAGAGCTGACCTTGTTCGTGAAGACAGAGGAAAAAAAGCATTGAGTACATTAACTTTTTCCACATCCTCTGTCGCTATGTTGCATCCCACATACAGTAAGGGTCCCATACTTTCCTTGACCTTCTTATTGCTAAAATACCTGTAGAAACCCTTCTTGTTACTCTTAACATTCCTTGCTAGCTGCAACTCCAAATGTGATTTGGTCTTCCTGATTTCACTCTTAAATGCCCGAGCAATGTTTTTATACTCCTCCATTGTCATTTGCCCAATCTTCCACTTCCTGTAGCTTATTTTTTGTGTTTAAGATCAGCAAGGATTTCACTGTTAAGCCAAGCTGGTCGCTTGCCATATTTACTACAGGTGAGTCTCATCTTATGCTGGGGTTACGTTCCTCTGTCAGCGCGTAAAGCGAAAAATGCATATAGTCAAAATTACATTGAGTGTAATGGCGGGCAGAATCGCCCACACTACAGGAACAGTATTTAAATTGTTATTTTTCGCTTTTTTTGTTTTTTGTTTTTGCTGACCGTGCAAAGCTGAATTCGCGCATGTTAAATGCATGTAAGATGAGACTCGCCTGTATTCTTTCTACATATCAGGATGGTTTGTTCCTGCAACCTCAATAAGGATTCTTCAAAATATAGCCAGCTCTCCTGGACTCCTTTCCCCCTCATGTTAAGTATCTCCCAGTTCTATAGCCCAGCCACTTCCCCAGTGGTGAGTGAGGGGGACTCACATCCACCCACAGCTCCGGGTCCCGGGATCATGTAAATAGCAGCCTTGTGCCGCCTCTCCTTAACTTCTCCGCCAGTGCTGCTTCATTCCCTAAGCCACTTCCCTGCAGCCCCAGCACCTTCTTCACCCTCTTCTTGGGTCCTCCAGCCAGCATGTCCCTGCAGTCAGCCAGGAGCTTCCTCTCACTTCCCTAGTCCCTGCTGGCAACTGTTCCATCCAAGGTGCAACCCTTCCTGCAGCTCACTAGGAACACAATCTTCACTCCTAGGCTCCCTCAGCAACTGACTGTGTCTGCCCCTGCAGCTGCTTTTATGTGAACCTGCTGGTCCCTGTTTGGCTGCTCCCTGTGCAGATTCCCTAGCTTGATTTTAAACCTTTCCTTTCGGGTGTGGGACGAACAACCCATCACAGAGCTATTGTAATAACAATTTCAGCATAAGACCATGTCTACACTACAAGCATTTTAATGCCACTGTACTGGCAAAGCACTTCTAGTGTGGACACAGCTAGACTAGTATAGTTAAAACCATCTCCCATGAGTGAAACAAACTATACTGGTAAAAGCACACTAGGAACTTCTGCTGGCATAGCTTTTTCAGTCAAGGTTCACACCTTTACACCTGTAGTGTAGCTGTGGTCTGTAGTGTATATCAGCTTCCACTTACTTTACTTAGAACTAAAGGAGCTAAACACATTTGAAAAATAGGCCCATGGATTCCCAACTAGGGTACCTAAAATGAAAATTTTGATCATCTTGTGTTTAATTTAAGAATTTAGCACTACAGAATTTGAATGGAAATTCTCTTTACCCTGTTTTGACAGACATGTTTTTATAGTGTAAAATGTGTGAAAACAGAAATATTATTGTTGTTCTGAGTGTTCTTCTTTGACTGTATCTGGGAACCTGAACATCAAATATTTGGTAAATTAAAAAGTTATATAGTTATATAGAGACATAGCTATGAGGAACTAATATTGTCAGTGTTGGCAGACACAGAAATTAACTGACTCTCTTTAGTAATGCTTTGTAAAATGAATCATTCTTTATATGGGTGATAATCCCTTAAATATGCTGTAATGCTCTTCTGCCTTGTGTATATAAAAATATCAATTTCAGCATTTGCAAGCAGCATTAGAGTAAATATCAACCCTGTGCATATGCAGTAGAGGGAAGGAAATTCTGGGAAGGAAACAAGAGACATGGTTTAGATTCAAGTTTCCAGGGGATATTATAAACCATGAATCAACTAGAAATCACATGAATGTATATGCATATGATTGCACGTGTGTAAAAAAGTATGCTTTTGTAGTCCAAGTGTGCCTCATTTCACTGTCAGTGAACTGTATGTGGCTATCTGTGGTGCATAATTTACTCATGTGTTTTGTATTGCTCTGTGATATCAAGTAAATTCCTTGGTCAACTCCCATAAACACTGCTTAAATCATAACTATATCAGACATCTTAGATGGCCATTAAGATTGTGCCTGTGGAAATATGGAAGTTTTATATTTGCTGGCATAGAGAAAAGGTCATTATTTATTCTTCCTAGCTAGCTAGATGTATGAAACCTTACTTGCTGGAAGGATTTCTTGGCATCCCTTAACATTGTGGAACATGTTAAATATTTCTTTAAAAAAAAAAGACAAAAAGGAATATGACTATGTGTTAAATGTTAGCTAGACCCAAAATTACAGAATTAGATGTTCATGTCTATCCAGGAAAGGTGGATGGAAACTTGGAAGTATTAAAGGCATTTTCAACCAAGAAGGTCTGCATGACACATTAAGCACCAATGTATTATTCTTTCAAAAATCAGGCCCCCCCCATACTGTTCCCACTTAAGTCAATGGCAAGGCTCCTATTGATTTCAATGGGAACAGGGTCAGTCTATATGATTTGATGGGGGAAAGGCAAAACCACCCCTTCAGCCTCAGGTATGTGGGAAAACACTTCAAGGACTAAGGGTCTGACCTATGATTTCCCAGCTCCACTGAAACTGGGAGCTTTGCCATTGACTTTGATGAAAGTAGGAGCTGGGCTGGGAGAAGAGTGGTTTTTCCATGAAGTTTTGTTCAATGACCCCACAGTGCTGCTGACACCACATTTTGTAAGCTATGCTGTACTTTTGGCTGCCATGGGAGTCAAGGATTACATGATATACAAAACAACATTTTGACATTAAGGGATTTCTCACGGTGTGTGGCAGATATAATGGTGAACAGGTGGAAAAAACATTAAGAGTCCTGAGAGTTACAAGAGGGAGAATATTGTAATGTTCTGACTACAGACACCTTCTCCTATGGTGAATCCTATTGAAGTAAATAAGACTGTCCAGGAAGCAGCTCCTGAATACTAGCAGATCTCAATACAGAGTTTGGGCCTTGACCTCCAATGGAGGATATTAAGGCCTGTTTTTTCACCCACTGAATTAAATGGCAAAATCCTCATTTAAGGCAATGGGAGCAAGATCGCACATTTAGAGAACACTTGATCAAAAACTATACTGCTGTGACCCTAGAAAAATGGTTACTTGAGAATTTGGATTCATCAAATAATTGTGAAGTGCTCGTGTAATTAAAGAAATACAACCCTATTGTTTTAGAAAGCCAGGCTGGAATTTTAAGTGCAGAAGGGACCACTATGATCCTCTAATCTGGCCATCTGGTAACACAGTCACACAGAACCTCACACAGTAATTTCTGCAGCAAATTCATTACTTCAGTATGAGCTACAGCATATCTTTTAGAAAGATATCCAGTCTTGATTATTTGTAGTATTTATGGTTTACTCTGACTGGGCAACTCTGTTCACTGTTAACAGGGCATGTACACTTCTCTTGTTATTTTCCCTAAAAATTAAAAACAAAGGCACAAAGTAATAATAAAAACAACGAGGCATCCTTGTGGCACCTTAGAGACATTTATTTTGGGCAGAAGCTTTCGTGGGCTAGAATTCACTTCATCAGATGCATGAAGTGAAAAATACAGGAGCAGGTATAAATACATGAAAGACTGCGGGTTGCTTTACAAAGTGTGAGGTCAGTCTAACGAGATAAATCAATTAACAGCAGGATACCAAAGGAGGAAAAATAACGTTTGAAGTGGTAAGAGAGTGGCCCATTACAGACAGTTGACAAGAAGGTGTGAGTAGCAGTAGGGAGAAATTAGTATTGGGGAAATTGATTTAATTTATTGTTTTAATTTAAGCCCAAATAAATGTATACCTGCTCCTGTATTTTTCACTTCATGCATCTGATGAAGTGGGTTCTAGCCCATAAAAGCTTCTGCCCAAGTACATTTGTTAGTCTCTTAGGTGCCACAAGGACTTCTCGTTGTTTTTGGTGATACAAACATGGCTACCACTCTGAAAGTAATAACAGTGACTCTTGATTTTATTTTCACTATGTTACCATAACTTTTGCCTTTTTACTCTGATGAACCTATAAATTTCCCTAGAAATGTCTATGACAAAAACGTGGTCCTGTTTATAACGCTATTCTGTAGTGTTAAGAACCTGGGTAAATGGGAACTCTGATGCAATTTCAATAAATGCATTTAAAGTTAACTCCTCATGTATAAAACCAATTTAAAATCACAAGAATCTGAGAATATGCAAGAGTATTTATGCCAGCACTACTACAAAAGCTGAACTGCTGAAAAAAATATGCATTTCATTTGGAAATGGTGAGAAAATTGATTACATACAAAAATGCATCACTTTTTGTATGTTTAGTCAAAATATATCTGAAACTGCTCCTCAGACATTTTTATGAACCTGTGTCTGATTTTCCTATTATGCTTCAACATCTGATATGAACATTGTTATATAACTATTTTATGTGTTTACTGTATATAACAAGTTACATATTCCAACCCTTCTGACTATTTGCAATCTTTAAAATGTAATGAACTGAAAGATTAGCTTTGAGCCCTGGGGCTGGATTGATGTTTTGCTTAACCACTGAGCTGAGAACAACTTTTAGTAGGATAACTTGTGCTGCATCACATCAATAATAAAACTAATGATTTAGATGCAAGTATTTATGAATAAGAATTAAGTCTTTAAGAATGTTATAAACTTAAATGAAACAAGTCTTAAACAGAAATCAGCTGCAGGCACTGGATCTAAACTGCATTAAAATGACACAATATTCTTTTGGAAACAACAAGGTTTCCACTGACATGTTCTATAAGACAATCCCTCAATGGAAATTAACAACAAAATGTACATACTGTGATGAAATATGACTCATACTGAAATACGAGTCTCAATGAGGTTTCGGCATCTGAAAAACATTTATATCTAAGACTGTGACACTGAATGTTCAGTTTCAAGAATATTTTCTGTTTAACTACTGCTTAGAAAAATGCAAAGAAAGGAATAATATTTTCCACTGATGGTGGTGGGAGTAAGACAGCGTTTATTACTTTTGTTTAAGATGTTTTCATTGTATTCACATGCTTGCACATATTGAATTGATAATACTGTTCAATTCTATACAAGGCCTTACACCAGCCTCATCACTGTCATATCTGAGATCCTTTTACTACTGCAGTAAGTGATGTGACTCCCATGTGGTTTGTTCAGTGTCATCCTCTCCCTAGGTGGGAAATTGTGCATGCAATGCTATATATGTTTTCCATTGGTGGACACATTTATGATAGTTTCAAGAAGCAGATTCACACCTTTTCACTTTCAGCTTCACATCATTGCACTCAAAATGAAGGACCTGGGAGCAGGTCATTAATATGTCCAGGATGTAGGATGTAAAAAGCAAGGAATAAGTAATTAAAATCTTCTTCAAATCTTGTGTATGTGTGTGAGTTCACTTCCTAAATCACTGATGGAATTATGTCAGATGTGTTGTTTTTCAGCCATGTATCTTCCATGGTGCTTTTTTATAAATAATTGAGTAGCTCTTTGAAATCATGGGTTCTTTCTTCTGTTTATGCTGATAAAGTTGTTCTCCATTCCTGTATACTGCACTCAGGGCATAGAAGAAGATATTCTCACATATGTATTATCTGTATATACAAGCACTGATGACCCCAGGCAATATGAGATAAGTATTACTGTCCAGTTTCTGGTTTGTAAGGCAGGTGAAGTCACTAGTACTGAAGTAATGTGAAAGAAGCCATTGTCCTTCTGTTATCTAGTCATATAATATGCTGCAGAAGAGGCCTAAAAGTGGGTGTATCCTTTTTTAAAATTCTTACTGGAAATAATGTGAAAACTGTAGTTGGAATGAAAAATGTCTTGAACAAATACCAAAAAGATATTTTCAGTAGCAGAACAATGAGGTGCCAAGAACAGCTGTGTTTTATATTCAGGTCATAATAAGATTATTTCAAATTTACATTCCCTAACTATTCTAGGAAGCGAATAATGGGGAAAACTCCTATTCTGTCCTGTATGTGAATCAGATTTGAAAAGATACAAAATTTGAAGGATGCAATTTTTCTTTATAGAACAACTGCCTTTTGTCCTGGCCAAAGTGGTATGTGAGGCCTGGGTATCCTTATTTTTAACTATGGGACAGGTACACATATGTCAATGATTTCCTAAGGAATTTATAAATGGATTCAAATCAGTTTCTAATTCCATTTAGAGCTGGATATCACACAGACAGACAACAATGTTAACAATAAATATGCAGAGCATTCAATTACTCATGTGTACATCAATTCATGGAAATCAATCCATGCAGAATTCAACCAGAGGAAAAGTGTAGGATCCTCATTATGGACCATTTCCAAGATCAAGCAGTGGGCATGACTGTATTTTTCAGTACAGGGAACTGGGCTAGATGACCTATTAAAGTTCCTTCCAGTCCTGCATTTCTATGATTGCTATTAAAAACTATGTACCAGGGTCATTTTTTTGCCCTTGATTCATTTGCAGGTTTTTCTCCTGTCTATAGATTTTATCACCAACAAACTTTTCTGCATTTGGTAATGCTGCAACCATTGTGCAGCAGGTGAAACAAAGGAAGACAAAATCAAAGCTGAACTTTGTATGTCATGACTGGCTAATGTCTTGATTGAATAGTATTTCATAAATAGTAAACTGGCTGATTTTGCTTTGAATGATATTAAGGATGCAACAAATAATGGTTATAAAGCTGCACTTCAATACATTGACTCTTCCAACTACATTTTGAGAAAACACTGCTTACTTTATGGTAGAAAACAATTTAATGCTATCAGAACTCGTCAACTCTAGGTTGTTGGATTGAGATTCACCACTTAGCACATTGGGGTAACAACTCTTTATTAAGGCAAAACGATAGCAAGCAATGATCACTTACTTACAGGCGGGAAGCTAATCGGGGTAACACCTCACACCTCCAGGACCAGCTTCAGCTTCCCTTTGTTAGGCTGGCTATGTATAACTTTTGCTATTTCATTATGTATATTGTATTAGTTTTTCATTTCCCTAGCAATTGGATACCCCTGTCAATGCAGGTTTTGTGTTAACTCAAACCTGTCTTTTCTAACTCTGTAGCTGTTTCCATCTTCTCATTTCCTCACAAATTGATCACTCTGCATCTTTTTTACACATTATACTAAACATGATTACTCTGCAATTACATACACATTCCAGTTCTACTTATGCTGAGCTGTTAACCATTATCAGAACAAACTTTTTCAGGCCTGAATATGCCTTTGCTCCAAACATAGGTCATTGGTTCAAATACAATCCACTCAGTAATGACTACAAGTCATTTCCATGTGATGGATGTTTAATAGCCTGTGTAAATGAGTTGGTAGTTATGATGCAGTTCTCTGGGGAAAGGTGTCTACATCACAAAATCCACTAACACCCACCAGTCAGCAGCTTTACTGTAAGTTTCATCGTGGGAGACAAGGACTGAATGGAGTCAAAAACTAAGCTACCCCCTTGCTCTTAGATATGGCCAGCAACTGAGGTAATTAACTGGCTAATGTGATGGTTCAGCTTGGTCTAGTGAATAAGGCCCTAGAATGGGGTTCAGAAGATGTAAACTCTATTCTTGTCTCTGATACTGATGTGTTGAGTGACATTGGGACAGTCACTTCATTGCTCTGTTTCCCCTTTGTGTAGCTGGATGATTTTTTAGACTGCAAACTTTTCAGGCTAGACTAAGTGTTTTTACAGTACCTATCACCATGGGGCCCTGACAGTGGTTGAGGTTTCCGGCCACCATTGAAATGAAGGCCAGAATGGCCTCTACCTTTGAGGGAGACACAAGAACCTCAAATTTATTATAAACATACACAACAATTTCATGTACTGTAACTCTACTGATGGAAGAGAATCCAATACATCTACTTTGCGTGGCAGAAAAAAAATATATATACACACACTTCTTCCTCTTTGCTCAGAAAAGTATTGTAATTTTCACACTTTTTATTGCCAGGTTTTAATTAGACAAACTAATATTCAATTTACTCATTTTATTTTATTTCCATTTTCCTGCAGCACAGCGTATCAAAATTTTGGCACGTACGTGATGTTCAGCACTTAACTTTACCATGAAATTTGCAGTATTCCCCACCTAAGTGTAGCAAACACCTTAGGTATGGTAAATATCTAGTGAGGTAAATAGCAAGATTGTTCCAGCTGTATTGCCGGGATAGTTAATCCTTAGTTTATCCTATTATCTCAGTGAAGGTCATGCTTTCTCCTTTGCTTTACACAAATAGTGTGTTTTTGCATAGGCATGTATTTGTATATTTATTTGTATCTATACCTTTATTCTGGATTACTACAAACTACCCAAAACTGAGTGTGCTCCTGTTGAGATTCTGAACAAAGACACTCTCACTGCTCTGTCAGTGTCCCACACACAATCAAACCAAAGAACAATCTACTCTGCCTCCCTGCTAAAAACAAACAAGATTGGCTTTTGTTTTCTATTGCTCTCTTTATAATGCATTCATTAAAATGAATCAGGAAGATCTGAGTCACTAAATATTGTCTTTTTGAATCTACAACAGGGTAATGGTAAGAAAACATATCTTTCAGGCCAAGCACTTTCAGATTTTATCAGAGAGCTAAATCGGTTTTTGGTATTAAGTTGAGTAACCTCTCTTTTTCATAGCTTATCTGTTTTCCATTCCAATATATTCTAAAAGAAATCAGTACAGGCCATTCAGTTAAACATCTCTGTTTGGGGTCAATGATACAGATTTTGGAAAAAGAATTGCAATTTATCTTCCTATGTTGTTTGCTGTGGACTCCTTCTGGACATAAATGCTGATCTCAGTTCTGACCTAATAATGCTCTCCCCTCCCATCCTTTCTATTTTTCTAGTAGCATGACTTGTCTATTGTCACAGTAGGTTCTTTTTAGACTTTCATAAGTCTTTAGTCTCGATGTGTTCTTTCTTCCATCAGTTTTCTTTCACCTATTGAGCCATGTGATTCCAAACACATTACCATCCTTTGCTGTTCAGCTTTGAGTTCCGATCTTTTGAGGGTTTGATCCTGTGCCCATCTAAGTCAATGGAAAAGCTCTTATTGACTTCAATAGGGCAGAGTCTGACACTTGGTGGATACTTGTGTTTCTGTTTCATGGCAATAAGCTCAATTTTGTCTTTAAGAAAAGAGGGATATTGCTCCTTCTGTTTAGAATTTCAGTGATTTATAATAGGAATGTCAGATTAGCTATCAAAGTTAACTGGGAGGTTGCGGCGGGGGCGGGGAGGGGAGTAAAGGAACTGTTCAGTAAGACCCTAGAGCCCTGATTCAACAAAATACTCAAGTGCATGCTTAATTTTAAGCATATGCTGAAGCCCATCACTATTCAGTAAAACACATAGGAATGTGTTTAACATTGTGAATATGCTTAAATTCCATTAAAGTCAAAATGGGGCTGGAACACACATCATATGTTTTATAGAGGTACACGCAATAAGCACATTTTTATATGTGCTACTTGTGAAGTGTCCATGATAAAAATGTTCTTAGATAATGTCTTCACTCTTTTACCGGGAAACCTGCAACAATTTTTGCGTGGTGGCTGACAAAGATTAAAAGAAAAAAAAGATTCAATTACAGCCTTCAGGGAAGTTAAGCTTTGAAGAAAATGCAGCAGAAAATTGGAGAAATTGAAAAGAAAGCTTTTATCTGCACTGGAATAAGAATAGATTGTAGAGAAGAAAGGCTGTATTACTCTGCCCTGTGGCAGAACGAGCTGCGGTAGTGCACTGAAGCTACTAGGAAATTTTCTGTCAAAATAATTTTGGATAGAAAATGTGGTTTCTGCAAAAGTGTTGCCATTATTTTTTGATTTTCTGTTAGGAAAAAAAATCAGAAGGACACATTTAGTTTCACATTGGTTCAACATTCATGTGTCCACCCAGGGAACTTCAGTTCCCCATGGGAATTGAATTTTGGGTGCCTCATGTCCCTATTCTTTCTCCTATATGCTAGGCTTGCCCAGCTGAACAAGATCTCCCATGATACACCACAGTCTTCCCTCTGGCTGAACTGCCAAGGCGCATCATGTGAGATGTAACCTGTCCAGGGAGACTGACCCATAGGGAAGAATGTGGACATGAGTATTCTAAAATACAGCCTCTCTGGAGTTCTGAGCACCACAGTGGCTGAGGTGGACAGAGGTTAACATTCAAATAATCCAAAACTAAAAATTTCAACAATTTCAATTTTTTTTTTAGAACTACTCATTTTGTGAAAAAAAAATTGATATTTTGATCCTGATTTAGGATTAAAACAAAAATAGAAATATTTAAAATTCCCATGGGATTGAAATGCCATTTTTTGATTAAAGCGGTTCTTTATAGGGTTGCGGTCTCTGCCCAGACAACTTGACCAAGTTTAAAAGCCCTTAAATCTTTAAACCCTTATTCTTTTTTTCCCCCAGGAGCTTTTACATGGAGATTGGTTTTTAATATCCTATACCCACTTACTGATGGATCTAATAGTAAAATTTTCAAAAGCACCTAAGGAGTCTAAATCTTATTTTCAAAAGTGGTTTAGGCATTTAGGAGCTTATGTTCTATCATCTTTCAATGAGATTCCACTAGAAGCTTGTTAATGGTATAAAAACACTGGTAGACTTGTAATGAGAGAATTGAACTTGACATAACCACAGCCATTTTGTTTGTCCAGCCACCATTAGCTAAAAACCAAATACCACATAGTTAGGCATAATTGTTAAGATTCTCATAACAAGGCCAAAGAGCTGCATGATTGCAGTTTTAACATAAGAACAGACATACTGGGTCAGACCAAAGGTCCATCTAGCCCAGTATCGTATCTTCTGACAGTGACCTGTGCCTCAAAAGGAATGAGCAGAGAATCATCAAGTGATCCATCCCCCGTTGCCCATTCCCAGATTTTGACAGACAAAGGCTAGGGACGCAATCTCTGCCCATTCTGGCTAATAGACATTGATGGACGTATCCTCCATGAATTTATCTAGGTTTGTTTTTGAGCCCTGTTATAGTTGTGGCCTTCACAACATCCTCTGGCAAGGAGTTCCACAGGTTGATTGTGTGTTGTGTGAAAAAATACTTCCTTTTGTTTGTTTTAAACTTGCTGCCCATTTTGCTAATCAAAATAAAAAATGAGACAAAGTTAATGGATCATAAAAATAAAAGGGCTTGTGTAAATAGCAGACCTTTGTTCTCAGTGCCCCTGACATACAAGTTTTGTTGTTATGGTTAAAAATACAAAACTGCTTTGTTAATAAGGAATAACAAGCAATTTGCTAAAGCTAGAAAAATTAGTGACCCACTAGAGATTACTGTGGTGACCCACTAGGAGTCACTATGAGTTATGTGCTCTGTTTAAGTTAGCTATAAAAATTAAATAAAAAAATACACTTTGAAGCAGTTCGAGGGAGCTTTTCTTCAAGCAGACACTGACATCTTCCCTGCAGCAGCTGGATGGAAGGAGGGCCCCCAGAACTCCGGCTGTTGATCACTCAAAACTTTGGGTAACTATCTAGGGTGCTCTAAAACTATTGCTATCGCAAGATATATAGATATAGCTATAGATAGAGTGTGTGTGTGTGTGTGTGTAAGGCTCAATAAAGTTATGTCAGTCAGAGATCACACCCCTGATTGGACATAGCTGTGCAAGCACCATCCTGTAGTTTAGACCAGCCTGAGGCTTCTAAATGCTTCGGTCACTTCTGAAAATTGGACCAAGGTGTTTTGAAAATTTTACCCTTGGATACACCTAATGAGGATCTAAGAAGAAGGGAAGTTCCAGCTGCTATGCTGAGAGGCTGTGACACGGAGGAAAGACTCCCCTACATCAAAGGCTAGTGAGTTTGGAGAAAGGGTAGGGGAAACAATCTCAATAGCTGCCACTGTGACAAACTGGCTGGCTAATGTTTAGGAGAGTGAATTCCAATAGTGGGGAGCTGGAAAAGGCACATGCTACCTATGTTGCAAAAGTTCTAGTATTACCAACTCCAAGCATTCAAAAATCAAGATTCAGGCCCCCACAAAAAAAATCTTGAGATTGGCTTAAAAATAATGGGATTTTTTTTAAATTGGGTTTTTATTTGCCTTCTGGTTTCTGAGTCCTTTGGGTCAGGGCCGGCTCCAGGCACCAGCTCAGCAAGCAGGTGCTTGGAGTGGCCAAGGGGAAGGGGCAGCATGTCGGGCTCTTCGGTGGCAATTCGGAAGTGCCGCCGAAGAAGAAAACAGCGTGGTGGAGCTGCCGCCAATCATTATTCTGACACAGGGGAAAGTTAAGAAGAGCCAAAGGAGGCCAACGTGCTGCACAAGGAGCTTTTTAGTGATCTAAAAATCAAAAGGGATACAAACAGGAAACGGAAGAAGGAGCATGTCACTAAGGAAGTACACAGGGGAACAGCACAAGCGTGTAGGGACAAAATCAGGAAAGCCAAGGCAAAAAATTAGTTACAGCTGACAAGAAATGTTAGCAACCAAATGTATACTCCAAATTAAAAAAAAAACATTTTTTGTTTTTGTTTTTGTAAGATGACCAAAAAAATGCCACCATAGCTAAATAGAGTAAAAGAAGTAGTTACAGACAAAAAGACTTCCTTTAAAAATTAAAAGTCAAATCCCGAGGAAAATGGAAAGGAACAAACTGTGGAAGTCAAGTGTAAAAGTATAATTAGGTAGACCAAAATAGAATTTGAAGAGCAATTAGCAAAAGATAAAAACCAACAGCAATGTTTTTAAGTACTTCAGAAACAGGAAGCCTACCAAACAATAAGAGAGGCCACTGAATGACTGAGATCCTAGAGGAGCACTCAAGAAAGACAAGGCCGTTGCAGAGAAACTAAATGAATTCTTTGTATCAGTCTTCACTGCTGAGGATGTGAGAGAAATTCTCACACATGAGCAATTCTTTTTAGGTGACAAATCTGAGAAACTGTCCTATATTGATACGTCAGTAGAGGAGGTTCTGGAACAAATTGATAAATTGAACTAAGTGATTGGGCAACAAAATGGAAAAAGAAATTTAATGTGGATAAATGTAAAGTAATGCACATTGGAAAAAATAACCCCAACTATATATACAATATGATGGGGGCTAAATTTAGCTATAACAAGTCAGGAAAAAGATCTTGGAGTCATCGTGGATAGTTCTCTGAAAATGTCCATGCCGTGTGCAGAGGCAGTCAAAAAAGCAAACAGGACATGAGGAATCATTAAAAAGGGGATAGAGAATAAGACTGAGAATATCTTATTGTCCTTATATAAATCCATGGTACGCCCACATCTTGAATACTGTGTACAGATGTGGTCTCCTCATCTCGAAAAAGATATACTGGCACTAGAAAAGGTTCAGAAAAGGGCAACTAAAATGATTAGGGGATTGGAGAGGGTCCCATATGAGGAAAGATTAAAGAGGCTAGGACTTTTCAGCTTGGAAAAGAGGAGACTAAAGGAGGATATGATAGAGGTATATAAAATCATGAGTGATGTGGAGAAAGTGGATAAGGAAAGGTTATTTCCTTATTCCTATAATACAAGAACTAGGGGTCACCAAATGAAATTAATAGGCAGCAGGTTTAAAACAAATAAAAGGAAGTTCTTCTTCATGCAGCACACAGTCAACTTGCGGAACTCCTTACCTGAGGAGGTTGTGAAGGCTAGGGCTGTAACAGTGTTTAAAAGAGAACTGGATAAATTCATGGTGGTGAAGTCCATAAATGGCTATTAGCCAGAATGGGTAAGGAATGGTGTCCCTAGCCTCTGTTCATCAGAGGATGGAGCTGGATGGCAGGAGAGAGATCACTTGATCATTGCCTGTTAGGTTCACGCCCTCTGGGGCACCTGGCATTGGCCACTGTTGATAGACAGATACTGGGCTAGATGGACTTTGGTCTGACCCAGTATGACCGTTCTTATGAACAATAATAAGTCATAAGGACCAGATGGTATTCACCTAAGAGTTATGAAAGAATTCAAATATGAAATTGCAGAACTGCTCACTATGGTATGTAACCTATTAAATCAGCCTCTGTACCGGATGACTGGTGGATGACTGATTTAAAGGCTCCAGAGTTGATCCTGGCAATTACAGGCCAGTAAACGAACTGCAGTACTGGGCTAATTGGTTGAAACTATAGTAAAGAACAGAATGATCAGACACACAGATGAATGTTGGAGAAGCTTTTGTAAAAGGAAATCATGCCTTATCAGTCTATTAGAATTTTCTGAGGGGGTCAACAAACATGTGGACCAGGGTGATCCAGTGGATATATGTATTTGGACTTCCAGAAAGCCTTTGATAAGGTCCCTTACCAAAGGCTTGTAAGCAAAATAGGCAGTCATGGCATAAGAGGGATGGTCCTCTCCTGGATCAGTAACTGGTTAAAAGATAGGAAACAAAGGGTAAGAATAAATGGTCAGTTTTCACAAAGGAAATTGGTCAATAGCAGTTCCCCAAGGATCTGTAGTAGGACATAGTCATAAATGATCTGAAAAAGGAGGTAAACAGTGAGATGGCAAAATTTGCAGACAATACAAATTTACTCAAGATAGATAGGTCCAAAGCAGACTGCAAAGAGTTACAAAGGGATCTTACAGAACTGGGTGACTGGGCACCAAAATAGCAGATGAAATTCAATGTTGATAAATGCAAAATAATGCACTTTGGAAAACATAATTCCAACTACACAAACAAAATGGTAGGATCTAAATTAGCTGTTATGGCTCCAGAAAAAGATCCCAGGGTCATTGTGGATAGTTCCCTGGAAACATCTGTTCAAATGGCAGCGACAGTCGAAAAAGTGAACAGAATGTTAGGATCTAGATAGAAAATAAGATAGAAAATATCATAGTGCATCTATGGTATTCCCACACCGTGAATACTGTGTGTAGTTCTGGTCACCTCATCTTAAAAAGAATTTACTAGAATTGGAAAAAGTGCAGAGAAAGGGCAACAAAAAGTGATTGGAATATGGAACAGCTCCTATATTAGGAGAGATTAAAATGACTTAGTCTGTTCATCTTAGAAAAGAGAAAATGTGTGTGTGTGGGGGGGAAATATGATAGAGGTATATAAGATCATGATTGGTGTGGAGAAAGTGAATAAGTGAATATATACCCCTTCACATAACCCACAAACCAGGGGTCACCCAATGAAATTAATAGGCAACACATTTAAAACCAACAAAAGAAGTACTTCTTCAAACAACACACAGACAACCTGTGGAACTTGTTGCCAGAGGATGTTGTGAAGGCCAAAGGATAACGGTTCAAAAAAGAATTAGATAAATTCATGGAGGATAGGTCCATCAATGGCTACTAGCTAAGATGCTCAGGGACGCAACCCCATGGTCTGTGTGTCCCAAAGCCTCTGACTTCCAGAAGCTGGGACTGGATGACTAGTGATGGATTACTCAATAAATTGCCCTGTTTGTTCATTTCTGATTTATCTGGCACTGGCCACTGTCAGAAGACAGGATGCTGGGCTAGATGGGCCATTGGTCTGACCCAGTATGGCCGTTCTTATGTGATGCAGGACCATTTCCCTCCTTAAACATGAGCACTTCGTGAACCTGCCTCTTTGGAGCAAAAGAGATAGGGCAGGAATGGTGGGGAGTTACCTCTCATAGATCTTGTCTGTCTGTAGCATGTGCTTTTCTTTTGCATCCTACTCTCTAACAAGCTGCTTTTCAGACCAGCTCCTCCACTCCTGAAGAGACAACAGCATATATGAAAAGCATATAAAAGCTAAAAATGTACACCACTAAAATGTTTCTGGGACAAATAAACAATGATGCCTGTGCTTACATGACCATCCAAGGGACCACTTAAGTGAAGCAAATATCCTTCAGTTTGTAGAAGTTGGTCTGTAACTAAATATTGAATAAAACTGTCCTAGAAACAATTGGGATACTTTAAAGTTGTTGCATAAGGCAGGGGGTTGCTTATTGGCGGTGCATTCCACAGGCCTGCTCTACACTTCAAAGTTTTACTGTTGTAAGTATTTTGGTTAGGAGTGAGTGACTGACTGTATTTATATCTATATATTAGTTACCACCACTAAGTAAGCAGTTGCAGTGAGTGTTTTACTCAATGTTCTGGAATCAAATTGCAAGTGTGCACAAAAATACAAGCCTTGGCAATGAATGATTGAACATACTGCACATGAAAAAATGTGACAACAGGCCTGATTCGGCTCAAAAGAATTCAGTTTATGGTTTTGCTTTTGCAGCAACGTGATGCTTACTTTGTCTGTTAGTACCAAAAGCACATCACCATCACCTCCAATGGCCTAGTTGTAGATATGCTAAACTAGGGATTGACACACAATCCTTCTTAGGGGGCATTTCCAAGTCACAACAATCAGAGAGAGTTAGGCTGAGATTTTCAATGCCAACTAGGAGATCTGGACACCCAATTCCTCTGGTACATGGCTCACTCTGAGTGATAATAGGAATTAGGTGTCCAAATTCCACAGGTGGTCTTTGAAAATCTCAGTTCAGCCTTTAATCCTAGAAGCTGGGGCCCTAAAATAAGCAAGAAGTGTTACCATCCACCTAAACAGACCTTGTATCTAAGATGTCTGGAGTGTATTTTTATGCCACAAGATGCATATTGATCTAGAACTTTAGAAGAGAATATTTCAATTGCATGCTAAATGCCTTCTCATAAAACCATCCAGAGATAACAAAAGAAAAAGACCCAAAGCATTATATGAATTGTCAGGAACCTTATAAAAAACCATTCTACTGTACTTTTTGATACCCTCATTGCCTTTGGCTTCCCCTGTTCTGAGTATTAGCAAGTAAAATTTTACAGTAACACGTCTCTGTGTAACTAATTTTGCTATTTTTCCTTAAGTTTTCATCTGCCTTTTGAATTTCCATGCTCACAGTGAGTTAATTTATGGAAACATAATGTTGGATCAACCACAAAAGGTTTAGGTTTGACTCTGAATTTTGGACTAGTCCCACGCATATTTATGTTCAAGACTTGTGCATTCAAGATTACTATTTTCTATCTCCTGGAACTTGAATCAGCTTGTTTTGGTTTGGACCTTTAAATCGGTCTGTGGTGTTGGGAAGAGTCTGGATTTTCCAGTATTATTCATCAAAATGTGTAAGCCTCTTTGTGTCCAACACCATTCATTTAGCATAAACTGAAGTCTTCTTAGGGCAACATATAGAGATAAAAGATAATTACCTCCTTGTCGAGGCAAACAATATAAAGCAAGGGAAATCAAGTTACACAGCTTCTTTATTCACACTAGATTAAATAATTTATGGCCTAAACTTTTCAAATCTGACCAGTGATTCTGAGCCACAATTTCAGATGCCTTAAAGGAGCCTGATAGTCAGAAAGTGCAGACTTTAGCAGTGATGAGTTTATGTTTCCCTTCAGTAATTGATAAAAATGTCACATATCATAAAGACCAAGAACTGATTCTTGTGGGACTTGACTAAAACCCCTTCTGTTTGATAATGATTCTCTGTTTACAGTTACGTTTTGAGACCTGTTGGTTAGCAAGATTTTAATCCATTTAACAGGTTTTACATTAATTCTATATCATTCTAGTTTTTTTAATCAAAATGTCATGTGGTAACAAGTCAAATGTGTTACAGAAGTTTATTACAGAAACAATATTAACTTTATCAACCACATTTATAATCTCATAAAAGATACCAAATTAGTTTGACAGAATCTTTTCTCCATAAGCCCATGTTGATTGGCATTTATTATATTACCCTCATTTAATTATTTATTAATCTAATCCAGCGGTCCCCAAACTTATTACCTTGCACCCCCTTACTCCAGTTCACAGTCCACTCTCCCCCCAGAGCTAGGAGTTGGACAGTAGCTGTGGAAGGGGCGGGGACGTGGCCAGGGATTAGGAAAGAGTTTCCCCAAATCTGTATGCATTTATTTACCGCCCTCAAGAGATTAAACCACTTTACAATTCCATGCCCCCCCAATGGTTCTCTGCACCCCCCTAAAGGGTCACACCACACATTCTGGGGACCTCTGATCTAATCCCATATCAGCCAGTACATTATCTTACCTGGGATTGTTGTCAGACTGACAGGCTTATCATTACCTAGATCATCTTGTTCATCCCCTTTAAATATTGGCAGAACATTAGATTTCTTCTTTTACTTCCCCAGTGTTCCAATACTTACCGATAACCATCTTTAATGGTCCAATGAGCTCCTCAGACAGTCTTTTAAAACTCTTGGATACAAGTTATCTGGACCTGCTGATCTAAAAATGTGTAACATTAACGGCTTCTGCTTAAAAATTTCCTGAGATATTAGTGAAATTGTAAGTGTTATTATATATGTCTACCTCATCTGTTTTTCCCCAACTATAGAACAGAAATATTTATTGAGCACTTTTGTCTTTTCTGCATTATTATTGATAATTCTACCATTTCCATCTAGTGATGCACCAATGGCATTGTTAGGATTCCTTTTGCTCCTAATATACTTAAACAACTCCCTCGTATTGTCCTTAACTCTGCTGGCCATAGATTTCACCTTGAGTCCCTTTGCTTCCTTTAACAATTTTTTACAATTCCCAGCTTCTGATTTATTACTATCAACTTCCCCTTTCTTCCATTTGCTATCATAGTTAACTTCACATTTTTTAAAAAAAATCAATACAACCTTCCTCAGTTGTGGGATTGTGACTTTCTAGGCATCTAATAAAGTGTTCTTAAACAATTCCAAATTATCATTCCCATTTTTCTGATTAAATTCTTCCACCCAGCTGATTTGCCTCAGTTGTTTTCAGCTTAGTGAAATTTGTGAATCAATATGGGCGTAAGTGAAAAAGCTCCCATATATTGCTATTTATTACTCACCAATGACTAAGACTTTGCAAATAAAATAAAAAGTGTTTTGTTCATTGTTCATCTCTGGCTTATGGGAATTAATTGCATTCAGTCATCAATACATATGGCTGAACTTACTGGAACAACTTTACCATAAAGGTAACAGAAAACTGAAGAAGCTGAAAGTGTGGTGAGGCTACTGCATTTCAAAGATAAAATATAGAGAAGTAGGAGCATAATGGTTAGATTTCAGTTCTGCAGATGGCAGAAGCTGAGAGACCAAAGGTTGGGTATTTTATCATTTATGCAATTTTTATGCCTCACAGGCCCTTTACACAGATGTTTATGATTTTTGGAATAACATATTTCAACAATCAAAAGGGCCGAAGCCCAAAGAACGTGCCTGAACCAGCCATTTAACTGCCAAACATTACTCTGCAAAGGTGCAGGGGGGTTGGGGGAAAGCTAACTAAACTTAGGAAATTTGTAAAACCAGCATGCACAAATGGCATGGATTTCGTTTTACATTTTGCTTTCCATGTCACTTTTGCATGGAGATTGTGTAATGAGACAAGATGCATAAAATACGTGCCCTGTGCAGTTGACCAAGGCTGAGACCAATCTTAAGGAGTTTCTCCCATGCATAGGGGGCTGGACACTGCCTTGGGCTTTAGTCACTGTTAAAACTAGCCTGCGTTAAGCAGGCAGAGTGTGACAGGAAGTGCCTCTTGAAATTGTTTTTTACTCAAGCATTCATGGGGAGCCTCTTTAAGATCTGATGCCTCCCTGAACTCTAGCTTAGGCAGATCAGTTCTGGACTGTGGTGAGTGCAGGCCTCTGTCTTAATGCCAACATTGAGTCCTCAGTATTTTCTCTCAATAGCACCTCCCAACTGAGGATTTCAAAAACGATCTTAGAGACCTTAACCAGCCTCAACATTCCTGTGAAGGAGGGTGAAAGATTGTTCCAATGTCTGCATGGTCAAGGAAGAGCTGGAATTGTAAAGTGGTTTAATCTAATCTATTTTATTTTATATATGGCTAAGATGAAATCTCTGAAATCTTTGAAATCTCTAATCTTGGTTGGTGAAAGTCAGCCACCTAAATTCATATGATTTAGTCCCATTTTCAAGGACTCCACTCCTACTGAAAGCAACGGGAGCTGCAGTTGCCCCTATGAATGGTAGGCAGCCCATCTTGGTGTCCGGTCATGGACTTATATGAATAACTTTAAGAACCCAAGTGTGAGCCTGTTGACTATAAAAAGAACGAGGAGTATGAAAAAGTGGGGGTTGCCATACCAACTCTAATGAGACTAATCAATTAAAGTGGGATATTATCAGCTAGAGAAAAAAAGATTTGTAATGATAATCTGGATGGCCCATTTCCAACAGTTGATAAAAAGGTGTGAGTAACAGTAGGGGGAAAATTAGCATGGGGAAATAGTTTTTAGTTTGTGTAATGACTCATCCACTCCTAGTCTTTATTCAAGACTAATTTAATGGTGTCCAGTTTGCAAATTAATTTAAGTTTTGCAGTTTCTCATTGGAGTCTATTTTTGAAGTTTTTTTGTTGAAGAATTGCAACTTTTAGGTCTGTAACTGAGTGTCCAGGGAGGTAGAAGTATTCTCCGAGTGGTTTTTGAGTGTTATAATTCTTGACATCTGATTTGTGTCCATCTATTCTTTTGCGTAGAGACTGTCCGGTTTGGCTAATGTACATGGCAGAGGGGCATTGCTGGTACATAATAGCATATATCACATTGGTAGATGTGCATGTGAATGAGCCCCTGATGGTGTGGCTGATGTGATTAGGTCCTATAATGGTGTCCCTTGAATAGATATGTGGACAGAGTTGGCAACGGGCTTTGTTGCAAGAATAGGTTCCTGGGTTAGTGTTTTTGTTGTGTGGTTGCTGGTGAGTATTTGCTTCAGGTTAGAGAGCTGTCTGTATACAAAGACTGGCCTGTCTCCCAAGATCTGTGAGCATGAGGGATCATTCTTCAGGATAGGTTGTAGATCTTTGACGATGTGCTGGAGAGGTTTTAGTTGGGGGCTGAAGGTGACGGCTAGTAGCGTTCTGTTCAGGGCCGTCTCCAAGCACCAGCATGCCAAGCTGGTGCTTGGGGCAGCATTCTGAAGGGGGCGGCAGTCCCTGTTGTTTTGCCCCCTGTCATAAACAGATAGCTAAGGGTTAATGACTCTTTCACCTGAAGCACCTGACCAGAGGACCAATCAGAAAACCGGATTTTTTCAACTCTGGGTGGAGGGAAGTTTGTGTCTGAGTCTTTGTTTTCTGTCTGCCTGCTTTCTCTGAGCTTTGGAGAAGTAGTTTCTACTTTCTAGTCTTCTGTTTCTAAGTGTAAGGACAAAGAGATCAGATAGTAAGTTATATGGTTTCTTTTCTTTGGTATTTGCATGAATATAAGTGCTGGAGTGCTTTGATTTGTATTCTTTTTGAATAAGGCTGTTTATTCAATATTCTTTTAAGCAATCGACCCTGTATTGTGTCACCTTAATACAGAGAGACCATTTGTATGTATTTTTCTTTCTTTTATATAAAGCTTTCTTTTAAGACCTGTTGAAGTTTTCTTTACTGGGAAATTTCAGGGAAATTGAGTCTGTACTCACCAGGGAATTGGTGGGAGGAAGAATTCAGGGGGAGATCTGTGTGTTGGATTTGCTAGCCTGATTTTGCATTCCCTCTGGGGGAATAGGAAAGTGCTTTTGGTTTCCAGGACTGGGAACAGAGAGGGGGAGTCACTCTGTGTAGTTTCACAGAGCTTGTGTCTGTGTATCTCTCCAGGAGCACCTGGAGGGGGGAAGGGAAAAAGGATTATTTCCCTTTGTTGTAAGACTCAAGGGATTTGGGTCTTGGGGTCCCCAGGGAAGGTTTTTCAGGGGGACCAGAGTGCCCCAAAACACTCTAATTTTTTGGGTGGTGGCAGCAAGTACCAGGTCCAAGCTGGTAGCTAAGCTTGGAGGTTTTCATGCTAACCCCCATATTTTGGACGCTAAGGTCCAAATCTGGGACTAAAGTTATGACACCCCCAAGCAGCACGCCGAATTGCAGCCCCTGGAGGCGGGGGTAGTCCGTGCACTTTAGGGCAGCAGGCGCATTTCCGCGGTGAGGGCAATTCGGCAGCAGCTTCTATGTTTAGCTGTCTGGGGTGGCTTCAGCTAAACATAGAAGCTGCTGCCAAATTGCTGCCTCCGGGGAAATGCACCTGCCGCCCTAAGGGCATACAGACTGCCCCCGCCACCTGCGGAGGCAATTCGGCATGCTGCTTGGAGCGGCTAAAACTGTAGAGCCGGTGGGCCTATCCTCTAGTAGGTGACTTCTGGGTACTCCTCTGGCTTTGTCAATCTTTTTCTTCACTTCAGCGGGTGGGTATTGTAGTTTTAAGAACTCTTGATAGAGATCTTGTAGATGTTTGTCTCTGTCTGAGGGACTGGAGAAAATGCTGTTGTATCTTAGAGCTTGGCTGTGGACAGTGGATCCTGTGATGTGGTCTGGATGGAAGCTGGAGGCATGTAGGTAAGTATAGTGGTCAGTAGGTTTCCGGTATAGGGTGGTGTTTAAGTGAACATTGTTTATTAGCACAGGGAGGAAGAAGCCTCCCCCACTCTCCTCCCCACACACACCTTGCACAGCCCATATATGGGTGAAGCAGAATTGCGCTTTCTGTGCTGAGAGCACAGCAACTACCCCCAACCCCCCCACTAACCAGTCCCTTACTATGCTTGGGACACATGTAGCCCCAAAGGAGACACATACTGACCAGTGAAGCTAAAGGGGCCCCACTTTGGGAGTTAGTAGGCAACAGAGTTGCAGTGGGCATGGCACCTCAGTATACCAGAGAGCTTCAGGAGGCTATCTGTGGCTGAATGCCTTCACTGCCTGTCATAAACAGATAGCTAAGGGTTAATGTCTCTTTTACCTGTAAAGAGTTAACAAACAGTGAACTGGACACCTGACCAGAGGACCAATCAGGAAACAAGATACTTTCAAATCTCGGTGGAGGGAAGCCTTTGTTTGTGTTTTTGGGGTTTTGCTTTGTTCTCTCTGGGTCCTGGAAGGGACTAGACGGGCAACCAGTTTTCTTGCCCATCTCCCTGCTACAGTCTCTTATAGTGAGTATTTTAGTAAGAAAGGCCGTTATAGTCTTTTGCTTGTTTCTGTATTTGCAAATGTGTAGTTTGCTGGAAGTATTTTAAATTGTATTTTGCTGGGGGGAGGCTTCTTTCTAGTGTCTATAAGCTGACAGACCCTGTAACTTTTACCATCTAAAGTACAGAGATAACTTTTACCGTTTTTCTCTCTTTTTCATTAAAAGTTTTGCTTTTTAAGACCTGTTTGATTTTTTTCTCCTAGTTAAGGCTCAAAGGAACTGAGTCTGTACTCACCAGGGAATTGGTGGGGAGAAGGGAAAGGTGAATTTCCTCTTTGTTTTAGATTCACGGAGTTTGAATCTGTATTGCCTCTCGGTGAAGGGAAAAGGGTGGGGGGAAGGTAACATTCCTCTCTGTGTGGTGATTCAAGGAGTTTGAATCACGGTGATCTCTTAGTGTACTCTGGGCAGGAAAGAGCTAGGGGGAAGGAAGGAGGGGTAAGGGAAATGGTTTATTCCTCTTTGTTGTGAGACTCAAGGAATTTGAGTCTTGGGGTCCCCAGGGAAGGTTTTTTGGGGGACCAGAGTGTATCAGGCACTGGAATTCCTGATTGGTGGCAGCTTATCAGATCTAAGCAGGTAATTAAGCTTAGAGGAATTCATGCTGGTACCCCAACTTTTGGACTCTAAGGTTCAGATTTGGGAATTATACCATGATACTGCCCACCTCTGGCCAACAAGGACATGCATCCTCCCAACATATTACTAACCCACAAGGTACAATCAAGCTCTTTGCGGAGAACTGCTTTGGAGGTGGTGAGGCAACATGATACTCAACTGCTTCAAGCACTCAGGGCCCAAATTTGCCACCTTCCTCACATTGCTGTCCCACAGTCCCACAGATTATAAAGAGATTCTTTGGATAGTAAGGTACTTATGAGAGGGAGGATTGCAGAATCAGATTCAGAGACTACAAAGATCTCCTACAACAGCCCTTTTGCAGGAAGTGGCAGCTCAGGTATTTATTTAGCGTCAGTGCAACTACTCATTGGAGTAATTGCTCACCATAGTGAGTAATAGGTCACAGTCTAGCACTTCCAAAAGAGGGGGAGAGGCCAGATTTTGCCATCCTTACTCACCTTGAGTAGTAACTGAGATGTTCTAAAATTGTGTTAAAATTGTAGACTGACGTTCAATTTCAGGGTTTTTCCCTTGGTCCTGCTTGCAGACTAGGGTGCTCTGAAGGGAAGCATGTGAACTGGGCCTAGCAACTGTTAGTTTGCAGACAGACAGCTGTATGATGGAGTGAGCTGTGCCCTGCTTTAGGGAGCAGTCTGCTTTGTGTCTCTCTGTTTTGGGGTCCTTGTGTGTTATCGTTCTGAATTCTAAGAAATAAACAAGTGCTAGATTGCAACCTTCCAGCAAGAATATTTTTTTAAAGCTAACATCTCTGTGTTTATGCTGTGAACATAAACAGTAACTCTGAGTCATCACATTGATTTCAATAGGAAAAGTTTCAAACTAAGGTACTGCTAAGCATGAATAATGGTGGCAAAATCTGACCCTAAGGGTATGTCTACACAGGGATAAAAAACACATGGCTAGCTTTGGTCAGCTGACTTGGGCTCACAGGGCTGAAAAAACGTCACTGTGTAGATGTTCAGGCTCAAGCTGGATCCTGAGCTCTGGGACCCTGCAAAGATGGAAGGTCCCAGAACTCAGACTCCAGCCTGAGGCTGAATGTCTACACAATGATTTTTAGCTCCGTGACCCAAGTCCTGGGAGCCAGAGTCAATGGGCCCAGGACAGTCATGGCTGTGCTAATGTACCCTGACTGACTTGCCAAGATCGCACAGAAAAGCTGAGGCACTCAACTCAAATTGTCAAAGGACAACAGGACAAATTGACACAGCCGTGAAGGGTGCTCAGGAGGACTTGCTGCAGAGAAAGAGGACAAGTGGAATAATCGTTACAACATATCAAGCTTCTATAATTTGTAAACATATTTTTTGAAAAGTTGGCTGCATAAACTAGACTGTTTCTTGGGCAGATCTCTATTTAATGGCCAGTACTTGGTAATGTGACCAGAAACTAACTTTGGTAGCATTGAAGGGATAACATTTGTGTAAGAATTCATGAATGGTTTCTTTAATCTAACATACAAACAAACACATGATGACTCTGTCCAACATCAGCCATACATAGCACCTCTCTCTTTTTAATATAAACCTATTTATTCCAACCAGTGAAAGGAAATTTCCATTCTCCTCTTGCGTTTGAGAGCTCCTGCCTCTCACTGAAAGTCAAACTAAAAGCAACAAAACTAAAAGCTTTTCCAGCCCCCGCACTGCAATTCAGCAAACTCAGACCATGTTCAGAGGAAATTAACAAATGTTGCTAGCTATTATATTTTACTTATAAGAACCCAGAGTGAAGAAATCATGGAGAAATTAGCAGTATGTGCAAGCTCCAGTATTTATACAGTGCATGTATTTCAATTTCACACTACCTTCCGTGCTGTGTCAGTATTTACACCTATGCAAAATGGTATAAAACACAATGGTAGCAAATTTTTCACATCTACTTTGTACAAGCATAAATAACTCTGGAAGGGGCCAGGCAATGAAGAATGCACCCATATGAGCCTGATCTCTGATCTCTGTTAAGGCTGGATTTAGCTGGTGCTATATGTTCATACAATGGAACCTCCCCCGCATTTATCCTTTTGCTTCCCTGTGCAGACTGAAGATTTGGATATGTAAGTATTTGCCTAGAATAGGTAGGCATGTAATTTGCTTCTGGTAAAAGCCAGCAGAGTTTGGCAGTGACAATTAGGTGGAGAAAGGTAATTGTCTTCCCTGGAGGATTTTGATATTTGGAAATGTGGTTTTGTTCTGATTTAGAATGAAAAATAACACTTTTGAAGCTGCCTGTGAAAGAAAATGGAGCATTGGCTCCAGGGAAGTCCACCTGGTGGATTGATTTGGAGCTGCAGACTCTGGAAGCCTGGGCTGCTGAGGAATGAAGTCAATGGAATTAGACTAGGGGAAAACTGGCTTAATTAGAATCAAATCCGGTGGCTCCAGCAGCTCAAACTGAGACTCACTAGAATGGCGTATCTCTACCAGAAAACAAAGACCACTATCAAACTTTCAGAGTGACGTTAAAATAACACAACCTCTATTAAAATCCATAGAATGTAATCTCAGGCCAGAGTGATATGGTGTGACATTAGAGACCAATAAACACATACTGTACAAATAAAACAAAATATTTTGCAAGGAAACTCTGGCAAAGTTTATTGCTCACAGTTTATCATGGAATTAGGAATAAAAGACTTTGAGGACACTGTGGTAATTGGAAGTTAAGGAATGGCTTATCAATGTAAACTGAAAATATGTTAACTACAGTTTGTATTAATCAGCCATATTACTGGGTTTGATAGTAATGAATGCAAATAATTATGATTATTTATAAATGGGCCAAAGTCTAATCATTAGATATGTCATGGATATTGGACATTGATGAGTAATGTAACTCAGTCTATTTTATAGTTACTCAATTGTATTTATTTGTTATTAGCACAGTATTTAAAATTTATGAAGGCATTTCATTAATTTAATTGGTATTAATACTGAAAGTCACAATGATTCAAGCCAAGTTAGAAGGGCACAACTGCTGCTGTGTGCATAGGACTGACCTTGGATATTGCTCTGCCAATACTGGCCATTAAAATATTTCACCATCTGTGCTTACATACACAGACTAATTATTATTTTAATATCACAAATTCAATTCAACAGGTGACATATTTATGTCAAAATACCTACCTATACTGTTGTGGGGAAACTCTTTTTAACTGAAGAAATAAAATACACAGTGAATTAAGTACAAATTTTACAAGACGTATCTGTTGGTACGAACAGACTTTTTCTCCATCTGCACTGATGAACCCCTTTTATTATGCACAGCCCCATTGCAATAAATGCTGGGCTGCCTCTGCAGAGCACTTTGTGGAAGGAGAACCTTAGTTAGATCAGATTGCATTGTAACTTGACATAAATGGCTCGTCTTTTTGTAACTGGGCAGTTAACAGAGCTTTTTATGTGGCTGAACTGTTTTTAATCTAGCCTCTAGTTTTTCCACATGTGAAATATATTTATATTGAACCATAGTTAACATGAGTTAGTATATTGCAGAGATGAAAGGAACTGAACCACATTCTCTCTGTTTAACAGCTCAATCCTGCTTTCACTGCGCACTCAAATCCTCCTAGTTTTGGGGCCACAAAGCATGCAGGGTCTGGATTTAAACCATTAACCTGTCAGGAAGGTCAAATCCCCAGCTTTGACACTTTTGGCACACCACTTGGGTCCGGATCCTCAAAGGTACTTAGGCCCCTAACTTTCATTCTTTGGGGATGTTGACCATCATCTCTCTGAACCTCAGTTCTCCATCTGTTAGATAGGGACAATATTTCCTCTCTCTCACCTTTGTCTGTCTTGTCTACTGAGGCGGAGATTTCCAAAGACACAACTGAGAGCTAGGTGCACATCCCCCATGGCTTTCTAATGAGGAGAGGGTGCCCACCTGCTCTTTGTGACTTAACCTCTCCCCCTCAGATAGCAAGCTCTGCCAGGCAGGCTCTGTCACTTACTCTGTTAATATACAGTAGCTGTCACAATGCAGCTCCTTGGCCTCTTGGCACCACAATGACACAAGTAATAAATACTATTAACCACATCAGTTCATGTCATCCACAGAAAGCCTGGGTTACTTGGTGAAATCCAGCTGTCAAACCGAGACCAGGGCTCAGTACTATGTGTAGCCCTGCCCACCATGGCACAGCTCCCACTACTATCACCACGCTACTTGTACAGGCTGTTGGACCATCTGTGTAACTGCACATCCCATGGCCTTTCCCTCTGGTCCACACCAGCCTTTCACTGCCTTCTACACAGGACCATTATTGAGACCCCTCCATTATGCACAGAGGATAGCATGTTTAATAGCCAGCTCCTCGGTGCAGTCTCAACTCAAGGCGTAAGTGCTGTACATAGCCTTGTGCAGTCCCTCTGCACTAGGGTGAATTTCACCCTAAGAAGAGTCACTGTTTGATTTTAATAGTACTCTCCAATCCCAAGCATACTGCTTGGCTGGTCCAGATATTGTTCCTTTTCCGGTCTAACTGGGGGGCCAGTCATGATTATTTACCACTGCAACTCATTATATTGTCTGTGCAGTCTCCACACACGAACATGAATCTCTTTTCACTTCTCATTTACATGGTGGAAAGAGCAATGTACCCAGTGCGGATTTTCAGCTCATCACTACGTATGTTTAAAAAAAAAAAAAAGAAAGTCACCACGCAACATAGGATGTCTGAACTGGCTCAGTAAAGAGAAACCAACAAAAATAGGTCATTCCTTCTACTTTACTACTGTAATTAGAGGCAATGGTTTGGCTTCCTACATTTGCAAAGTATTTTTTCAACTTAGATCTTAAATCACCATCTCAAGCTGGAGATGGAAGGCAGCAGAAAATAGCTTGCCCGTTTTGGCAGGTCCATTGTTATTTGTGATCCTGTTTTCTTAACAGCAAAAGCACTTGAGGAGATGGGTCTCAAATTCTAGCTTTGAAACAGTGCAAGTAAAATGCCTTGAATCAGCATCTTTTATGTATTCCACATGTTAGGTGGGATATTAGTGATTAAAAATGTGCTGGCTTGCACGTTTCTAATACATCTGATACCCAGAGATAGCATCACATTCTGAATGATTGTGTTACATTGTATAACAACAAAAAATATTTGCATGGTACCCTTTTCTGCCAAGCATCCTAGACCCCTTATACAAAACAATGAAATTGCTAATAAAGTATATTTTTAAATGATGCAGTGCCAGATATTTTGGCAAATAGGACAATTTTTTAAGCTGTGGTTTGAGGAGTGGGAGTTAAGTCAGAAGAATTTCTCAAATCAGAAGCCAGGGTTGGACCAGCAAAAATACAGGCTCAGCACCTGTTGTGTCCCAGCACTCCAATGCATGCCCTCCAGTCTGGCACAGAGAAAGGTACGTGGGACTTAATCCATGTCTCACAGACAGGTGTTGCAGGGGGTAAAGATTTGGTATTAAAACACTATTTGAAATTCAGATACCTTCCAGAAAGCTTTTCCAGGCATCCCTACATTTGTTTTTATACTGCTTAGTTAGATATTCTTCACAGTCTTAACTCAGATAAAGGAAATATTGTTTTCAATAGCTGAAGTAGTTATTGAGCCTTTCTATTGGTCTCTTCTGTACCATTCACCTTTTAGTCTTCTCATTCTGGCATTTTTTAGTAATAATTAGATGAATTCATATTTGATATATGCCCATAAGGCAGTAAGATTACTTCTTTGTCAGGTATAAAATTGAAAATATCTAAACAGGGTATCACATCTCATAAAGAAAGTATGCATATTACACAAACTTCCAAACATAGAAATAGACAGATACTTAAAATATTCAGGTGTCAAAATGTAACAGAAACATTTCAAAAGAGCAGTTTGAGCATACCCAATTTGTGTTGATCACAGAATGTCTGATTTTATGGTACTAGATGTGTGTATGAAAGTGTTTGCAGAATTGCATGCCTAAATCATGCTCATAGTTACCATAATTGCTCACTGGAAATAAATGGAAAATAAAAGTAAATCAAGTGTGGTCAAAGAGCTCTACATTACCCAATTTGCAGGTGCAATAGTGATCATTATTTTGCATGCCCAGTTTATTCAATATTATTCGGATTCAGCAGATGGGGCTGTTAGAAACAATGTATAGATAATCAAATATTGGAAGAAATCCTATATTAGTTTTAGTGCAGTTCTTTTTAATCAGATTTTGCTTATACCCAGGTGAAGCCTGATGTCTCTGTAAGACTATCCAATTGAAATCCATGTCTTAGGTTTGCAGCTGTTGACTAGAGGTTATGCCCACAAAACAAAAACAGTAGGTGGCGTCAAATGCATGGTGGTATTTTAAAGTGCATGCAATATTCACAGAAGAAAAATATAGCTGTGTTTATCTTCTGGAGCAGTATAGCATGGGTATTGCCAAGACAGGTTCACCATACCAAAATACTGAATATGGAAGGCCTACTCCTAGAAGGTGTCTGACTTGATGTTCTCCTCCTTGGCCTTTCTACTGGCATTCCTAACCAACAGTATCAGTTAGTTCTAGTTGTTGTGTTGGTAGTTTTTGGAATATGAAACTGCACTAAGTCCACAAACCCATTTTACATAGACCATGGGACAGCCTCAGATAGTAAGAGCTTTTATGCAATATTGAACTGACTCACAGTTGTCCCGATGATGTAAAGGAGAAACACGCCATAATTCCATCATTCGTTCATTGAGCCATCCACCTCATTGACCACTACAAAAAATGTGATTATGAAGGCATTTCAGTTTATTGCTACTGAGGAACACCTATCTCAATGTCTGAACTTTTCTGTCACTCTTCTAAACAAAACAGGTGCAATGTCTTTTAATAAAAAAATATTTCCATATTCTGTGGGAATCTTTATATCTAAGAATGTTCCATAGGCTATGATGATCTGCAAGAGTTAAATACTTAACACTGCAACAGAACCAGACCCTTTTGGTTAGTTAAGCACATGAGATATATTAGAAACTGGGTGTTGGACTGCTTTCACTTAATGCTTTTTTTCCAGTGACCCAGTGATTGGTCTAAAACTCACCAGCATTATTGATCTTAAACATTCAGAACTTTAAGTTACTGATTAGGAAAAAAATCAATGTAGCTTGCCCTGAACAGGGATGACCTGAACTCCTATGGCTTTATACTAAAAGTACTTTGCACTTAATAATGATAGCAATTTGTCTTTACATGGTGCTTTTTTAATTTGAAAAAACTCATATTGCTTTACAAACATTAGTTATTTAAGCTTCATCACACCTTCTGAGAGAAAGCATTATTAGAATATTAAACTTACTAGTGGTAAACTTGTGATACTAAATGCCTCCCTGAAATCATGAAGAATAAAGAAATAAAACAGGAGCCATGATTTCCAATCTCTTCCCATAACCAGGGCTCTTCATCATGGAAGGATCATGTGAAATTCTATTGGCCCCAGGAAAGTAATTTTTTTATGGGAAAGTAAAATATTGTTTTTCTCCCTCTATCATCCTCATGGTAAATGGTGAGTAGATTGTGCACTTTGGCTGGTAAATTTTCCTAGTCATTTTGAAAGTGATCATAGGGGAATGTGTAATGCACAGAGGCAGGGGTTGCATTTATACTCCTATAATAATTAAGAAGGTAAAAAAAGACTAACACTCTTGTCCTGTGTGTGTTTGGGGGGAAAATGCTTTAAATTCCCAGGGGCTTATTCTACATACCAAAAAATCTGATGGACTTTCAGGATTTTGTGCAATCAGTGGACATAGGACTGGTCATATCACAAAGAAATTTAATCTAAAATCATATGGGGAAATTGCCGCCTAATTTACCTGAATTGTGTATTTTGAAGTGTCACAGTTCAGTGTAATTGGACCTGTATTCCCCCTCTATGGTCTATCAAGGCCATCAGCCTTGTGGCTCCCCAGCTCTCATATCTCTTGGGAGGAGACCCATGTCTCTCCTCCTCCTGACTGGGGTTTTTCCAGGCTGTGCAGTTCCCTGCCTATACTGAGGGTTCCTCATCAAGTCAAACTGCCTGAGCATGCCTGCTTTGTTTTTCTTCTCAGATGCTATAAACAACGTAACTGTTCACCATTACAAGGTGTTGCACAACTTTGTCTAAGCAAGCACATATATTCTTGAAGTGAACACATTACAGAGAAAACATATTAAAAACAGTAAAAGAACCTACGCACATGATAAGATGTTTACCAGATATCAACCCAACTCCATCAAGGGCTCTGGCAGGTGAACAGTCCTCCAAGCCACACCAAGAGTTTTTTCTCTGGTTACAAGTTCACTCATGAACCTTTCAGTGACTGCTTTATACTGTTTTGGTCTCTGATCGTGTCCTCTTTTATCAGGTGATCGGCAGACCAAGGTCCCCTCCTCAGGGAGAAAGTTCAAAAGACTGACTTCCTGCAGACCCAGAGGCTGTATGTCATTTCAAATAGTCCTTTCAAGCTCATAACACTTCTCAAGGTTTACGTTAGTCATGTCTCTCCCCCTAGAGACATTATGTACAATCCCTCAAAATTATTAAACTTTGCATTTCCAATACAATAGACTCCAAAGATACTTAAACTTAATTCAGTAAGGTTTGTCCAGGAAATTGCACGGTCACGCTAAGTATACACAGTCCAGGGGTGAAAGTAACTTAAAGGATTAACTGATATCTGGAGTCCTTAGGAGGGGATGGGGCCTCAACCAGAAGAGGCATGGCCTTTCAATCCCTGGGCACTTTAAATCAGGTTTTAAAGGGCCCAGGGCTGGGGCTGTGGTAGCAGCAGTTAGGAGCCCAGGGTCCTTTAAATCACCCCTGGGAGCTACCAGCCAGGGGAAGCCGATCCACGCCAGTACGGTGCACCATCTCTCGCCGGTATGCCGTACCAGGGCATACCAGCTTACTTTCACCTCTGACACAGTCCCATACATACTCTGGGTTAATTATTAAGTAAAAAGTAATTTTATTAAATACAGAAAGTAGGATTTAAGTGGTTCCAGGTAGTAGCACACAGAACAAAGGGAATTACCAAACAAAATAAAATAAAACACGCAAGTCTAAACCTAATACAGTAATAAAACTGAATACGGATAAAACCTCACCCTCAGAGATGTTCCAGTAAGCTTCCTTTTACAGACTAGTCTCCTTCTAGTCTGGGTCCAGCAATCATTTACACCCCCTGTAGTTACTGTCCTTTGTTCCAGTTTCTCTCAGGTATCCTTGGGGGTGGAGAGGCTCTCTCTTGAGCCAGCTGAAGACAAAATGGAGGGATCTCCCAGGGGTTTTTACAGACCTTCTCTTGTGGGTGGAGACCCCCTTCTCTCTCCTATGCAAAGTCCAGCTCCAAGATGGAGTTTTGGAGTCACATGGGCAAGTCACATGTCCATGCATGACTCAGAATTTACTGGTAGCAGCCGTGGTTCACATGCTGCCTTGAACATCCTAAGTAGACTTCTTATGTGGATTGGAGCCTTCCAAGATCCATTGTCCCTTAAATGCTTCTCGATTGGACACTTAACTTGAACATTCCTTTCTCAAGGAGCTGACCAAATGCTTTACTAAGACTACTTAGAAATCAAGCAAATACACAGCCAATATTCATAACTTTGAATGATACATACATACAAATAGGAGGAATAGATTCAGTAGATTATAACCTTTACAGAGACATGTTACATGGCATATATAGCATAAAACATATTCCAGTTATGTCATATATACATTTATAAGCAGATTTCCATAAAGCCTTCTGGGGTGCAATGTCACAATGTGGTGTATTGAAAATTGTGCTAAAAATATATGCTATCACTTTTAATTCTGTGGGGTTTCTCTGGCCCTGCTTGTCGGCAAGTGTGTGATCTAGGCCTAGCAGCAGTCAGTTTGCAGACAGTCTACAGTAAGATGAGTCAAGCCGTCTCTGATTTAAGAAGCAGCCTGCACATGTGCTCTCTCCCTCCGCCCCTTGTGTGTTATCATTCTGAGTTCTAAGAAATATAGTGTTATTGCAACCTTCCAGCAGGAGTATCTTATGTTTTCATCTAACTTTTCTGTTTGTAGGCTTTGTATATAACAGTGTGTGTGTTGTGACGATATGATTCTGGCGGGACCCAACTGAGAGTGCCAATTCAGGACCAATTGCTTAAACAGGGCAGTTACAGCCCTAGGCTGGGGTTTTTCCACCTCTAAGGCAAACCAAACCAGCCAGACAAAAAGGACTTTGCTGTTACCCCACTGGCTAACCACAAGTCACACAAGCAATTTCCTTAGCCACTCCAGTCTCCCCGTATCACCACCAGTACCTCTTGTCCTGGGGATGAATGGTTATGAAAACCAACACCCCAATAAATGAAAAAGGTTCCCTCGATCCCAAAGGACCAAGCCCCAGACCCAGGTCAATATACACATCAGATCTTTCCCACAAATCACGCTGTTGCCAACCCTTTAGAATCTAAAATCTAAAGGTTTATTCATAAAGGGAAAAAGGTAGAGATGAGAGCTATAATTGGTTAAATGGACTCAATTACATACAGTGATGGCAAAGTTCTTAGTTCAGGCTTGCAGCAGTGATGGAGTAAACTGCAGGTTCAAATCAAGTCTCTGGAGTACATCCTCAGCTGGGATGGGTCATCAGTCCCTTGTGTAGAGCTTCAGCTTGTAGCAAAGTCTCTCCAGAGGTAGGAAGCAGGATTGTAAGACAAGATGGAGATGAGGCATCAGCCTTATATAGGCTCTTCCAGGTGTAAGAACAATTCTTTGTTCTTACTGTGGAAAATTACAGGAAAATGGAGTCTGCAGTCACATGGGCAAGTTCCTGCACTTTGCTGAGTTACAAGGCGTATCTGCCTCCTCTCAGTGGGTCAATTGTGTAGCTGATGGTCCTTAATGGGCTATCAAGCAGGCTAGGCAGAGCTAACACCAACTTGTTTGGGATTTTTCCCAGAAATACAGCACAAAATTTGAAATACAGACAGTATACAGCCAATACTCATAACTTCAACTACAAAATGATACAGACATACAGACAGCATAATCATAACCAGCAACCCATAACCTGGTTTTAGACACCTTATATGACCCCCTTTACGTAAGATTTGGTGCCACTACAGGACCTTGGTTACAAACCATGTTCTATGTGGTCCCAGTTTATATCAATAACGTCACATGTGTGTAAATAAAACAAATTACTCTTGAAATACTAAGACTCTGTCACTCATTTCTCCTCCTCTGGAAAGCTGATTTGCAAGTCCCCAGAAATCCACTGTTGCTTGGTAGAGGGGTGACTCCGGTGTCAGAATAAGACACTGGTATCTAAAGAAAGGGTAACAAAACACATGCCAGAAGTCTGCTTACCTAACTTCCAGGGCCATCACTGGGAGTTCAACATGCAGAATGCAGAGAGGATACACTCCCAGCCCACAAAGAGAGAATCTGGAAGGTAGCAGACCCTATAAGGAGGCTATGCTACAGCAGTAGAGGGAGAAGAGACCATACATCCTTTGCCTTCTGACATGGACATTTAATGTGGCTGCTCAATATTCAAAAAGAAAAGGTAAAGAGGTTTTCCAGGGACAAGCCTTAAGACGAAAGATGTCCTGAAGCAAGAGTCAGGCAGGAATGATGAATTAGTCACTACATTGACCATCACCCCTCTACCAAGCAACAGTGGATTTCTGGGGACTTGCAAATCAGCTTTCCAGAGGAGGAGAAATGAGTGACAGAGTCTTAGTATTTCAAGAGTAATTTGTTTTATTTACACACATGTGACGTTATTGATATAAACTGGGACCACATAGAACATGGTTTGTAACCAAGGTCCTGTAGTGTGTAGTGGCACCAAATCTTATGTAAAGGGGGTCATATAAGGCTGAAAAAGTTTAAGGAATAAAGGATGAACCCAGTTCTAGAAACTGTACACCTATGCACTATTATGCAGAGTATTCATGATGACATAAGATTAAAATCCCCCTTAGGTAACAGTTTACACCCTGTGTATGAGTAACCTGTAGTTTTCAGTGTTTACATGCAATATGGGCCTTCCTTGTCCTTGGCACAAGATGATGTGCTGAAATGTGACACGCCAGCCCGAAGTTAGCTGGAAGCCATTATTTCCATCAAGTGGGCAGGTTGCAGAAGGAATCCAGATGGCAGCTGTGCAGGTTAACCACAGATATAAGTGCAGTCAGACTCATACACAGCAGCAATTGGCATGACAGTCTATTTTGGTTTGATGCTTTTCAGAGAACACATGCTACCGAAGGAACACGACTGTAGCATGCACACCCCTTCTTTCCGTATTTTTACTTTTATTTAGATTACAGAATGCAGCAAGCACTTGCCAAACATGTAGTGATGAGATCACTGCCCAAAGGAGCTCACAGTCTAAGAATAGGATAGAACAGTCTTATCTTCACAGCTGTAGGGAGAGGCAAGGCTACCACGCTGACAGTCCTTGGACTTGACATTTTGGCTGCAGTAATTTCATTTCATGTTGCAGATCAAACCTTTGAGATAATCCTCTCTGATCTTTCATGTTTCAAATAATTAATGGCGATGAGCTGTACTTTATCGCCCCTACTCCTGAATATCTCCAAAATACCACTAAGTGTCATTGTTTCCTAAAATGACTTTACAGTTTGGTGACAGTTATGTGTTATTTAGCAACCTCAGCAATGCAGTGCTGTATTCCTAAGGGATTACATTTTAAGAGACAATGTCCTATAAGAGACCACAGCCCACACCACAGCATTCTGGATTCTGGCTGCCTGTGCATGCACAAATGGGGCTCTCACAGATTCTATTTCGTCCTTTATACATGGAAGCAAGGAGCAGCCAGAATCATAGTCCTTGTGCTCTCTAAGCACATGGTATAGGGTAGTGACTAGAGATGGCACCGCACTCAAAAGATTATGTGATGGGAGCTGGTGATGGAATGACCAGAGCCCAACCCTCCTGCATACTGGCTGGTGGTAGGAGTCTGGTGCTCAGGAGCATTTGTGGCCCATCTCCAAGAAAGAGGGAAGAGACCCACTTTAAAGTACTATTCCACAATGCACCTGAAGGCATTTTGCCTCCTGCAGAATGCTGCCCTGAGTTCCTTCAGCAGTTGCCACTTGGCTTCTTCACATACACAGCTCCTCAACCTCTCCAGTGACTGTTGTTCTAGAGACCACATTACATAACTGAAGACATACCAAAGCCTGTGAGAATTGCCACAATGCAGCAATACCACTAGTTATGGGTAAATCATACCAAGTATAGCCGTTCAAGCTTGGGGATGCTTGCTCAGTCTTACGCAACCAGATCTCTAGATCACTTTGGTAGAGAGATCAGGATGGATTCAAACTCTTAAAGCATTTCTGAATCCTTCCTCTTTCTTTCTTAAACTACCAATTTTCAAGGCCAAGCACCCACAACTGAGGACAAATTTTCAACAGAATTCAATAACCATTTTTAAACACTTACATATGGGCCAGATTTTCAAAAACAGGCAGCAGTCAATTGTGACCCAGTCAGATTCCCAAAAGAATTCAGCACCAAACATTGCGAGCTCTTTTGAAAACCTGGCTACCTATTTTGGAGCTGAGCTTTTTTTTTTTTTTTTTTAAAAAAAAACAAGTTCTTAATTTCCATGGAGAGTGAATGATGTTCTTTCATTTTCATAGACAGGAATCAGCACTTCTGCAAAGTTGTTGTCTTGTCCCATGATAATCATATCAGGACATGAATTTAGAGAGCAACTCTTGCAGGATCCTTTGTCAGGGTTTGATCCAAGGTTTCAAACTGGAAGATCATCACTTTCCCAGGGCCAATCAGAGGGTGGACCCGGAGGGCCATTTGGCATGGGCATCAAGCTCAAAGGGGGCCTCAAATTTAGACACTTGTTAATTTTTTGGCATTTGATAATTTTTGCAACTTGTTTTTATGTGCATCTCTATCAGGTCAAAATGTGACACACTCTCTTAGCTTAGAGCTGCAAATTTAAGCAAATAATAGATGCGATTTGGTAAAAGACATCATTTTTTTGTAACTGATAGAGATTGTCATATTAAAGAGTTAAAACATTCATAAATATTGCGTATTTTTGTCATTTTGCCTGCATCAGTGGCTTCAGGTGAACGCACCTTCAACGTGTTGAAGCAGATAAAGAACTATCACCATTCAACTATGGGACAAGAGCGTTTGAATGGGCTTGCCATGCTGAATATCAGCTGTGACATTGCATGAAAGCTAGATTTTTCCTCAATAATTAGTGCATTTGCACAGAAAAAGGCTAGAAAAGCATTTGTTTAATTAATAAAAATATATTATGTCTCACTCTTTTTTTGGTGCATTATTTTGTTTTCATGTGTTGTCATTTTTTATTTTTATTATGGCTAGGGCCCTCCAAAGCTGGAAGTGGCCTGGGCCTCTCTGAACCTCTGAGAGGGCCTGCACTTTCCTTACAATGTTACATTCAAAAGGGTTGACAGGCATTAAAGTGTGTGCCCTGTGCAATATTTCCTTCAGCAATATGTCTCCACTCTAAAAGAACTCCATTGCTATCTTTTATTTTGTAAGAGGGTTTGAGGTTGTCTTTAACAAGCATACCATATAAGCCATCAGCAGGCATTGTGTTTCTTATAGATTTTAAAATGAAAGTGTGTTTTACTTTATTTCTTTATGATGTTCCAATGGGCAACCCTTTAGTTCAACAGAGTATCATAACTGTCATACAAGTTACATGTTAACAGTTACAAGCTACATACTGTCACATGTCCCCTGTCACATCCTATCCCATTACATTATCATAATTGTCATACAAGTTACATATTAACAGTTAGATCTGCAGTTAAGAGCTTGTCAATGTGTTGGGGGGTTTTTAAACACACTTTATTTTGCTTACAAATCCTAACCAACTTTTTAGAAACATGAATATTCTCTTGAAGGGCTCGATTGTGTAAGGTGCTGAGCACGGTGGCCCTGACCAAGTACTAACTAACCCAGTGCTTAACTTTAAGTATTAGATTAGGCCCATTCACTTTAATCTCTCCTCCTTTTCTGGACTCTACAGAGGGCACTTCACAACACTTGGGCTTTAGGGGGATGGAGCCTGGAGGAATTATAAGGAGGAGCTGGGAGGGAGCTTGACAAAGAGGTATAAGGGCTGAAATTCTGGTCCTATTCAAGTCAAAAGGAATTTTATAACTGACTTGAATGGGGCCAGGATTTCACACAGTCCCCACTCTCACCTTTCAGAGGGTCTGCTTTACATATTAGAGTTTGTCAGAAAAAAAATTTACCGCAAAATTTTCCCACTCAAAATATTGGAGTGAAATGAAAAACATTCATTTCACTCTGAGTTGCATTTTCCAACAAAATAAAAGTAAAAATGTTCAGTGAGAGTCAAGACAAAAATGAAAATTTTAATTTAGTTTGGAAATTTCCACCCAAAACTTCAAATAATTTCCAATGAGCGCTTTTCACAGGAGGATGATTTCTTGACCAGCTCTATTATGTATTCTGAGGCACTCCACCCCTAGGGTCACCTGGAGTCAGGGGAAATAACTAATAATGCCTTTCCCTTTGAGCTGCACTGCCAGTGAAGTTAGCAGTTGTATCCTGGGGCTCAGAGCCAGTGCTGAGACATAAGGCCCTCTGGTGCTGACAACCCTGACCTCCCATAGATCCCAGGACCCACCATGCTTCGAACAGGGACCCATAGCTTATTCCACAAGAAGGTAAGTACAGCCTCCACACTACAAAAAGTGAGTAACTACGTGAGCAGATGCCCATGGATATGCACTTCTGAAGTGTGTCCCTCCCCAAACTCCCCAGGCACTTTATAAACATTAATGATTAAATTCTTGCAACACTCCTATAAGGTTGGTAAATATTAGAGAGGGTTGAAATATAAGAAAAAGAATTTTGTGAAAAATTTCAATGTCACAATTGTTGGTATTTTCAAAAGATCACAATAAAACAATTTCTCATTTTTAAATTTGTCATGTAACTTCTTTTGTTAAGTGTAATAAAATGAGTGATTTTCACCCCACAGTTTCTTTTTCCCCTTTTGTGATCCAAACTAAAGTTTGCTTATTTCAAAAAAGTCACAGAATGACAGAGTTCTAGAGTTTCATTTCCTTTTGCCATGTTAACACTTTTGAAATGTTAAGAAATAAAATGAAAAATGAAAAAGTGAAAAAGAAAAACCCTAAAAGTTCTCCACTCAGGGTAGAAATTAATAAAGGAAAAAAAGAACAAATGAGGAAAAATTCAAAATTTCAGGTTTTTATGGAGAAACAACATTTCTAAAAAAAACCCAAAGCTTTTTGCAAATGTTCTGAGTTTTCAAAAAAGGCATTCTTTTTCATTGGGAAAAGAGTTCTAAATTAAAAAAAAAATAGCCAGCTCTAATAGGTAGAACTGGGTAGGAAATTGTTTTCCCATCCTGAAAGAATTTTTGAGATGTCAGATGTTTCCCATCCTGAATTGGGTTGAAGTCAAAATTGTTAATTTTTTTTGTGAACAAAAACAAACAAACAAACAAAAAAGATCAGGTCAAAGTGCTTTGTTTAGATTTCAACCTTTAACAAAAATTAAAACATTTTTGAATGAAATTAACAAGCTTAGAAACAAAGTTGTTTCAATGTGAAAAATTGAGCTTTTTTTTCCAAAAGTGTCAAAACAGGATCTTGACAATTTTGAAACTTTTTAATGATTAAAATGGAAAGTTCATCGACCCTTTCCTGCAGTTTGTTTTGACAAAACATTTTCCAACCAAAAAAAAAAAACTTTTATAATAAAATTCCTGATCAGCAATCCTAGTGAATATTATTATGCCCACTTTGCAGATGGGAAATTGAGTAACAGGGATTACACAACAAGTGTGTGGCAAAACAAGGACTAGAAGCCAGACAGAAGAATATAAACTGCATTTGCATCAGAAGAAAGACGTCCAGTTTTAAATTTTCTTTGAAAGAGCTATGTCCTCTGCTTTATAAATGCTAAGTGCTGTGTTGTTAAAAATGTAGTCTGAATGATAAATACAGTATGCTGTGTATATCCTCAGATGCTGTTAAACAGAGAATGCTCAGAGACCATGCATAAGTTTTTACCACGCAACATAATTAGAGGAAAAGAAATTAAAGAAGCAAGGACAAGACAACAACATAAGACCAGAAAATACTCTTATCTGGGTGTCCATCTCTGTTTTTATTATTGTCGCACTAACATGACTAAATGCAGAAGTGAAAGAACGCCCCTCCCTCAAGGACAAAAGAGGAGCCTGACCACTGATGGAAATATAACTGCTCTGACCACAAGACAGTTGCTCTATAGACGTTAGAGAAGCATTGCACTAACTCTGCTAAAGTCCATTCAAGAGATTGTAGCCCCGCTGGAAGATGCATTTTCAAAAGGATAAACAGCTGAAATGGAATGTTTCCAACAGTTTTAACTTGGGGCAAAATCTAGAAAAAAAATAGGTTTGATTTAGTGGCATAGCACAGTCTTTTGCAGTGCAGAAGTGACATATGTTTCCACTCAATTGCTTGAGCCCTAAAGCTGCAATACTGTACAATAAATCTCCATAGGTTGATTAAAACTCCTCCTGTCCTCCACCCCTTTGGTCTGTCAGCGCTTGAATTGATGATCTTCAAAAATGCAGCAAACCTTAGACCAGGCCTCATATGATTTAAAGGGTAGTTATAGACAAAGGGCAGTAGTTTGTCGTAGGGGATTGGAAAGTATTGGCCTTTTTGATCTGATGAGTTGTGCTTTAGTATTTTTTAAAAGCACCCAGATAAATGCTTTACAAGTATGAATAAATTAATTCATTTAAGGGCTGGATTATATCATTTAGTGTCCAGCCCACATTCTGTACAGTGTTGCTCTTAATACATTGGGACACATTGGCTCTTTAAATAGAAAGCACTCTCCTTGAGAAATAGTGGAATGCAGAAAGTGCTCCTGCTAGAAGTTACCAATTATCTGTGCTCCTCTGAGCATGTGAACTGCTCCCTTCTAGTACCTCCTGCAGTACTATCAACCCCAAAGGCAGGAGGCCAGGCCAAGTCCCCACCAGCCTCCACCTTGGCCGGGGAAGGAAGGTATACACTGTAGTCTCTTAAGAGGTGGTTTAGCAGGCATGGTTCTCTTGTGTAGTGAGGAAAATCTGGGGCAAAGATCAGTACTTGGTCCTGCTAGTGAAGTAGGGGGCTGGACTCAATGACCTTTCAAGGTCCCTTCCAATTCTAGGAGATAGGTATATCTCCAATTATTTTTTTTTATTTTAAATTGTGCATTAATTTCCCGAGTGCCTTGAAGTTCATTGCCTCCTGGAGCTTGGCTGGGGCTATGCACCAATCTCAGTGCAGACCAGTGTCTTGATCCTACCACCGATCCTTTGATGGTTGGATAACACATGGGCTTAATTGTTTTTGGAGAATGTGGTAATCATATAACTTAAGTACAATGAATCTAGTGCTCCTAGTGCTGGTGGAAACTGGTCCACACCACTGAGTCACTGTGCAATCTGGCACAATGACATTTTCAGTTTAGCAGAGGCTGAGGATTAGAAGTCAGGGGTGTTGGAAATAAAGGATCAGAGCTGGTTGGGGAACCATGAGCAGCACTGGTCTATGCTGTCACGAGCGCTAGCTTATGCTGTCAATTTCTCACTTTCAAGATAACTCAGAGCTACCCCAGACTTAAAAAGAAAACGGAATCATGACTTGGTGAGTCAGCACACTTTTCTGCTTTTCCTGACCACCACCTGTTGGGTTAAACCACACAGCGCAAGAAACACTCTGAATAGAAACAGTAAATATGTTCCCACCCATCAGTGAGCCTATGAGTAACTGTAAATCAAGGAACAAAGCAAATCACGAGTAACTGTAAATCAAGGAACAAAGCAAATCAGCAGCTGGCATTGTAGCTGAGTTAATTTTATAAGGTGCCAACAACATGGTCTCTACAAAGTCACATTTTCCACAATATTTTTAGAAATATTCTCTGTAATGAAAAATTGTGTGTGCAGTTTATTCGTTCATACACAAAACACAAAGAGACAAAGCCACAATCACAGAGATGACAGAAAAATAGGCAAAACAAAGTAAAACTCTCAAGGACTGAAAATGTTAAACTGAAAAATGTGTAAATTTAAGAGCATAGAAGTTGTCATACTGGATAAGACCTAAGGTCCATTGAGGCCAGTATCCTGTCTCCTGCAGTGACCAGGGCTGCCCGGGAGAGGGGGGGAAGGAGCAAGTGAGGCAATTTGCCCCAGGCCCTGGGCCCCAAAGAGGCCCCCACGAGAATATAGTATTCTGTAGTATTGCAACTTTTTTTTATGGAAGGGGCCCCCGAAATTGCTTTGCCCCAGGCCCCCTGAATCCTCTGGGTGGCCCTGGCAGTGGCCAGATCTTTCAGAGGAAGGTGTTAGAACCCACAGTAGGCGGGTGTGAGAATCTGATTTTGCACTAAGGTAATGTGGCCTTTGAGACTAAAATCCTCTGGTTAGTCACAGAATAGGTACATCTGAGCAGCAGCAGTGTGAGATTCCCCACAATGCAATGTGCCTCAGTTCTGACCTGGAGTGGTAGCCCACACTGGATGAGACAATAGTTTATTTCCCATGTTGATTTGAGGCTGCCAGAGATGACCTTTAGTGCCAACTATCGAGGTGAATTCTGTCACTAGGAACTAGACCAAGGTGACCAAATTCATTCTAAATAGGCCACAAAAATAGTGCTCAGATGTTAATATTCAGCATAGGCTAGATTTGAATGAGATTTGGGAGTTGGTTAAACTTGCTATCTCAGGTTTGTTGCACTTCCCTTCCCTTCTACCTGCTTTTATTCTTACTAATCATATTTACCTGCCCTTTTCACCTAACTGCAATTGCTAATTCCAAGAAGGCAATTGTGTTTCAGTTGAAACAATCTCCTGAAACCTGCCCTCAATGTACAACTGAGTAATTGTCGGTTCTATGGGTGAAACATTGCAATTTTCCTACTTTCTCTGAGATAACTAATCTTCACAATAATGCCTACAAAATAATGCTTATGAGTCATTAGAGAAATACATATATTTAAATTACATGGTTAATTTTGAGGAATACTATATAAGCCATTTCCTTATTTCTGAGCATATTTTATGAGCATAGTAATATTCTGATACTCTGAAAGAGATAATCCATATGCTTATTGTATCACCAATATCTTAGTTTAAATCCTCAAAGCTTCACACCACCAGTGTAAATCTACACTTTCACATGTGGAAAAAATGAAGCAGAGCTTTAAGGGGCAATTTTTCAAACAGCTTCTGATTTTGAGTGCTGAAATTGGGATCGGTAGAGTCTGATTTTTTCAGAAGTGCTTAGTGGAATGAATCATAACTGTACACACCCACCCACCAGATCTCAGGAGACGGAGCACTTCAATTCAGCACAAAAAGGCACAAAACCCTTTCTGGATGGCCATTTCATGAAGGCCACCCAGGCAGTCACTTCTGGCACTGAATTTTCAAGGTGGCTTTGCTCAGCTGCCCCATCTCTCCCTGGTAGCAGTAGCAATAGCTATGCAAATGGGCTGCTAAGTCCCTGTGGTTTCTGTCCAGCTTCTCCTCTTGCCATCTGGGATAGCTTCCAGAGGTGGTAGGATCTGCCCCTTACAAGGAATCCCTCCTCCCATATACACACACAATCAGTAGCGTGGGGGACTGGGAACAGCTATGCTGATGCAGCTGCAGCCTGGCCATGCCATCCCTACACCATGTGGGGAGGAGCAGCAGCAGTTGTGGCTTGACCGAAACTGTCTGAGTGGCCCACAGATGGCCTGTTCCCTCTCCCCATGCAGCCAAGACAGTTCAGACGATGGGGATATCTGCGTATGATGGCAAATAGTCTAATGTTGGCTCTGAAGCCTATAGTACTTGAGCTACAAGAGAACGTCTTTAGCTAGCCAATACTAGCAGGGTGTCCAGTAACTGGGACAAGCCACCAACATGAGTCAAGATCATGCACACTAAGCCACTGTGTGCCACTGAGAAACCACAGCACCAAAAGCAGCTGCTCGGCACCTCTGAAGAAGTGGGCACATAAAAATGGAGGTGCTCAAAATCAGTGGCCTCACTAAGGGCCTGATTTTCAAAGGTGCTGAGTGCCCACTGCTCCCAATGACTTACAAAGGAGATTTGCGTACTGTGGTCTTCTGAAAAATCAGACTCTCGGTGATTTGCCAGAAGTCATAGGGGTCAATGTTACAACCAAGCACCCACAGCTCCCCATTTTTGTACTCAGACCAACAAAATGTGCCCCAGAGGACCAACAAATTGTACCTTTGCCTGCAGCTATGGCATTGTTCACTATACAATTTAAAGCAAAATATCCACAGTTCTTGGAGAACTGGCACCACTGTGCTTTTGTTCCTTTTAATGTTTGCCTATCTTTAAGAAAGTTCTGACACTGTCTTCCTCGATACAGACAGTGCGATCTCACACATCTTTTTCATTCCTTGTCCTTCCGGAAGGGCAACTGTCTGCCTATCTAACTACTGCCAGGCTTTCTGTTCTGTAACAAATAAGAACAAATTAGCTTCCTCTCAAAGATACTGGGACTTGTCAACTGTGAGGGAGACTTCCAGTAATCCGTATTGGCGTATTAAACATTGGAAATTAGCAAACTTCTAAATCTCACCTATTTTCATACACACTATGCTAGCAAAAAGAAAACAAGAAAAATGTGGCAGTAATTTATTCATTTCCCTGACTTTTTCTGTCAACTGGACCTAATTCAAAGGTATTGGAAGTGGTTGGTTGGCTGCGAATGCTGATACTTGTACTGCTTTGTCAAACCCAGCACAGATATCAAAAGGTTTGTGGCACTAGAATTTGGCTATTGCATCTGTAACAACAGGGACAAACTAGTGTTTGTGATTGCTGAGGCTTTTTTAGAAGATGCACACAGAAGACCCATGGGGAGTGGCAAGTAAAGTGCAGTGCAGCTGTTTAAAGTCACCTGGTACAAAAGGTGGCTTGGAGACTTGTTCAAGAAAATGCATTAATGGAAACTGCAGCCCCAAAAATCCATACAAGAAATATCCTAAGCGTCATCAGCAGGGGAGTAACCTACACCACCTGCACTACATTCCCTTGTTACACCAGCCGTCTTAAACACAACACCCAGAGACAACCAGGAAAGCACTTGACAGCAGTTTGCACTGCTTGCTACCCATATCACAGTTTAGCCAACCTCTAGGTCAAAGAGGAGGAGGAATGGGAAGAAGGTTAGAGGCCCTATGGGCAGAGAAGAGCTCAACCATATCTGCACACCAAGATTTATGGGTCAGATGACTATTCGTGGGGTGAGCAAGGCACAGGAGTGACAAACTATTCCAAGCCCGCATGAGGAGTTACAAGGTTATCTAGAGTCACAAATGTAGAAGCTGTCCAATATCAGTGGGAGTTAAAGTCACCATTGTGCAATGGTTCCTTCTAGCAGAGGAGTCTGATGCCAGAGGAAAAAAACCTCCCACACTGAACGCATTAAAGCCAGTCTTCTCTTCCACCTGCATAGATCAGTTTCTGAGTGCCAACGCTGGGAGGATTGATCAGTTTACGTATAGCCAAAAGGCTATGGCGCTGTCCCAAATGTTCTGGGTACCACAGGCTACACTGTCTTTAAGGCACTCCCCACAGCCAATGTGGTGACCTATTAGAATAAGAGGATGTTTTATGCAGTCAGTGTGCAGATTATCAGTGATACAAAGCACCCTGCTGGCACAGTGGTACAGTACTCAGCACTTTGGACAGTCTCAGCTGGGTTAGCCTGGAGAATTGCATGGTGGCTGAGTAGTGGGTATATAGCATGTGCGGGGTTCACTGACAACGCTAGTATCCAGCATAGTGCTGTGATCAGTGTTTCTGGCTAAACACATTCCTATGCTGCAAAAAGACAGTGCTAGCTCCTTTAAGACTGTATTCATGATGCCTGTACCTAATCCGCATGCTCCTCCCTTTTATAATGCTGGCTACCATCCCACCAGGATGTCCATTTTCTCTGTAGAAAAATTGGTCCCTCTATTCTTCTGACATCCTCTCCTCTCACCTGAAGATATAACTGGGAGAAATGTAGCTATAGATGTGTCTGTGTGCTCAATTTCAGGAGCAAATCCAAGAGATTCTGTATGCAAAAGGTACTCTTTTGTCCACAGTGGGAACAAATGCATCATAAATCAACCCGGTACTTAGTATATTGTTGGACAGTTGGGTCAGCAAGAATTATGGGACTAATGTTACATCAATATTGTAGTCCTGTAGGCAAAAGGGCCTACATTTCTCATCTAGCACATGGCACATCAACCTCACAAGAAAACAATAATACACTACAGTTTCAATTGTGGCAGTTGAATGTACAATATGTAACATTAACTCAACCACACTGAATTCACAAGCAAGCTGCTGTCAAGAAAATGTCCAGTATGGCCTTTCTTTGTAAAACTTGCTGTCAGTATATTTCTCCTTCCTTCTTCAGCCTCCCATCCCAAGTTACACTGGGAAAGCTGAAAGCTGTTTCAACAGATGGCACAACAACATGTTGGAGCAATAGCAGGGACTTCTAGTATCTTACAAGTTTATTTTTAATCGTACATTTTTTAAAAAGTGCTTGTCCATCTAGCTGGGTGTATATAGGCCTTGTCTACACTGGCGTGTAGGGTAGACATAGCTACCATCTGCAGTGGAAAGCTGGATGCATTCAACACTGCAGGGTGCAGCTACATACAGCAGTAAAAGGCTCTGGCAAATGGGACCTTCCCCACTGTTAGAGCAAGGCCTTGGCTGCTCCCTGGGGCAGGGAAAAGTTCCAGCAGTGAGGAAGCAATAGGACACTACACTGCAAAAACAGGGAGACAGCTTGTGTGGCTAGAGAGCTATGTAGGGTCATACCCTAAGGTTCAGGCATGTTACTCACCTAAGCTGGAAGAATTTTGTTTCAGGTTGAACAAAATGTTTTGATTTTGGGGTTTTTAACCTTTAAAGCAAAAGAAATGAAGGGCTGGAGCAGGGGTGGGCAAACTTTTGGGCCCGAGGGCCACATCTGGGTATGGAAATTGTATGGCAGGCCCTGAATGCTCACGAAATTGGGGGTTGGGGGGCAAGAGGGGCTGAGGACTCTGACTTGGGGTGCAGAATGGGTGGGGCCAGAAATGAGGAGTTCAAGGTGCAGGAGGCGGCTCCAGGCTGGAACGGAAGAGTTTGGAGGGGAGGAGGGAGATCAGGACTGGGGCAGGGGGTTGGGGCACAGGAGGTCAGAGGTGCAGGGTCCGGGCGGCGCTTACCTCAAGCATCTCCCAGAAGCAGTGGCATGTCCCGCCTCCGGCTCCTATGAGGAGGCATGATGCCAGCCAGTTGGCTCTGCATGCTGCTGTGTCTGCAGGCGGCACCCCTGCAGACACAGGGCTATGGCCAATAGGAGCTGCAGAGATGACTCTTGGAGTAGGGACAGCGTGTGGAGCCCCCAGGCGGCCCCTATATGTAGTAGCCAGAGGGGGACATGCCGCTGCTTCTGGGAGCCATGTGAAGCTGGGCAATTCCCCGACCCTACTTCCCAGTGGGAGCTTGAGGGCCGGATTAAAATGTCTGACGGGCCAGACGTGGTCCACAGTTTGATCATCACTGGGCTAGAGTCACAAGGATATTGTAGTGTTGTTCTCCTTGTATCCAGTGGTTAGGACATTCCACTAGGCTATGGAAGATTTACAGTTGAATCCCTGCTCTGGAGCAGGACTTGAAATGCACCTCTCTCCCTGTCTGGAAAGTGCCCTAAATTACGGGGTAAGCCTCTCTCAGTCTTTCCTGTTGCAGCTGTTCCACTTGTTTAAATAACTAGTCATTAGGCCAGAAAAAGGAGAAACTGACTCTCTAGCTCAGCGGTTGGGGCAGTTGTTTGGGATGTGGGAGGCCGAAGTTTGTGTCTTTCTGTACCTGATTCAGAGCAGCTGAGTGCCCTAATTCTGGTCAGTCTCAGAAATTCCACCCAAGACCTGAAAAAGCTTTCCTCATTAATTTTTCATCAAAAACCAGTACATTTCTACATAACATTTCTGTTTCGATGGAAGAGAGTTTAGTTGAAAAATTTTCAACCTGCTCTGTTCAGAAACCATGTGAGTTTTCAGTGGCTAGTGGTTTGGCAGGCAGATAATTCAGTTTGCAACACAGATAATTCCTCATCAATGGAAATGAGAAAAAAAAAGACGACTGTGCCTAGAAAACACTTTAAAAGCAGATACTAAAAAGGGGAGGGGGGGAAGAGGTTAGAAATAATCCACTTTCTTGTTTTGGAAAACATTTTTGTCAGGGAAGTTTGCTTTGTGTGTGAGAAAAAGCTTTTATTCCCAAATTTTTAGCTTGCTGACTGCCTAGGGGCAAAAGTATGTGGAAAAGGGAGAGAGGAAATGAAAAAACTAATAAAAACAGAAAAAAAATCCCTTTAATAAATAATTTATGTGTCTCTGTTTTGGCTGAAGTTTTACTTGGTGGTTCATTTGATTTTTGGCTTTGTCTGAACTAAATATTACTACAGATAGCCTGGCACAGAAATAACTGGAAAGCGTTCCTTGTATATCAGTGAGTGAGAGTTTATTGTTTAGATCATACATCATTTGGAGCTTGTTACTGTCTTTGCACATGCAAAAAGTTGGTGGAAAGAAGGGAGGGGGGAAACCCTCAGTTTTGAGTTACCTATGAAGTAACACTGGGCACTTGCACAGTGATCCAGTCCAAGGCCTGTGCACCACTGAAGTCCCATTTGAATCTCAGCAAAATGGTCCATTGCACAGGGGCGATTTTCACACACAAAGCTTTGCCATTTAGTTAAAATGTCCTTGCACTGTTCAGTATGTAAGATTGCCTAGCTCTATACAAGTAAATAAGAAAGATCATTTTTAATGAGAGCAAAATTCACTGATTTATGTATGTTGGGAACCCTGAAATTCATTGGCACTGCACTGTGCTAGCAGCAGCATAATGTAAATTCCAGGTAGAGAATGAAAAGGAGAACACTGGTAAAGAAGGGATGAATATTCTACAGGTTTTGTGCTACTTTGTACGTTGCTTTAATATCACAACAAACCAGCTCATCTACTGCAACATCTGTCACTAAGTTCTTACATGGCACCTCATATTGGAGCACCTCATAGATAGCAATCAATATTTACAGCCTTCCTGACACATCCTCTCTTCCCCCCACACCAATCCACTGTATACTGATCGGTTGAGCATTTGGTTATACAGTAAATATCAGATTAGACATCTGAAAGTAAAGATAGTTGCTCCTTGTGAGAGCTATTTTAAATCCGCTTGACCTGTATGTGCACTGACACGCCTAGCAGAATTTGCTTTCTCCTTGCAAGATGCCCACCTGAGCATTTGTCTGATACAAGACGCTCATGGCTTTATGCATTATAATTTGGATATAATGACCAAAACAGGGGTTGGAATTGCCCAAATTTATGCATATTAAAAGGCTTCCACAGCCCTGTGTGGCTAGCAGGAGTAATCTGGATAAGAGCTCAGTTAATAACGCTATTTTGCAACATTAATGAGTGTCCATACTTATAGCCAAATAACACAACCAGAATTTGGCTCTGTTTTTAATGGAGCACTGGAAAAAAGGGATTGTTGTTAGTTGCTGCTCTCAAGGCAGGATGAGACCACAGAATATAGATTCCTGTAGCTCTGAGAAATATTGGTCTTCTACCCCCGGTCTTCCATTTCCCAGCACAACATAGGATACAATTTGTCGTATAAGATCACAACTTCAAGCTATCAAGTCCTGTATTCTACAGCTTTCAATGGCCAGGATCTTCAAAGGATGCTTCAAGGAAAAGGCAGACACTGCTCCATAATGCACCTAACCAGAAGTGCCTGAAGTATTTGATAGTATCCTTCATAAGAAAAAGATCTTACAAAGAAGCCACTAAATAACAACATTAACAATCTAAAACCATGGGCCTCTTTCTTTAGGAAATTTTTATGCAAGAAAGTCCACACATTGACCCCAAAGTAAGATACTCCATGTTTTATGTGGTATTTGTAGCTTTGTAAATTGTGATTTTGTTTTAGATTTCTAGCAGTCTGCTGTAGAAGCTGCCATTGTGTGTTCATTTCATATATGACACACACACTATGCTCTCTCCTGCAATGTATGGTTTGTTTTCTTAATTTGAACTAAAACTTATTTAGACCAAAAACTTAATGGTTGCTCTGGGTATGGAAAACAGAAGCCATTCATCACTGCTGACCTCATATTCCTTTTTCAGAGAGTCTCTTTATGGTATCCACTTATACAGTGGAGTTTTGTTTTTTTTATAAGTTTACTACACTTTATGGAATGCTACTACATGAATTTAAGTGACTATGTAATCAGGATCATGCTTACTTTTAAAGATCAGTACATTATAATAATCTTTGTAACAGCTTTTTGTGGCATTTCTTGTTAACAATTCATTACTAATGTATCTTATAAAGTATTCCAGAATAAGTTATTAATGAATTTAGCTGCACCTAGTAATTATTTCATAAATATTAATAACGCGTATATAGAAAAACAGGAACAACATAAAATGCTATTGAATAGCTAACAGTCAACAGCAAGCCAACATAATTCTCTGATCAGTTAAATTGTGGTTATTTAACTTTCATCTCATTGAGAAAGCAAAACAAAAGTTAGTTTGGAAAACTGTCAATCATTGATTTTGGAGTAGAAATCAACCAAGTTTTCCAAATAATCCTAGACAAACAGTTCTTGATTTGCAACCAAAAATATTACTAGTTTATTTTTTTTAAACAAAGAGAACAAAGAACGAACCAGTGATGAACACCACATGTCCCAGAATAACAACACTAATACTATCCATGCTGCTTTAGTTGGCAGAACACTCCTCCTTTTTGGGTCAGCTATCTTGGCCATTGGCCTGAAACTTTTTCTGTGTAGGCTACTGCCATGAAATACAGGCCTGAAACTTTATCACTGAAAGCAATTAATTATTATTATTATTATTAATTTGTATAACAATAATACACAGGAGATGCCACTGAGATCATTGCACTAGACACAGTACATGCACATAGCAAGAAACAGTCCTGCCCTGAAGAGTTCATGATATAAATAGAAAAGACAGACAAAGGCTGGAAGGGAAACCTTGGCACAAAAGGAATTGACAAGCTCAAGGTCACCCAGCAGGATAGTGGCAGATCCAGGAACACAACCCAAGTCTCCTGTGTCCCAGCCCAGTGCCTTATTGAGTGGTGCATGCTGCATTACTGCAATTACACCAATGTGGACAAATTATAAATCGAATGGCTAGCCTGTATAAGCAGGCTGAATGCTGGACAGATACATGGAGAAGGATCCTTTCCTTCAGGCTGCAAAGCAACTGCATTGTTGCTCCCTGGAGATTACTTCAGAAGTCTATAGCAGATTGCCTGCTTCACTCAGCTGGTAGGGGACTAGAGGATCTCTCTAGTAGGATCCAGTGATTCTTAACCATGCAGGAGAGTTGCATATCCCCACTGTACAGCTCTCCAAATCCAGAACATTCACACAGCTGCAAACATTTCACTTCTTTGGGGCCCTCCATGGCCAAGGAGCGAGAGGCAGGATTTATTCCACGTTGTACCAGAGAAGGTCAGAGCAAGCACCTTAACTTTCAGCTGTTTTGTTGTTGGTGTGTGAAAATTTGTCACATGCAATCATTTTATGCATTTTAATGTATTACATAATTTTTAGCCATCAACACTTTCCTTACAGTTAACACAACCCCTATTTCATGTACTGGTTGTATTGCAGAAGTTCAAGACATCCATTATCAGATGAGTGATAAAAACCAAGCAAAGAGAATTAAAAACATCACAAACATTATTAATGGAGATATTAATAGCCAGGTCTGTCACAACACATTATAACGTTTCCTTTGGAGACGTTACAATGTATCACGGGGAATGGACTAATTGACCCAATAGATCTTCTCTTTCTCTCATTTCACATTATCATGTCAATCAGTGGTACGGAATCAGAATAATTTATGCCTTCCATCACTTCCAGAAAAAAAAAATTGTAATTCACTCCTATAAAGCAGATCCAGGAGCTGCAACTGTAACATCACTTTCCATTCTTCTCCTCCACTCCCTCTTTGATCTACCAACAAGGTAGGAGGCCCATCCCAAAGAAGTCAGGGCTACATCCACAACAGGACTTAGGTGCCTAAATCCAACATTTAGTCTTCACTGAGAGCCTTAAAACTGCTGCTTAACCTTGCTGGCCCCCAAATTCATTAGGTACCTAAGTTTCTGCTAGTAGGCATGCACAAAACTGCCTATGTCTGATGCTGCTGAACTGCCCAGTGTTCTAGATCACACCTAAGTGCCAGTGTTATTCACAAGCTGGAGCTCCCCTACCTCACCTGTAGGGCCTGATCTGGTAGGTTGAAGTGGCAGGGATGCTGTGAGCCCTACCTAGGATCAGACTCTATGTGGCCAGAGAATGCTGTTGTTTAGTGCACCTTTTACTCCTTCCCAATGTCACAGCTACAGGGCAATAGCTTCCTGTACCTCACTCTAGGTGGAACCAGGGAACTACGCAGACTGGATCTTGGATACAGCCTCCTGGTTGCCAACTGTGTGAACAAAAGAGGTCCAACTTTGTTTTTCTTTTGGAGCAGGGGATGTCATAAGTTTGCCTTCAAAACAACTTCCAGCAGCCTCAAAACAAAGCATTTTAGTCAATCTGCAGAGACACACAGCATACTTCCCTATCTAAGCTTACCCTCTCTATTCAGAGCTCAGGGAAGTCCAGCTTCTTCCCATTTCAGAGTTGGAGGACCCAGCCTGTCCTCCTCACATCATCTGTCTCTGTCAGTCAGTTTGCACAGACATACCCTGTGCAGCATCTTCTTCCTTTTCTAGACTCTTGGAGATTTTAGATCCCTTTTGATCCCAAACTTTTGCCTTGAAAGTCCATGCATCATATGGGTTATGTGACATTCCAAAAGCAGAATCTGGTCAACAAGCCAGCAGAAGTTATCTGGGCTGCTACAAGTGAGAAAGACCTACTAGGTAAGTGGCTGATACCACCTCTTCATTGCCAAGAGTAAACCACTGTAGCCTGGATGAAGTCACACAGGTAGTTTATCGATGGCCCAGCAAACGCTTCCTCAAAGAGCCTTATCATTGCCATGGTTTTTACCTTTTCTGCTTGGTTCCTTTAACACCATCCTTTGATTTAACTCTTGGCAGTCAGGCAGGTTAATATCAAATAGGTATCATATGTTATTTAATAAACAACACAAAACAAAAAACCCAGCAACCCTCCCCACAACTCCCTCATTCCTCCATACCAAAGCTATATAGTATACAGAAGGGCCAGACCTAAGCATCTGGCCCAACATATACAAGTATGTTATTATTTTGGACTACCTGTAACCATTTCAAAAAAATTTAAACAGAAAAGGTTCAGAAATTGGACTAACTTACACAATCAGCACTGGTTGCTGGCAAGCCAAGGGATTCAAGGTTTTAACAGGACCCACCTGGCTCTCCCGCAAGCATTCTTGCAGTGCTACGCACATCCAGTCAAATTCTCTTGGTTATCATGTTGCTAACTATCTGGCCATCAAAGTCTGTGACATTCCCCAGGATACAATCTGGATTTATGGACAGCTGTGTTGCCTCAATTCTCCAACCTGGGGTGTCCTTTCCACTGGTTCTCTGTGAGAGAAGCCACTCCTGGTCTATTCACACACAGCCTCCAGTATGTAATACACTATAGCTGGTAGTGATTGAGTGCTCTAGCCATCCACTCATTAATTACATTGCATGATAACACCAGCAGATTCCCAGTCCCAGACTTTCCACCAGATATATGCATCTGGTACTGCCCAGCACCCTCCTGGACAATACAAACTCATATAAAGTCTGTCATTTCATTAATAGAAAATCATAGAATGTCAGGGTTGGAAGGGACCTCAGGAGGACCGCTGGACTTTTTCCAATTTTTTTGCATCCTTCTTGTAGTGTGGGGCCCAAAACTGGACACAGTGCTCCAGATGAGGCCTCACCAATGCTGAATAGAGGGGAATGATCACGTCCCTCGATCTGCTGGCAATGCTCCTACTTATACTGCCCAAAATTATATGTACAAGCCTTGTTATCTCAAATGGAGTTCCCCAAACACTTCAATACAAGACACACTGGTTTAGATAAACCAATGAAACAAGTTTTTAACTACAGAAAGATAGATTTTAAGAGATTACAAGTAATGAAGTATAAAAGTCAGAATTGGTTACAATGAAATAAAAGGTAAAAGAAACTAATAGCCAATTTAACAAGCTAAGTCAATTCAAAACAAAGGCTTCTCTCACCACATGCTTAGCAGTTCTACAGGCTGGAATCCTTTCAGCCAGGACCTCTTCCTTAGTTCAGTGTTAATTTCCTTGTCCTTCAGATGTTGTCACTGCCATGATGAGGAGAAAAGATGAGGAGAAAGAGATTTTTGGGCCTCTGTTCTCTTTTCTCATAGCTCTATTTTTCTTTGAAAATCATCTCCAGCAAGGTTCAGGAGACAACCAGTTGGGAGACAGGAACCTCCAGCTGTTCATTGCCAAGATGAAAATTTCTCACTCACATCCTTTTTCCTGCTAAAGAATGGCTGTTTAAACAGGTGATAGTCCATTTAATTTCATTGACACCTGGCTGAGGCCTCAGTTTGTCTTTTGTCTCTGTGGAAGTCATTTGTGCCTGTTTTCCCAGTTTTAGAATATGTCTTAGTAACATTATGCAGTACAATCTTATAACCTTACATACAATGTTGCCATACATATTTTGCCAGGATAATAATGTTCAGAAAAGTATGAGTTTTCATATGATCTCTCACAAGGTATACTTTGTACAACATTCCTAATAGTTTTGTAAAAAGAGTCAGCATAGGTATACAGACTGTGACAAAGTCCCACTGGGTAGGTTATCAAGCCCTGCTGAAAGACATTTCTCTTCAGATCAGTCTATATCTATTTTGCTTTCCACTTTCACCATCTCTTTTGTTTTGGGTTAACAATACATCACATACTTATGTCTTTCCTAATCAAAGGCCCTCATCTCATGAAATGGGGCAACACCTCCTAGGATGCATGGGGAATGTGCCATCTTCTCAGCAATAAGACCACTATTCAGCAACACATTTAATCATAAGATTAGACAGTCTATTGAATAGGGCTGGGATGACGCCTTTTATGCAGTGCTTTGCTGAATGAGGAACCAAGAAAAGAACAACAAGTGAAAATGTAAAAATTACTTACCAGCTAGAAGAGCATAAGACATAGCTAGCAGATACAAAATGGCCACTATAAAGCTGTAGCAACTTGGTTCCACCAAGTTTAAAGGACCAGCCCAGAAAGTCATGTTGGGAGAAAAAAATTGATATGAATGTAACTCTGCAGCAGGTAATATTAATAGAAAAAGACAAGGGAAGCTGTTCCTAGGGAAAGTGTTTTATAATTTGAGTTGAAAAGTGTTATGTTTATCAAACCCTGCTTAGCTGAATGTTTCTGCTCCTTTGTTCTATGGGGATAAACAAGGTTATAAAGGTTGTAGTTGTTTGTGGGGGTTTCCCACCATGTATTTGTTAGAATGAATGATCGTTTGAAACCAGGAGATGAAGTTTTGATCTAATTATTGCTTTAATTTTGTACAGCACGCTGATGTTTGAAGAGAGATGTTTTAGAAAAATAATAATAAAACAGGTACCTTATATTAAAAGCAGGAGAAAGTAATTGCAACAGAGACTAAGTTACTTCTTAATTGGATATTTTTATAAGGGATGTTTATTTAGTTTAGGCTTAAAATCTAACCTATGTATGTGTTTGAGTTGTTGTGAAAATGGAATTTCTGTCCTGTGGGACATTGAGTTTTTGAAATTTATTTTCATTCTGATTTAAAACATGTCAAAATCTTAGAATTTCCTGTGAAATGAATTATTCTGAAATATTTCATTTGCGGAAAAATCAAAAAATGTTTTTTACTTTAATATACTAAATTATAATATAAAATGAAAACATTGACTTTAATCCTTTAGTATACTAGAGAATGTAAGCCAACATGCTGAAACAAAATGTTTTGACTTTATCAACTACAAAGTTTTCACTTTCTTGAAGTGTGTTGATGATTTCTCATTAAAGTGTTGATGAAATTAGTAAGTTCCTGTGAAATATTTTGATTTTGTCAAATAAGCATTTTCTGACAGAAAATTTGTGTTCAGCTGTATATTTATACTTCTAAGTATCTAATACTATGGCACTGTACTCCGACATAGTACAAATCTAAGGGTGCAATAGGGACTTTGTTACCCACCAGCTTGTGTGGCACTAGTCATGCTTTGAGCATGCCTACCAGCTAGGGACCTATAGGTAAGATAGGTGTCCCTCTGCCTACCTTCACCTGGTTTGAGGATTAAGCTGGGGCATAAGTGTGAAATAAGTGCCTAAATGCCCACCTCAGGCATCATTTCACATGTCTAAGAGGCAGTAACTTGGGCACCAAATTAACTTTTACAGAAGAAATGTAGGTGCTGAGTGAATTCAGATGCCTGTGGGGTTAAGCAGCTGCTGAGTGGAAGATCTGTAGTTTGCAGTAACACCTAAATCCAGGGGTTAGGCACTTAAGTTCCTTGGAAGAGCTGGGTGAAAGTAATTAACAGTACATCTCAGTGCTCCCTCTCATTCTTTAAAATCCTTGTTTAATGGGGCAGCTTTTATGGAAAAATATTTAGATTACCAGTACTTAAATGATTTTTGATGAAAAAATCTTTCTGTTAAAAAAAGTCTGACAAGTTCTGTTAGTCAGAAGAGACTCTAATATATAAGAAGGGGGCAGGGAGGAAAATGTCTCCCAACATACCAAATGACATGCATTTTTTGTTTAGAGAGGTTTGTTACATAACAAACAGGAATATCTCCTGTATTTTTCTTGTGTCCGTTTTAGATAAATTAATTAATTTTCAATATTAAAAAGTCCAGATACAATTTTCAGCAGTAACTCGCTGATTTAGGAGCTGAAGTCTCATTTTCAAAAATGACTCAGTTGTTTAGGAGCTGAAGTCTCACTGAAAGTCAATGAGCTGTAGGCTCTTTAGGACCACATTCTTCAAGGTACTTAGGCAACTAAAGCTGTAGATAGGTGCCTTGTGGGATTTCCAAAAGCACATAGCATTACAGGAGGGAGGGATAGCTCAGTGGTTTGAGGACTAGCCTGCTAAACCCAGGCTTGTGAGTTCAATCCTTAAGGAGGCCATTTAGGAAACTGCGGTAAAAATCTGTCTGGTGTTGGTCCTGCTCTGAGCAGGAGGTTGGACTAGATGATCTCCTGAGGTGCCTTCCAACCCTGATATTCTCTGATTTTATGTCTACAGTGCAGCTGGGAGTGAGCCCTACAGCCTGGGGAAACAGACTCCTGCTAGCTTCACTCAAGCTATCACGCTAAAAACAGTGAGCTGGAGACTGCGGCTAGCCACCCAAGCTCCAACTCAGTGGGGTGGGCTTGGAAGCTGAGCTGCTGCCCAGGCCTCAATATCCAAACTGCTCGTGTGCATCTGTCTACACATGCTGAGAGGTTTACTCCAGCTGCAGCATAGACATAGCGTTGGTGCCCAATTCCCATTGATTTAAAAAGTGAAGAATCCCAGTAGGCACCTATCTCTATCAGTCAGGCCCTCATGTATTTCTGAAAATGTTACTCAGTGTCTATTAACACTTGCTACACAGCAATATCTAATTATGGCCTGGAATGAATCATTCAAACAAGTAATAAACTCCTGAAATAAGTGGTTAAAATAGAATTGCTGATTGAGTCAAGTATGTTCTGGGAAGTGTCTGTTTAATAAATATATGTTCTTGATACTCACTATTTATTAGCACTAAATTTCTCTTTTACCTAATAACTGGACACAGTGTAAATTGTCTTGTATGGGCTATACTTTGCCTCCTTGAATAAGGAAAAGCTTAATCCTCGCTAAATCAAATTAGAAATCTTAATTCTAGGATAATTATCACTGTTCTGTAAAAAAATTTAAAGCTGCATTTTAATCATCTGTTGGAAATTAAATTTTAAACCTACCATCTACGTCAACAATCATAAAGTCAGATTTATGTATTGAATTGCAGCTTTCAGGCAATTCTCACACACAAGGTTCTGTATCAGACACAGAAGGCTGCATCCAGTCACTGTTCACTTGAGTGTTAAACTTCAATTTCCAGTTGCACAGATGTTCAAGAATCCTTTGAATTTAATGAGGATGACTCATCCAACTGAGGAGTAAAGAGGATGGACTTTAAGTCCTCTAATGCTCTCAGAGATCAATGAATTCCAGATGAAAACCATTCAGCTAAATCTGTACTATCATCCTGACCTATCCATTATCTTCTATGTCCTCTTTGCTTGTCTTGCTGCTTAAAATATGGTGCATTTTGAAATGCAGGTTCCAATGACCTTCACATGAGTCACAGTAATGATATAACATTTTCTGTCTTGTTTTTGAAATATATTGCAAATGGCTCAAATCAATTTATGAAAATTTTGGTACATTTAGTCATTATGGGGTGCATCTTTAGCCACAGGCATAATGATATTTTGCTTTCCATTGCTACCATTCCAGTTAATTTGGATTAATTTCTGACTTGTTTCTGATTATTATCTTGTTTTCCAAAAGCATGGTTAGAAGTATAGAAATCTATTGCTGTATAAGGCTACCTGTGTTGGTATATATATTACAAAGTATTGATCCTATTAAACATTTAACATCAAGACAATATTTAAATAATAAAATGTTGAGCAATAAATTAATTGGCCATTTATTATACAGGTGACCAGCTTTGTTGGAATTTGTATAATTTCTCATGCAACTGGGAGTACAAAGCCAGATTTTCAGAAACGTGTTTATACAATTATGTTCCTAAGTTGGATATGCAATTTGGATTTTGCACACAGCTGTTGATTGCATATGCAAGTGGCCGTTTGGATGTGTAAACTAATGAGTGCATGGAATGACTGCAGTTACACAAATTTGGCACACAAATGCACACACTTTGGGGGCCAGAGGGAAAGTACTGTCATGGATTAAAAACTGGCAAAGTGACCGAAAACACAGAGTAGGAATAAGTGGTCTATTTTCATCATGGCAAAGAGTTAACAGAGGGCACTATAGTGTTTCATACTAGGAATGGTGTTTAATATATATATTAATAACTTGAAAGAAGAAATTGAACAGTGGGACAGCACAATTTACAGGTGATTCAAAATTATTTAGGTTAGTCAAGTCCAGAAAAGACTCTGAGAAAGTTTAGAGGGACTCAACTAAGGTAGGTGCATAGGCAACACAATGGCAGATAAAATTTGAATGCAAAGTAATGAAAACTGAAGGGAAGGTGACACTCATACATCTCACAGGGTTCTAAATTAATAGTATCTCAGGAAAAGGATGTGGATGTCACTGTGGACAGCTCAGTGAAAGGGTCTTGCTAATGTGCAGCTGTGGTCAAAAAACCAAACAAAATGGTGGGATACATAAGGAATGAGGTGGAGAATAATAAAGAAAGTAGTATACTACTATTATATACATCAATGGTACTGTCTCATCTAGAATACTGGGCGCAGTATTGGTCACCTTATCTCAAAAAGGATATTGCTAAAGCAGAGAGAATTCAGGAAAGGGCAACAAGAATAAGTATGGACATGGACAAACACGAGTGAGAGATTGAAAAGATTTGGCTTGATTCCCTGAAAAAGGAAATGAATAAGTGAGTAAAAGTACATAATAAAAAATGAATGGTCTAGAAAAGGTAGATCAGGAATTTCTGTTCTCCTGGTCTCAGAACACAAGCGCAAGGGATAAAGTCAGGAAAATTGAAGGGGAGCTCAGTCAAAAGTGAGAAAAGGAAATGGTTTTTCAGACACCGTGTAATCAGGCACTGCAACACATTGCCACAGAGTGTCATTGAGGACAAGCATTTAGCAAAAGTCAAAGAAAGAGAGATTGGACTTTTCCACGGATAACAAGAATAGTCAGAGTTTTTAGTGATTACACTTGTTCTCATCAGGCATCTGTGGCCTGGGATACACGAGTGTTTAAAAGTGAATTAAGATCAGATTGTATTAAAAACAAATGTGGATTTCTGGCTGTAGCAATGCCCAAAATGATGCCAAGGCCTTTGATTAAATCTTCATAGAAAACATCTCCCCAGAGGACCCATTGGAACATATGTATAGGGCCCTTCATTTTTGGCTTTTTCCCCAAAGCCTCTGAAAAATACCTGGGTTTTGAAAAATCCAGTATTCAGAATTTTCTGATGTCTACCTGTATTATGCACATGCTCAGACGCCCCAGACCCAGCTTCCCCATTGCAGACTCTCCAGTGGATGGCATACCTCCCCTGAACAAGGAAGCATAACTGCCTGTTGGTGGCTGCTGCAGCTGTACAGAGGGAGACAGTGAGATAGGATGGGAACCTGATGAGATCACAAACCGCTGCAGTAACAGGCCACAGGGAGGGCAAGGCAGTCCACCATGTGTACTGGTCCCCTCATGACCCCAACTCTTCAGTGTGGCTCTAGAGCATTTATGCCGCCACCCTTCCAGGTACTCCCTCCTCCTCCCCTTACTCCTCTTTTGAGGGTCAGGTACCCCCTTCCTACTATCCACTTCCTCCTGGCCCTCTCTTTCCACCTCATATCCCCTGCCACTGTATCAGGCACCCTTCTCTCCTCATCAGGCACCACTCATCTCATTCCCCTGAGAGCCCCTGTGAGTAGCTGGGGTTGAGACAGATCTAAGACTGCAGGAGAAGGAGCCTTAGAAAAGAACTTTGAAAAAAATTGCTGAGTCTTTGCTACTATAGGCTTTTGGAATTCACACTGACACCCCTTATGTCAAGCATAAGTGTGCAAGGCACCAGCAGTAAACTGCTTTTGTTTTTAAAAAGAAGCTTTGTTTTTGTAATGGGGATTAGAGACAATGATTTCACAAACAATAAACTCTTACTTTTCTCTGGTTGTTGCTTTTTGTCTGTCCTCCCATCCCCCAATATTAACTGTGACATTGACTTAAGTTACTTTTTGTACTGATTTTTCACCTGTTTTGTTTAATTTTTTTAAATAAACACTGATAAATCCCTGGGAAATTTTAGGGAAAAATAAAAATTCAGGGCCATGCATGGTATCTGATTCCCATTTCCCTCTCTGCATTTTCAACACCTATATCCCCTGCATCTTCCTCCCTGCATCATTCTGGCTAGTGTCTAGTAGATTAAAAAAACAATTTTTGTCTGACTGCATTTCAACTGCAGGCGGATAGAAGATTTATTGATGTAAATTGTAGGAATATCAATATTTGTCACTGTGATATGAGAGAGAGAGGGGTTGGTGGGGGAGAGCGAACGAGATTTTCACCATTTTAAATGAAGAAACCTCACTGATTTTTCAGTCCACCTCAGAGCCTGTGGTTAACTGTCTTCCTCATGATGGTCTTTTGCACTGAAAATGTGTTGGCTAGAATATGGCTCCTGGTATCTAGCTTTACTGCTGTGGCATATTTGCAATCAACATCTTTGTAAAATCTAGTATGAAAGCCATCAAATAACCAAGCAATGCAGTGCAAGGCTCAACTCTTCGGCTGTGCCTCCTGATAGGTGCAGCACAGAAGGGGTAGTCCAGGGGCAGGGCAAGGAAAGGTGGCCCCATGACATTGTCCAACTCCTGTCCCAGATTCTGGGTTACTCCAAAGGCAAAACATCCCTTGGTATAATTTAGAGTAGCCCTTGATTCTGTTTTAGTTTATGGCAACTTCCGCAGGATTGCCTGTTAGTTGTGCAGCAGCCCAGAACCTCTGTACTATTCAGAGCTAGGACACACCCCTTCCCAACCCCCATTATGCTACTCCTGGCTCCAGCTGCCCCCTCCCCGCAGCATAGTCATACACCAGCATTTGCAAGGAAGGCAACATGGTCTAGAGCAGGGTTTCTCAACCTTTTTGATTCCAAGGACTGGCTTGCTGCCTTCCTAAACTGTGTCAGGGAGATCTCAGGAACTGGCACTGGTCCACAGAGCAGTCATTGAGAAACACTAGTCTAGAGCATGAGACTGAAACCGGGATCTAGTTCTAGCTTTATTGTTGGGTGAGCAAATCGGTTTGCCTTTCTGTGCCTCGGTTTTCTCATCTGTAAGATGAGGATAATGATACTGACCACCTTTGTAAAGTGCGATGAGATCTATGGTAAGAAGCACTACGTAAGAGTCAGGTCTCTTTATTAGAATGGCTTAAGTTGATCTTGCACTGCTTTTGTGCTAGAAGAATTCTCCCAGATTTACCCTTGTATGCCAGTACTTTGTGCTTCTCCAGTAACACAAGGGAGCCATAAATCTGGCTGAACTAGCCCGTCAACTAATTTTTTGGTTTCTTTCTATTGCTGAAGTGAATTCCAGGCCTCTGTCTTT